>NW_019154112.1:18221188-18471298 GCF_002288905.1 Enhydra lutris kenyoni | reverse complement strand
TTTAGGATTATTTGTTCCATTTCTTTGAAAAAAATGGATGGTACTTTGATAGGAATTGCATTAAATGTGTAGATTGCTTTAGGTAGCATAGACATTTTCACAATATTTATTCTTCCAATCCAGGAGCATGGAACATTTTTCCATTTCTTTGTGTCTTCCTCAATTTCTTTAATGAGTACTTTATAGTTTTCTGTGTATAGATTCTTAGTCTCTTTGGTTAGGTTTATTCCTAGGTATCTTATAGTTTTGGGTGCAATTGTAAATGGGATTGACTCCTTAATTTCTCTTTCTTCTGTCTTGTTGTTGGTGTAGAGAAATGCAACTGATTTCTGTGCATTGATTTTATATCCTGACACTTTACTGAATTCCTGTACAAGATCTAGCAGTTTTGGAGTGGAGCCTTTTGGGTTTTCCACATATAGTATCATATCATCTGCGAAGAGTGATAGTTTGACTTCTTCTTTGCCGATTTGGATGCCTTTAATCTTCTTTTGTTGTCTGGTTGCTGAGGCTAGGACTTCTATTACTATGTTGAATAGCAGTGGTGATAACGGACATCCCTGCCGTGTTCCTGACCTTAGCGGAAAAGCTTTCAGTTTTTCTCCATTGAGAATGATATTTGCGGTGGGTTTGTCATAGATGGCTTTGATAATATTGAGGTATGTGCCCTCTATCCCTACACTTTGAAGAGTTTTGATCAGGAAGGGATGCTGTACTTTGTCAAATGCTTTTTCAGCATCTATGGAGAGTATCATATGGTTCTTGTTCTTTCTTTTATTAATGTGTTGTATCACATTGATTGATTTGCGGATGTTGAACCAATCTTGCAGCCCTGGAATAAATCCCACTTGGTCGTGGTGAATAATCCTTTTAATGTACTGTTGAATCCTATTGGCTAGTATTTTGGCAAGAATTTTTGCATCTGTGTTCATCAAGGATATTGGTCTGTAGTTCTCTTTTTTGATGGGATCCTTGTCTGGTTTTGGGATCAAGGTGATGCTGGCCTCGTAAAATGAGTTTGGAAGCTTTCCTTCCATTTCTATTTTTTGGAACAGTTTCAGGAGAACAGGAATTAGTTCTTCTTTAAATGTTTGGTGGAATTCCCCCGGGAAGCCATCTGGCCCTGGGCTTTTGTTTGTTTGGAGATTTTTGATGACTGTTTCAATCTCCTTACTGGTTATGGGTCTGTTCAGGCTCTCTATTTCTTCCTGGTTCAGTTGTGGTAGTTTATATGTCTCTAGGAATGCATCCATTTCTTCCAGATTGTCAAATTTGTTGGCGTAGAGTTGCTCATAGTATGTTCTTATACTTGTCTGTATTTCTTTGGTGTTAGTTGTGATCTATCCTCTTTCATTCATGATTTTATTTATTTGGGTCCTTTCTCTTTTCTTTTTGATAAATCTGGCCAGGGGTTTATCCATTTTATTAATTCTTTCAAAGAACCAGCTCCTAGTTTCGTTGATTTGTTCTATTGTTTTTTTGGTTTCTATTTCATTGATTTCTGCTCTGATCTTTATGATTTCTCTTCTCCTGTTGGGTTTAGGGTTTCTTTCTTGTTCTTTCTCCAGCTCCTTTAGGTGTAGGGTTAGGTTGTGTACCTGAGACCTTTCTTGTTTCTTGAGAAAGGCTTGTACCGCTATATATTTTCCTCTCAGGACTGCCTTTGTTGTGTCCCACAGATTTTGAACCGTTGTGTTTTCATTATCATTTGTTTCCATGAATTTTTTCAATTCTTCTATAATTTCCTGGTTGACCCATTCATTCTTTAGAAGGATGCTGTTTAGTCTCCATGTATTTGGGTTCTTTCCAAATTTCCTCTTGTGATTGAGTTCTAGCTTCAGAGCATTGTGGTCTGAAAATATGCAGGGAATGATTCCAATCTTTTGGTAATGGTTGAGACCTGATTTAGGACCAAGAATGTGATCTATTCTGGAGAATGTTCCATGTGCACTAGAGAAGAATGTGTATTCTGTTGCTTTGGGATGAAATGTTCTGAATATATCTGTGATGTCCATCTGGTCCAGTGTGTCGTTTAAGGCCTTTATTTCCTTGTTGATCTTTTGCTTGGATAATCTGTCCATTTCAGTGAGGGGAGTGTTAAAGTCCCCTACTATTATTGTATTATTGTCGATATGTTTCTTTGATTTTGTTATTAATTGGTTTATATAGTTGGCTGCTCCCACATTAGGGGCATAGATATTTAAAATTGTTAGATCTTCTTGTTGGACAGTTCCTTTGAGTATGATATAGTGTCCTTCCTCATCTCTTATTATAGTCTTTGGCTTAAAATCTAATTGATCTGATATAAGGATTGCCAGTCCTGCTTTCTTCTGATGTCCATTAGCATGGTAAATTCTTTTCCACCCCCTCACTTTAAATCTGGAGGTGTCTTCAGGTTTAAGATGAGTTTCTTGTAGGCAACATATAAATGGGTTTTGTTTTTATATCCATTCTGATACCCTGTGTCTTTTGATTTGGGCATTTAACCCATTAACATTCAGGGTAAGTATTGAGAGATATGAATTTAGTGCCATTGTATTGCCTGTAAGGTGACTGTTATTGTATATTGTTCTGTTTCTTTCTGATCTACTACTTTTAGGGTCTCTCTTTGCTTAGAGGACCCCTTTCAATATTTCCTGTAGAGCTGGTTTGGTATTTGCAAATTCTTTCAGTTGTTTGTCCTGGAAGCTTTTAATCTCTCCTTCTATTTTCAATGATAGCCTAGCTGGATATAGTATTCTTGGCTGCATGTTTTTCTCGTTTAGTACTCTGAATATATCATGCCAGCTCTTTCTGGCCTGCCAGGTCTCTGTGGATAAGTCTGCTGCCAATCTAATATTTTTACCATTTTATGTTACAGACTTCTTTCCCGGGTTGCTTTCAGGATCTTCTCTTTGTCACTAAGACTTGTAAATTTTACTATTAGGTGACGGGGTGTGGACCTATTCTTATTGATTTTGAGGGGGGTTCTCTGAACCTCCTGGATTTTGATGCTTGTTCCCTTTGCCATATTGGGGAAATTCTCTCCAATAATTCTCTCCAATATACCTTCTGCTCCCCTCTCTGTTTTCTCTTCTTCTGGAATCCCAATTATTCTAATGTTGTTTCGTCTTATGGTGTCACTTATCTCTCGAATTCTCCCCTCGTGGTCCAGTAGCTGTTTGTCCCTCTTTTGCTCAGCTTCTTTATTCTCTGTCATTTGGTCTTCTATCTCGCTAATTCTTTCTTCTGCCTCATTTATTCTAGCAGTCAGAGCCTCCATTTTTGATTGCACCTCGTTAATAGCTTTTTTGATTTCAACTTGGTTAGATTTTAGTTCTTTTATTTCTCCAGAAAGGGCTTTTATATCTCCTGAGAGGGTTTCTCTAATATCTTCCATGCCTTTTTCGAGCCCGGCTAGAACCTTAAGAATCGTCATTCTGAACTCTAGATCTGACATATTACCAATGTCTGTATTGATTAGGTCCCTAGCCTTTGGTACTGCCTCTTGTTCTTTTTTTTGTGGTGAATTTTTCCGCCTTGTCATTTTGTCCAGATAAGAGTATATGAAGGAGCAAGTAAAATACTAAAAGGGTGGCAACAACCCCAGGAAAATATGCTTTAGCCAAATCAGAAGAGATCCCAAATCGTGAGGGGGGAGAAAGGGGATAAAAAGAGGTTCAGAAAGGAAAAAAAAAAAAAAACAATTAAAAAAAAGAAAACCAATAAAAAAAAATATAAAAAGGAAAAAAATATATATATATATTAGGTAAACTAGTTAAAAAACGTTAAAAAAGAAAAGGGTAAAAGTTAAAAAAATTTAGCAGAAGAAAAAAAATTGAAAAAGAAAAAAAAATTAAATTAACTGCAAGGCTAAAGAATCATGGGGAGAAAGCCATGAGTTCTGTGCTTTGCTTTCTCCTCCTCTGGAATTCCGCTGCTCTCCTTGGTATTGAAACTGCACTCCTTGGTAGGTGAACTTGGTCCTGGCTGGGTTTCTTGTTGATCTTCTAGGGGAGGGGCCTGTTGTAGTGATTCTCAAGTGTCTTTGCCCCAGGCAGAGTTGCACCGCCCTTACCCGGGCCGTCCTGAGTAATCCGCTCGGGTTCGCTTTCGGGAGCTTTTGTTCCCTGAGCACTTTCCGTAGAGTGCCGGAGGGCGGGAATGAAGATGGCGGCCTCCCGGTCTCGGCCCGGAGGAGCCGAGAGCCCGGGGCCCCACTCCTCAGTGTGCCCTCAGAGAACAGCGCCCAATTACTCCCGTCACCCTGGCCTCCGGCCACGCTCCGAGCTGACCGAGCCTGCGACTGGTTCAAGGTAACCCCGATATTAGAGCTCACTCCTCTGCTCTGTCTCTGTAGCCGGCTTCCCCGTTCTAATACCTGTAAGCTCTGAGACACTCAGACACCCCCGATCCTTCTGTGACTCCGCGGGACCTGAGGCCACGCTGACCCTGTGTGGGCTTCACCCCGGTTAAGCCTCTGGAGTGATGTCCCTCAGCCTGTTCACCCCGGTTAAGCCATCTGGAGTGATGACCCTCAGTCCCTTAAAAGTCCTGATTTTGTGCTCCGTTGCTCCGCCACTTGCCGGGAGCCAGCCCCTCCCCCCGCGGTCTATCTTCCCATCGCTTTGGATTCACTTCTCCGCCAGTCCTACCTTTCAGAAAGTGGTTGATTTTCTGTTTCTAGAATTGCTGTTCTTCTTTTTGATCTCCCATTGGATTTGTAGGTGTTTGCAATCTTTAGATAAGCTATCTAGCTGATCTCCCACTACCTGAAGTAGTCTCAGCCTGCTACTTCTCCACCATCTTGACTCCTCCCCCTGAATTTAATTTTTTAAGAAGCATTAGGCCACAAAAGAGAATGTTTAAACCTTATCATTGGTAACACCTTGCAATGTGATGTATTCTGTATGCTTGTGTTCAGGTGTGCAAATCCTATAATGCTATTTGACAACATCAGGTAGATGTAGTCTCAATCCTGTGGACACTTATGAACACTGTTCCTTCTGTTATTGTTTTTTTTGGGCAGATTCGTATTTATCATTTAAAATACAAACAAATATCATATGTCCTTTGTAAAACTGTCCTTTGAGCCTTGATGTGAGTAGATAAAACAATATCACATTGATTATTTTCCCCCCGTATGTGTCCTTCTCAGTGTGTGTTTAAACTGCTTTGGCAAAGTTATGAGTATTTCCAAGCTGCGAAATTTGATGGACACTTTTCTGTTCTCATTTTACTTATCTGTTGTTTGGAGTTGAAGGTTCTAAATATTGGCATCCCCAAGGATCTGAGCATGGCCTTCTGCTCCTGCCCCTAGGGCTCTTTTCACCTCTTTGGCTTCAGGGGTCATAAAGTAAATGTTTACTTGGAAAGTCAATCCTGAGCACCAACCTCAAGCAATTTTCAACTTCTAACTTCCTCTATGATAGATGTTGTCCCTGACAACATCTAAAATAAAGTCCAAGGTTTCCTCACCTCACCTTGCCTCACCCCACCTTGCCTTTCCTTGAATACAAGGCTCTTGAGTGACTTGGTGGTCATCCACACTCTCTCAAGTGCTCCACTCAACTTATGCCACTCTGAACTTTGTGCTGTGGGCCACAAAACCCTTCAAGGTTTCTTATTCACAAACCTGTTTCATGCCCTATTTACATATTTTCTCTCTCCTTTTTCCTGGAATCTCCTCCTTAATTCAATGGAAATTTGCTGAATTTCAGAATCAGTTCTATTATCACATCTTTCCTGAACCCTCCTCCTCACCACACTCTCCTGCATGACCCTGCAGCCATTATCTTGGATTGCATATGGAAGTTTCCGTGGGGACCACGTGTTTTAAAGCTAGCAACTCTCTAAGTTCAAGAACTGGATGTTTTGTTCATCAGATCATGTAGTTCGGTATTACATGTAGATGTTTAGTAATTCAAAAAATAATTTCCACTGTGGCTAATTTGAGCACTGATAATTGAGTCTTGTAAACAGCAATACCCACACAAGTTATACTAGCCATAAAGAATTTGGTTTGGTTAAAAATGGCTTTGTGTAAGTCTTGCCTGCTATCTATAAATGCCATTTGTCTTTATGGCTTCTTTTGCATTCCTCCTCTTCTCTGACTCATGAATTTTATATTCATAGTTTCTTAACAACAATCATCCAAGGTACCTTAATGAACCAATCCTTATTTGTAGACCTCTGGCATATCCTCCCTCCTTCCTAAGAAGACACTTACTTGACTAAGCTACCCAGGTACTGTCTGGTATTCCTTATCTTCTTGATGATAGCCATTCTAATAGGTATGAGATTGTATCTTACTGTGGTTTTTATTTGTTTCTCTGATGATTAGTGAGTTGAACATCTTTTCATGTATCTGTTGGCTATTTGTATGTCTTCTTTGGAAAGATGTCTATTCAGATCCTCTGACCAGTTTTTTTTTTTTTTCATTTTTCATTTTTCATTTTTTTTCTATTTTTATCCTGCTATGTAGGTTTTTAGTTTAATGTCGTCCCACTTGTTTATTTCTGCCTTTGTTGCCTATGCTTTGGGTGTCAAATCCCAAAAAGTCATTGCCAAGACAGATGACAAGTTGTTTACAACTTAGTTTTCCTCTAGGAGTTTTATGGTTTCAGGTCTTATATTCACACCTTTAATCTATTTAAGTCGATCTTATGTATGGTGTGAGATGGGGTCTAGTTTCATTCTTTTGCATGTGATTACCTAGTTTTCCCAACATCATTTATTGAAGGGACTATCCTTTCCCCATTATAAATTCTTGGTCTCTTTGTCATAAATTAATTGGTCTTATATTCACAGGTTTATTTCTGGGATCTTTATTCTGTTCCACTGAACTGTGTGTCTGTTTTTACGACAATACTATATTATTTTGACTATTAGAGCTTTGTAATATAACTTTATATCAGGAAGTGTGATGCCTCTAGCTATCTTCTTTCTCAAGATTGTTTTGGTTATGCAGGATCTTGTACATTCTGAGAGTTTGGACAAATATATAATGAAATGCATGCATTTTTATAATATCATTTGGAGTATTTTCACTGTCCTAAAAATCAGTGCTCCACATGTTCATCCCTCTCTCCTCCACAGCCCTTAGCAACCATTGATTTTCTTTTGTCTCCATAGTTTTGTCTTTTTAGAATGTCATATAATTGGAATTATAGGGATTTTGGATTGGCTTCCTTTACCTAGTAATATGTATTTAAGTTTCCTCCATGTTTTTTTCATGGTTTGATAGCTCATTTCTTTTTTTTTTTTTTTTAAGATTTTATTTATTTACTTGACAGAGATCACAAGGAGGCAGAGAGAGGGGGAAGCAGGCTCCCTGCTGAGCAGAGAGCCCAATGTGGGGCCCAATCCCAGGACCCTGAAATCATGACCCGAACCGAAGGCAGAGGCTTCAACCCACTGAGCCACCCAGGCGCCTCAGCTCATTTCTTTTTAATGCTGAGAAATATCGTCTAGAAGTATCACAGTTTATTTATCCATTTATATTCATAGTTTCTGAAGGGCGTCTTGGTTGCTTCCAAGTTTTGGTAATTATGAATAAAGCTATTATAAACATCTGTATGTAGGCTTTTGTGTGGATATAAATTTTTAACACCTTTAGGTAAGTACTAAAATGTATGATTGCTGGATTATATGATAAGAGTTTGTTTAGTTTCATAACAAATTGCCAAACTGCCTTCGAAAGTGATGGGAATTCTCTAATATTATTAAACTCCCTCTTACATATAAAAATAATTAAGATTTTGAGAGACAAATGCAGCACTTAAACTGGCCAACTTTATCACTGATTTGGTCAAATAAAAAAGTCTTACTCTAGATAAATACCATATGATTTTACTTATATGTGGAATCTAAAATACAAATCAAATGAACAGACTCTCAAATAGAGTAGATAAACTGGTGGTTGCCAGAGGGATGTGGGTGGGGCGATGGGTGAAACCAAGGGGATTAAGCGGTACAAACTTTCATTTATAAAATAAATAAGCCACAGAGATGAAAAGTATAGTATAGGGAATATAGTTAATAATACTGTAATAGTGTTGTATGGTGACAGATGACGCTGTGGTGAGCATTAAGGAAAGTACAGAACTGTCGAAATCAATATGTTGTACACCTGAAATTAATATAACATTGTATGTTAATTATACTTTAACAATTAAGAAAATAGGAGATCAATGTTTTAAAAAATTCTTACTGTAACAATTAGTAATATATTAATAGGTTACAAACTAATATATGCTACTTGAAATGGACTGAAGTTTTTATTATACTAAGTATTTTATTATATTAAGGTATTTCACTTTTATGAAATAAATTTCATACATTTCATAAATTAAGATACAAATGGGAACAACTTTTAGATAATTCTTTCTTACTTCATGTCAAAATTTACTATGCTTAAATTTCTACTAATTTTCCCTACTTTTACCCTATGGAGCCATATTGGACAAATATAGATACTCTTCAATATCTGAAATTTTTTTTTTAATATCTGAAAAATTTTTACTAATACAGAGGCTATCTTTACCATTCAAGCCTAATATTTCTAGTTTCCTTATAATATTTCAAGACCCCTTGAAAACTCTGATTATGATTTTCTGTACAGTTTCTCATTCACTGAATGATCCATTCACTGACTGTTTGATTAATTCACTTATTCAACCACGCAATTACTTCATGCCTAGAGTTTGCCAGGCACCAAGGGTTGTGCTGAGAAGCCACTGAAAATACACATTAAAAAAAGTTTCTGTCTTATATCTTTCTCACCTTTTATAGAAGTAACCTTTCCTTCTCTTCTTTTATATGAGCTTACACGAGTCTACCTACAACCAGTAACTTTCCTGCATTTAAAAGCTTATAAACCTATGCCCTCCTATTAGTCTATAGTTTCCCCCAGGGCAGGGAGAGTTAAGTTATTTACACAGAATTGTTAGGAGCCCGCACTCAGGAGCCAGACTAGGCTCTGCCCCTTACTCTCTGTAAGACCTTGGGCAAATTACTTGGTGCTCCTATTTCCCCAGCTGGCAATTGGGGATATTATCAGTAGCTACATCATAGGATTGAGATGATTCTTATTACCGAATTTTTCAGTCTACTTCCTTTGGTTTTATAGTTGGTGAATAGATCTCTGTGATTCTGGATATAGGTGAATTGTGAATTCAAATATTCACTCTGTAAGATTTTCTCTTTAAGGATGTATTTTAATAATATTTTAGTGGAAATGTAGGAGAGATGATTTTTAGGATAAACGTTATTTAAATGAAAGACTCCAAATTTCTCTTAAATATTATCTGTTATAAAGAAATTGAAAGTATCACAGTCTTTTAAAATAATAACTGCCTTTCAAATCTGTCTGATGAATGAACTCATTAACTATTTTCATTCAGCTTGATAAATTTAAGATTTATACCTTTCTAAATATATTTTAATGTAGATATTCATAAGCATGACAGAATTAATAACTTCCTCGAGATGAAAATTGTTATAAGAACACATTAAGAATGTCGACATTTGGGGCGCCTGGGTGGCTCAGTGGGTTATATCCTCTGCCTTCAGCTCAGGTCATGATCCCAGGGTGCTGGGATCGAGCCCCACATCCGGCTCTCCGCTTGGTGGGGAGTCTGCTTCCCCCTCTCTCTCTCTGCCTGCCTCTCTGCCTACTTGTGATCTCTCTGTCAAATAAAAAAAAAAAAAAAAAAAAAAAAAAGAATGTCGACATTTTAAAACCACATCCCAGCCAATATACAGATTAATATAAAATTAAAAACAAATTCAAAGTAGTTATATTCTGCTTATATACTTAACATGATTATAACTATATTACATAATTACTATGTAGTAACAGAAGAGAGTTTCAGGAAATAACTTATTCCCTTACAGACATGATAAATATGATGTGTATGACTATCACTGCATGATAAATAGGACCTTTTTTATTCATGAGGTTGGATGTCAGATTCAACTGAAAAATGTGTATCATATTCAATGTATTTATTCCAAGGCTTGTTAAAATCACTCTATTTTGCTGCAGATGGATAAAATAACAACCACTTTTCTATGTTTTTATGGATTAAAATAGTGTGAAATGATGGCTTTAAATTTCTTATGTTTACAACTTTATTAAAACCCCACAACAAGTTATATACTTGATTAAAGATTTATGGAAGACACACTGAATTGCATTCTTATAGGTAACTGTCATGATTTCATGGGGGACTGTTCAAATATTGGAGTACTCTGACAACCTCCATCACAACTACAGAAAATAAAGTTCCAAAGTGCAAAAAATGCATTCATAAAACATATAACACAGGGACAAAAAAAAGAATAAGTCATTAGACATAGAATACACAAACCAACTATATATTTTTGATACACTGGGTTAAATTTAAATAGCAATAGAAATAGAACCATTGATGCAAAAGATCTAAATCTTCTTAATGACTTAAATATCTTAGCCGCTTCCAAGTTAAAAAAAAAATAGATTTAAATTTGTTTTAAATATGTCAACTAAAGAGTCAGTGACCGAAGAGTGCTGTTTAATGTGCTTTCTAGAACTGTGTTCTTTAATATGATGGCCACTAGTCACATATGACTATTTTAATTTAAATTAATTGAAATTGAGTAGCATTAAAAATTGTTTCTCATGGAGAAGAGTAAATGAAACAAGATGGGATTGGGAGGGAGACAAACCATAAGTGACTCTTAATCTCACAAAACAAACTGAGGGTTGATGGGGGGAGGGGGTTGGGGGGTGGGGTTATGGACATTGGGGAGGGTATGTGCTAAGGTGAGTGCTGTGAAGTGTGTAAACCTGGCGATTCACAGACCTGTACCCCTGGGGATAAAAATGTATGTTTAGGGGCGCCTGGGTGGCTCAGTGGGTTAAAGCCTCTGCCTTCGGCTCAGGTCATGATCCCAGAGTCCTGGGATCGAGCCCCGCATTGGGCTCTCTGCTCTGCGGGGAGCCTGCTTCCTCCTTTCTCTCTCTCTGCCTGCCTCTCTGCCTACTTGTGATCTTTGTCTGTCAAATAAATCAATAAAATCTTTAAAAAAAAAAAAAAATGTATGTTTATAAAAAAAATTAAATTAAATTAAATTTAAAAAAAAACAAAAAAAACAAAAAACAAAACAAAACAAAACAAAAAATTCAGTTTCTCAGTCACACTAGCCATATTTCAAGTATTCAAAAGCCACATGTGGCTAGTTAGTAATACATTAGACAATGCAGAGAGAAAATGTCTAACATCACAGAAAGTTCTGTTAAAGAACAGTATTCTAGAGTGTTAAGAAAACACTACTCTTCAGACTCAGGGATACGGAATGAAGTTGTTATTATCACCTAAGGCCAATGTTCTAGATGTTATACACAATATTTCAAAACAGAAAAATGAGACAAGATTCTTTGTAGATGATCAGCTGAAAAAACATCCATGCATTTTAAGACTGGACGTGTTATCTGTATGTAACTACTAAACCCAGATATTAAAAAAGTAGCCTCATTGCTTATAACCATTTAAAAAAAATTCCAGGGGTGCCTGGGTGGCTCAGTGGGTTAAGCCTCTGCCTTCAGACAGGTCATGATCTCAGGGTCCTGGTATGTAGCCCCACATCAGTCTGTCTGCTCAGCAGGGAGCCTGCTTCCCCTCCTCTCTCTGCTGGCTGCGCTGCCTACTTGTGATCTCTCTCCCTCTGTCAAATAAATAAACAAAATCTTAAAAATAAATAAATAAATAAATAAATTCCAAAATCCTTAGTAGAGATATAATTCTGTCTAATGAAATTAACAAAGAAAAACAAACAAAGCAGATGGTATTATTGTTTTCACAGCCCTTGGCATAAGGAAGTAAATTAGAGATACTAGGATTATAATAATGATAGACTCATTCACTTGGAATAATAACTAAAGACATGTAATAAGGTGAGAAATTGAGAGGCCGTAAAGTTGGGGACCTACTGGTAGTTTGCAGCAATTCACTAAAAATGGCCCAAAGGGGGAGCCTTGGTGGTTCCATCGGTTAAGCATCTGCCTTTGGCTCAGGTCATGATCCAAGGGTCCTGGAATGGAGCCTGGTGTCAGGGGTCTCTGCTCTTCAGGGAGTCTGCTTCTCCTTTTCCTCTGTCCCTCTCCCCTGCTTGTGCTCTGTCTCAAATGAATAAATAAAATCTTAAAAAAAAAAATAATGGCCCAAAAGTCTACTATATAGTGGGGTATACAAGAGCATGGGCTGGTAATCAGATACCTGAGCCACTGCTCTGAGGTATATAACCTTAGGCAAGTTTCTTAAATTCTGTATTCATCAGTTTCTTCATCTATAAAAAGGCAAGAATAGCATATTTTTCCTTACGATTTTTTAAAGATATTACCTAATAGGGACCATAAGAAATGTTAATTAATGGTAGTATTCGTAAAGGTAATGAGATTGCTATTAACATTATGTCCAGGAAAAACTGTTTCTAAAATGCGGCCTTCTAAAATGAATCATATTTACCAAAATTCACAATTTTTGTTGATGGAGCTTACTAATAAATATGTATCACATACTCTCCAAGAAATTGTTTTATGTACCAACATTTAAGAAAATTTGGTAGCAGAAACACTGTATACTTGAGCATTGGGATTGAGTTTGAATAGAGACACTTCTTGGAGCCTTAGCTTCCTCATCTGTAAATGGCAGAATAATATTTATTTCAGAAGTTCATTGTAAGGGTGTTATTATTAGTTAGGATCCCAACAAGAGCCACTAAAATTGCAATAATTCAGAGGGCTTTACTGTAAAAAGTATATTTAGACAGGTAAAAGTAGTATCTAAGGGTCACCCAAGTGAGTCTCCATGTGGAGCTTGTAACATCAAGCTGTACCTTCATCATGTCTGAAGAGAGGAAGGAGCAGAGGTTAGCAGAGAAGTGCCACAGAGCAGGTTCCATGAGAGGAACAATGATCTGATGAAACATAGCCATCTTGAGAAATATCAGAGAAGAACCAGGGGAATAAATATCCTCACCTCATTCTCCATTTTCTTCCTAATTGCCTGCTGGGGTCCTAACTGATAAAACCCAATGGGAAGCCAGAGTCTCTACTAAGCCTATTGATGTAGAGCATGTATATCATGACTATAGCAGAAAATAGGGAGGACAGCAGTAAGGAGCTTGAAATGGAGACGTAAATGGGAGATGCATGTCATATACATTAGGTGTCTAGTACTTCTCATTTTCAATGAATGGTTTGTTATCTTTCTGGTGGACTGTGTTCCAAATGACTACATAAAAATTTTTAATGATGCAAATCACAAGTGTGCATTAACAAGACATTGAGAATAAGGTGAAGTAGATAGTTATGGATAGATATCAGCAAAACGATCTAGTTTATTTTAATGAATGACATTGCTAGGAACTAGTTAATAGTCTTGAAATGTTTATAAATGTCTTACATTTTAACAGTAATTTTCAGATTGTCAAGCAGTCAATAATACTATAAAATCATCTATAAGATAGGTAGAAATTGAAATTCATCTGCAGTATTTAATACAAGAAAACAGATTTTTTTTTTCAAAGATTTTATTTATTTATTTGACAGACAGAGATCACAAGTAGGCAGAAAGGCAGGCAGAGAGAGAGAGGGAGAAGCAGGCATCCTGCTGAGCAGAGAGCCCAATGTGGGGCTTGATCCCAGGACCCCGAGATCATGACCTGAGCTGAAGGCAGAGGCTTTAACCTACTGAGCCAAGCAGGTGCCCCGAAAATTGAGATTTTAATTGGCTGATGAATACAAGAAAGAGCCAGTCTCAGATCCAGGTCTTTACTATTGTTTTAAAGTTCCTGTCCTTTGCTTAAATTATTAATCTATAGTAGCCTCATCTGTGGCTTTGCTTTCCATGGTTTCAGTTACACATGGTCAACCACAGTCGAAACAGATAATCCTCCTTTTGACTTATCATCGGAAGGTCAGTAGTGGCCTAATGCTATGTCACAACGTCTAAGGCATTCACCTCACTTAATCTTGTCACATAGGCATTTTATTATCTCACATAATCACAAGAAGAAGAATGAGTACAGTACAATGAGATATTTTGAGAGAGAGACCATATTCATGTACCTTTTATTACTATATATTGTTACAATTGTTATTTTTTTTTAAATTTTTTTTTTAAGATTTTATTTATTTATTTGATAGACAGAGATCACAAGTAGGCAGAGAGGCAGGCAGAGACAGAGGAGGAAGCAGGCTCCCCGCTGAGCAGAGAGCCTGATGCGGGGCTCGATCTCAGGATCCCGGGATCATGACCTGAGCTGAAGGCAGAGGCTTTAACCCACTGAGCCACCCAGGCGCCCCACAATTGTTATATTTTATTATTGTTGTTAATCTCTTACTGTGTCTAATTTATAAATTAAGTTTTATCAAAGATATGTATGTATGTATAGGAAAAAAACATGGTATACATGATTCAGTACTATCTGGGGCTTCAGGCATCCAAGGGCGGTCTTGAAATGTATGCCCCTGCAGATAAAGGGAAACTACTGAGTCACCTAATATCGTCCTTAAAATGTACAGGTGAGTATGTCATGTAGGATATTCCTTGTTTTCTTATCACTGAATGAACACCTTAATGTGATTTTCAAAGTGTGGTCACTTGACCAAGCTGCTGAATCAGTACCATCTGGAAACTTGTTAGAAATACAAATTATTGCCCCTCCCCCAGCCCCACTGAGTCACAAATATTAAAGTGGAGCCCAGGAATCTGTGTCTATACAAGCCCTTCCTGTGATCCTGAGGCAACTATAGTTTGACAACCACTCCTTTAATGGATTATCTGTAATCCACTGCAGGCAGCCAATATAGCTGAAACCAGAGTATCTGGAAGGAACCGAAATGTACTGATGGAAACTTTTCTACAGTTTTAGCCCGATTTAAAATGATGAATTTGTCACCATGTTAACCTTCTGATCATTATGATAATTGTAGAAAAATACCTGGTAGAAACATATAATATGCTAATACGATGTTCATTACGCCACCAACTGTAATGTGTTTAAAAAGGATCAGGTCTCTTACTTTCTTTCCTTCTCATGGATTTTAGAAAATTCCCACGAATTTCAGCACCAAGACCAGAAATCATGCATCTTAACACAAGTTGCAGATAGTTTTGAACCAGATTAGCAGGGCCTACTTTGGTCTGATTTATTCATAAAAATTAGTTGAATATCTAAGGCGTGAGATTAGATAGTAAATATTTTGGAGATTTCAGATCATATGTTCTCTTGGAACTACTCAGCTATGACATAAAACAAATTAGCTATAGATAATACATAATCAAATGAGTCTAAAAAAAACTTTACCAAAATGTGTCGAGGATTCGATCCATAGGCCATCATTTTGTCAACTCTTGTGAACTAAGGAATCTGAGGACAACAACTTTAGACATGAAAAAAGGAACTAAGAAAGATGGATTTTTTTTTTCCTCCCAAATCATATATAGCTTAGTAAGAGGCAGTTTCAGTAAATGATTCCAATCAGGAGACATACTCCTTTAAATACGAGGAACTCGTTAAAACTAAAGATTCAGCAGCATTCCATTATTATATAAATGTTTTTATGCATTATAGTTTATTCAAGATTATCTTAATTTTGTATGACTATCACAAATAGAATAGTGTTTGCTTTTACTTAGATGATAGATTTGGTTTCTTGAAATTATATTTTATGATGTTAAGGCATTGAGTTTTCTTCCTCCCTTATGAAAAAAACATTAGAAAACCAATAACAATGTAAGACTATCACTAATGTTAAATTGTCAGTGTGAGTTGTTAGTTCGGCCTCTCTACCACAGCGAACAGTCACAATCGTAGGAGATATCTGGCTTCTGCCTGCCAAATGCTCACCAAGCACTTTAAAAGCACAGCAATGTAGACACACAGTCTTTTCTTCTATTCTCTGAAGCAAAGCACATAGTTCTTCAGTGACATATGTAAGAATTCACAAACTGCACCTGCAAAGTTGGCCTGGTCTCTTCCCCATCCCCTATTCTTTGGTCTGAGCCCCTAGATGCCAAATCTCATTTGAGTGGTTTCTAGCTCTTTCTTAAATCTGTGTAATTCTCAGATTCTGAGACTGCTTGTTTCGTCTTCTAGATTTCTCGATGCTAAAGTAGACAGTCTCCTGGGCATAACCCATATTAGGTATATAATTTCAAAATCAGTTTGATGAGAGCAGAATTACAATCTCAAAGTCTTCAGAGGCAATTCAGGTTAAAAATAATGAGAGTAAATTCCAGATATAAATTAAAAAGCACTGCAAGACTTATATTAAGTTACAACTGATAATTGTCTTCTGTGTCAGTGAACAATAGGGCATGGTGGAGGCTTGAGCACACTAAAGGGGGTTATAACCTACCAGAAGGAAAGACTCACTACTTCTCACCACCTGATTAATTACTTTAGGCTATAAAACCCAGTATTGCCCTCTTTTCCACATTTGTTTGAGCAATATTTTGAAACAGATTCTCTATGTAAAATACTCAGGTTTTAAATGCTGTCCATTAATTACTGTTCCTTAAATACTGTGACGATTGAACACACTTCATAGGCTCCTACTTTAGAAAATCTGACTTAAGTTTTTAATTAATTTTTTAAAAGATTATTTATTTATTTATTTATTTATTTATTTATTTATTTATTTGACAGACAGAGATCACAAGTAGGCAGAGAGGCAGGCAGAGAGAGTGGGGGAAGCAGGCTCCCTGCTGAGCAGAGACCCCCGATGCGGGGCTCGATCCCATGACCCTGGGATCATGACCTGAGCCGAAGGCAGAGGCTTTAACCCACTGAGCCACCCAGGTGCCCGTAAGTTTTCAATTACTTTAAATTATTTAAAATCTTTTGAGTTCATGTCTTGATGTTCCCAAAGTTAAATGAACAACATTTCGTCCTAGTGGTTTAATTATTGTTCAGTGAGATCTATTTAGTTGGGATCTTCAAATTACATGAAAAAGTTCACAACGTGCAACCTTTTGATGGCTGCAGCTCTGTACGTTTGTTCTGCTGCTGCATTCACGTGCACATTTACTATTCCCTCATTGCCTGGGCCTACCGTCGACAGATGTTAAACTTGTGGGCTAACTCTTCTCTGGTCTAGGAACACAACCATGATTGATCACTATATTCTGAGTAAGACTTGGAGTCAATGCAATAGCATGCAAAGGCACTCAATAACCTTCTGTCTTCTTGATTCCAAATATTGTATGCAGAAAGATTGTCATATGCTCCTCTTCGGGCATCTAGGTGATCTTGACAAGTTTCAATTATTCTGTAATTGCACTTGTTTTTCAACAGTTGTGCCCTTGGAATTTGCACTTGTGACTAATCAGATCACTTGAAGATGCAGTGCCACTTCTGCAATAAAACCAATATTGCTAAGAGTCGTTTTGTATTTTAAAGGATCCATATTTCAGGATAATATTATACTATCAATTGTGATTTATGTGAAATTCTTGTTATTTGTAAAGCAAGTAGGCCTCTAACCTAACCAAAAATGTTATCTCTTACTGTGACCAATTCAGAGGCTAATAAAAAAATGATTCTACAATGAGTTGCTCATATAGCATTTTCACTTAATCCTAAAATAGTAGTCTGTTGCCAAACAAAGGGAATAACAAATAACTGAAGCTTGTCAAGACCATCGAGGAGGTGGATTAAACCTAGAAATGGTTCTCTGTGAAATTGACTGTGAACTAGAATTTCCAGACCCATTATATTTTGCAGATATGGCTTAAACAGATTACTCCCTCAAGAAAGATTTAAGGAAAATAGAGAAATATCACCAAAAACTATATGTGTTGCCATTATAACTAAGTGTAAAGTTAAATATAAACAAACCTGCCTCTTTAATGTTTTATCTTATCAAACTGCCAGCATGTTTTTACAGGAAGAGTATAAAATTGGATATTTTAAATTATTCCTAGGCGGTGCATAAAATGGCCACTGGGAAGTCATAAGTAATTTTTTCCTATGCACTTTTCTCTTAGCAAATACAATGCTTCCCTTTTTATCCTGTAATGGGCAGTGCTGAAAACAACTGATTTTTTTTTTTTAAGATGAAAAACAATCTGAAAACATAGTATTTTGGAACCTTTGGTTTTAAGATTTTATTACTTTTTGAAGAGCAAAAATTGTCAGGGGGGAAAAAAAGTCTCAGTAGATGCCAATGGAAAGGCAAAAGTGGAAATATATATTATTTTATTAGAATGACTTTTTTAGTTTGAGTTAAAAAATCCTCGAAAATCACTGATATATAATGATAAATCTAGAAGAACATGAAAATATACTAAGACAACCATTTATTACCCCATTTTTAGATATTGATTCAACCCATGTAGTTCTCATTATACAGACCCTTTATCAAAATACCATACACTTAATCAGAGCTACTTGATTCTGATGAGAATAATGGGAAGGTCACTGACTTTTAAACCATTAGAGTAACATGACATAAGTCAAATCATTCACTAAATGACAATCAACCATAAGGGCTGCTAGCTAATCAACCCAGCTTCTCTGCCGACGGTTTATGCTCTGCTACTGCCCCCTAATACCACTTCCACTTTTCAAATTTGCCATGTGAGATTTCATGTTCCCAGCTGTTTTCCTTCTACCCTGGCCCATCTTGTTTACTTTCAAATATCCATGTAGAATATTTAAAATGTCTGGATATGAATAAAAAATAACCCGAACCCTATGGTCTACTAATCTCATTCCATAATTTCAAAGATACAAACTTTCCAGGAAACCTTTTCCTTCATAATTACTTTTCTTCCATAATTCCTCTTAAGTTCCTAGCTTTTTGTAGTTTCCATAAAGAGTTCCAAATATCTTACCAAGACTTTAACAAGACACAACTTTTTGAGACACACAAGGCAAAATAATCGATATAGTTTCTGGCCCATAGCATGCACACCATGAAAAGTACTTACGTGCAGGAGATAACAAGAGACAGGTAGTGTACAAAGAATGGGAAGCATCCTACATGATATTTAAACAAACCAACAGACAGATTTCCATTTTAGACACTTCTGGCAGCTGAATGGAAGATGCATTTGTTGGGGGCAAGACTAGAGGCTGGAACAGTTGGGAGACTTCTGTAATAAACATGGAAATAAATAATTTAAACTTTGGGGTTATCAATACATAGTTAATGATAGTCGATGATCAAAAGTTTAAATCAAAAGCCCGCTAATGGGCTTCAGAGAATTCCTAAGCTCTCTGAAATATAGATATAATGTCTTGTGCTTGTGATATGCATGTTACCACCACTCATCCCCCTTTAAAAGACCATAGCTGTCAATAGACTTTCAGAGAGAAAAAAACAAAAGCACTAAGGATCATTCGTGTAGTGTTACATGCAATGAATGAAACTCTGAGAAACATTGATAATTAAGGGACCAAGAGAGGGGGAAAAAGGCAAAGAGGATAACTAGAGAAGTAGAAGGAGAAAGTGGAAAATGCACTGCCTTACAATCAAAGGAAATATAAAGCTTTAAAAAGAAGAACAAGATTAACTGTGTTACAATTTAGTATGGAAATCTTGCATAGAAAGAAATTCTATGGTGATTACAATTAGAATACCACTAAAGTGCTTAAAGAGGACAGTTTTGAAAGAACAGTGATTTACAATCAGTGAAGATACCATTACACCTGGAGCGGGGGCATTTGAAAATATATGAAGTGTTTTCTGATTGTCACAACTACTGAAATTTAATTCACAGGATTGGGGGATGCTAAACATTTTCAAAAAATGTGTAATAGCTTTGAATAAGGAAGAAATAAGCATGAAAGCCAGAACAGGGTGAACTTGGAATTTAACAGCAGTGTAGATGTGACCACAGTGAGAACAGAATTATTTTTTAAAGCTAAAATTAAAGAGGGAAAAGATATTAGATAGCAGCTATATATATATATATATATATATATATATATATATATATATACTTCCTATTCTGAAGGAAGAGGTTTAGATATTTACTTTGACTAAGAAGAAAAAGCCTGTAGAATGGTGATGTTGGCAAACAATATTAATAAAACAAAGCTCTAGAGAAGATTGTGAGAAGATGATGTGAGAATTGACAAACAAAAAGAAAAAAAAGAAAAAGAAAAGTGACTTGAAATTAAGCATACAGAGGATACTTGATCCTATGTGACAGATGAAGGAGCAGTCCTTAGGTTTTAGAGATAGGGCAGACGAAAGAGATCATGCCTGTTGGCCTCAATTTTCTCAACAAAATAAAGTTTAAATTCAGTGCAGTAGATGCTTTTCTCATTTTTCTTCTGTTTATAGTAACAAATCTTTTTTTCAAAATATCTCTTTCCTGTGCATAATGAATACAATGCTTAGTTTTTAAATGAGATGAAATTTTTTTGTTTTTTTTCTTAAGGATTACATCATAGGCTCCATAATAATAATATTTTTATATAGCCAGTCTTGATATATGTATGGAATATATGAAGTTTTATTTACTTATTTATTTGTTTTTCTGAGTACTTACTCTATGCCACATGTTACTCTGGCACATACTAACATATAAAGTAGGCAGATTTCCTCTTGTACCTTTCTTTTACATGATTGCTAAAATAACTGTACCCTTAGATTTTAAGTTAGAAAAGAAGCTGATCTACAGAACTTTTAATTAAATGTATTGTATCTAAAGTATATTTTCTATTGTGATTTCCCTGGGCTAAAAATTTTACCTTTGCTAATATGCTTTGTCAAACAATATATGGAGTGGGAAATATTCCTGAGTGGTTTTAAATAGTCCATACATCTTAACTCACCAAAAGTAGAGAAAGACTACACTGTATTATGTTAAGCAAAGTGGGTCAGTCAGAGAAAGACAAATACCATATGATTTCACTCATATGTGGAATTTAAGAAATAAAACAGAATAACATAGGGGAAAGGGGGGAGAGGAAAACAAACCATAAGAGACTCTTAATAACAGAAAACAAACTGGGGGCTGATGGAGAAAGGTGGGTGGGAGATAGGCTAGATGGGTGATGAGTATTAAGGAGGGCACTTGTTGTGATAAGCACTGGGTAATACATGTAAGGGATGAATCACTAAATTCTACTCCTGAAACTAATACTACACTGTATGTTAACTAACTAAAATATAAAGAAAAACTTGAAACATTCAAAAAATATTAAAAATAAAAATTTAAAAAATGAGAAGTGAGAAAGAAAAATGACAATCAACAGTCCTAGGACTCTTTGTGTCTACTACTGCTTCCTCGGGTGAATTTCTACTCTTTTCGACTGGTTATACTCAATTTGTGGGAATTACAGGAAGAAGATACTCATGAGGGCAGGTAAGTGAGATCAGTCTATCAAGATAATGGTAAAATAGCAGTGGTTAAACTCTAGCCAGTTTTTTGGAGGTCAAAGACCAAAGTCCACACAAGGATACAAAATAGGAATGGGATGAAAAACCACTGCCTTCTTCCTGTCTAATTGTTGTTATTGCTTTAGGTTTCTATTTCTATTTTGATGGGTAGAAATGTGTCTTGTACCCTGAAAGATTGCTGCCTAATATTCCCTCAGTGTACAATTCTCCAACCTTATATCTCTTTGGGTACATTAACATGGATGTCAATGAGAACACCCGGAAGGGTCAATAAGCAGTTATCTTGGGTTGGATTGCTCTACCTTCAGACTGAGACAAAGGCTTTAGTATGACTAGTTTATTTGGGAGGGGATTCTAGGGAGCACTGGGGAAGGGAGTAAGTGAGAAAAAGAATGAAAGAAAGCCTACTAATCATCAGGTTATTGCTAAGAGCAGCTGTGGCTCAGTGTCACTGGGGACCTCTGTGAGACAGCAGAGAACTCCCTCAGGTTATCCACCTAAGAAGTAAAGAAACCCCAACTGTCATCTGTCATTGGCCAAGGGCTGTGCCCAAAGTAACTAATTCCTTAGTACATCTGACACGATCAGATGTGTTTGGACTGAGAAAAAGCCCTCAACTAGCCACTTGAAGGTACTTCAAGTAGGACACTTGACACATTCTGGACAGAGTACAATCAGTGCCTCCTGTAGCTGGTTTCGATGAGCTGCTGTTTTACTCATGCACACTTGGATGGTCATATATCCAAAAGATTTGGTGTCATACATTAGGTATGATGATCTGATTCTTACACTTTGCCATTCTATTTATACTCAGGTCACTTTTGGTAGTCAAAAGCTGAAGCTATAGTTTATTTGGTGCAGCTTTCCATACAGATGAGATTTTTTTTTAACTATAAATATTATGTAGATTCAGTTTTCAAAGCATGAAAATATATTCCTCCTGGGAACAAAGACAGTGAAGACTCACACCTTTGCAGAGTGGGTAGTGATCCTATTTTATTACCATTATTACTATTGTATGGAGTAAGCTAAGTTTTGCTTGAAACATAAATTTCAAAATGTAGACCTCGTCATTCCCCAGATTACAAAGGCAATTCCATTTGTATTTTAAAACATCCGAAGAAAGTATGTCTCTGAACATATCTGTTCCTATTGATCTGAAATTATGATTTGATTTAGGTTCTAATAAACTAAACTGACACCCAGAGACTACATACGCACTACAAGAACCCAGATTACTTTTAAAGAACACAGATCTCAGGATGTAGCCTCATTCCAAAGAAATATTTGATAAACTGAACTCTTTAAGACTATTGTCCTTAAACATGAGTACCTCTTCTAAGTACCTAAGCACCACGTTTGTTTTATATGTAACTATAGGTTTATTTTCCATCTAAAAATGTAATCAATGTAATTATTCTTTTTTTTTTTTAAAGATTTTATTTATTTGTCAGAGAGAGAGGGAGAGAGAGCGAGTGCAGGCAGACAGAATGGCAGGCAGAGGCAGAGGGAGAAGCAGGCTCCCTGCTGAGCAAGGAGCCCGATGCGGGACTCGATCCCAGGACGCTGGGATCATGACCTGAGCCGAAGGCAGCTGCTTAACCAACTGAGCCACCCAGGCGTCCCTCAATGTAATTATTCTTAAGTAAACATCAGTAACACTGTAAACTTAAGTAAACATCTAGAATACCACAATGGAATAAGCAACATGAATATTAGAGGAAATTCCATGTCAACAAGGAAATAGGACTACCCTAGTCCTATTTCCTACCCTATAAGTCCTACCCTACCCTATAAGTCAAGATATATTATGTGTATAAATTTAAGAAGGAACAGACAAATGTTAAAGCTTATATAAGCTATACATTTATGTTTTTTTTTAAAGAATTGTATTCTTAAGTCCTGTAATTAAATATCTACATATTAGAAACAAGCAGGTGGTGAAATATATCCAGGAAAACATTAACACATTATACATTATAACTAGATAGAGATCAATTTATTTTTATATATATATATGTATGTATATATATATATATACACACACACACACACATACACACATACAAATATATATATACACACATATACATATATGTATATGTATATATACAATTGATTTTCCTTCCTCAACATCTAAATTAACAGGGTTTTAGATTTTTTGGAAAACACAGATATTAACTTTGTATTAATTACTGAGTTTTAAAATCACCTATTTTAGCATCTACAAAACCTTAAGTTCAAAAATAGGTTTACCTTAAAGCTAATTGTCACATAAATGACTCATTCTGGCTTGAAAACTAGGAGAAAATGTATCCCAAGCCTTTAGCAGTTTCTGTATAAAACTTGATGTTTCATTCACCTTATAATAAGATTTATGTGATACTACTGTAATACAAATTTATTGTAATTAAGCTAATGGGTGTAATTTCTAACTCACTGTACACTTCCCACAAAAGCTTTCCTTTTCTGAAAAACTACTCACACTTTTTTATTATGCTAAACTCATGTATACATACAACCTGCTGTTTCTATATTATAAGACATAAGCTATTTTAACATTGATAAAGTTATTTTAATGTATATATTAAACAGTTTAAAGACAGTAGTCAATATCATTCACATTATTTGTATTGGGCTGAAATGCCTCTCTGTGTTTAACACCCATTTGTTCCATGTTCAGGTATCAACCACAAATGTTTAAAGACTGCTACATTTTTTTTCCCTGCAATCCTCTCTTTTACATGGTAAATTTCCAGTTCTATGTACTCTTCTTCATAATAGGTGATTTTGAGCAACTCTGGATCATATAATGGTAATTCCTTTTGGTAAGTCCCAGGGTAGTTTTTCTCCCAGTATTTTAGAGTGTCAGGTTTAGAACAGAATGTAATATACTAAGAGCCTGAGTAATACAGAATAGGATTACTGATTCACTTATTCTGAATAGCATGCTGCTCTTAAAACTGTGGTACACTATGGATTTATATAGATAAGAATTATGACACATTCGGGGAAAAAATACATGTTCTTGTATTTATCTCTTTTGAAATCTATCCCTTTTTAAGATACAAAACACATCTTAATTCAGTTATTCAATATAACAGCCATTCTTTGCAGTTTAAAACAACAAAGTGATAAGCCTACTCTTGGCACCTCATTTAAACTAGTCATAAAAGTAGTGAAGGTATCTCTTAGCACTCAAATAAACATGTCTTTCAAAACTGACAATTAAAACCAGGCACTAGTCTCCTCAATTACTTTTACCTGTACCCCGTATTTCTTTATTGTATCATGAAGGAATTAATCAAATGCCTTAATAAGGAGAAGATTGTTAAGTCTACTATATTTTATTGCCAAAAAAGCTAGTTTGGTATAATCTACATTTAGAGACCCATGCTAGTTATTTCTTTTTTTTTTTTTTTTTTTTAAGATTTTTTTTTTTTTTATTTATTCATTTGACAGATAGAAATCACAAGTAGGTAGAGAGACAGGCAGAGAGAGAGGAGGAAGCAGGCTCCCCGCTGAGCAGAGAGCCCCTATGCGGGGCTCGATCCCAGGACCCTGGGATCATGACCCGAGCCGAAGGCAGAGGCTTTAACCCACTGAGCCACCCAGGCGCCCCCATGCTAGTTATTTCTAATCACACATTTTTTTTTCCTGTTTTAAATGTTAAGTATTTACATATATATATTTTTAAATAAAGTCTTTGAAGATAGCATTCAGGATTGATAGCAAGTCAACCAGTCAGTGATTCATAAATTCTATCCTCTATGCTTTATAAAAATTAGCAGGCATTTCCCCAAACTGGGTCTCTCAGAGCTCCTCTGAATACATGTTTCTATTCATCAGCAAACTCTGACAGTGGCTCAATGATCTTATCTGTAAGCTCCCTTTATACCTGGATATGGAAATTTCTATGTTCTAGGGGACCCAAGTTCATGTGAAATAGCTACATGCCCTTCACAATTTTACTCAATTATTTGGATCTCACTTTCATCTTACCAGTCAACATTTATTGTCATTTATGGATGACAGCACTACCTACTATAGTTTGAAGGATGTAAAAAAGGCTCCTTTACAAAAATAACATTAACCTAGTATCTCAGGGAGAAGCATTTTTGGGGTAGATCAGTAGAGTGAAAAGAATATCCCAGAAAGAAGATGCAAGGTAATGTAAAGGCTGAGATAAGATTGCATGTGACAGAATGCATGAAGGAGAATCATGTATATGGAAGACAGTAGCATGTCCATGAAGTTAGGGAGGGAAACCATGTGATAGACCTTGTCAAACATTAAGGATATTTCTTTAGTGCATTGGGAAGCTATCAAATTGTTTCAAGCAGTATTCATGATTGGATTCATCTTTCTTAAATGATTACCTGCCTGCTCTCTGAAAACTGTATGAGAATGAAGGACAAGACTAGAAGCTGGGAGCCCAGCTGCTACTTCTCAAAATAGGTGGAGAGAAATGGACAAACTCAACTACATTGAGGGATTATAATTACTGTGAGGCTCAAGAAAGAAGAGGGTGTCAAGAATAAAATCCAAATACTAGAGCAAGCAACTGAAATGACACAAGTGCCATAATTAGAAATAAGAATAAATCTAGAGGAAGAATATTTGCATAGTCCTGTGTTGTATACATTATGTTGGAGATGACTGAGAAATAGACCAAAAAAGATGAGAAGCAAACGATGGAATCAATTTTTCTTGTGTCCGTAGTCTATGGAAGTGGTATTTTTGGCCATCATAATAAACTTAATATGACACGTTGGAGAGAGCATGCATGGACTGAAAAGTTGATGTGCAGGGAATTTAATAGGGGTGTTTGATTACACTGAATGATTTACTATAATTATAGTAAATGTATATTAATTACATCATTAATTATAATATTTTAATGATATATTAATGCTAAATATTAAAACACATACATTATAAAATAACAAAATAAAAATCAGTATTTCTTTGGTGCCTACTGTTATAGTCTAAACACCATAGTGTGGTCGGCTGAGTGCTTACAAATATTCCATGTGAGGGGCGACTGGGTGGCTCAGTGGGTTAAAGCCTCTGCCTTCGGCTCAGGTCATGATCCCAGGGTCCTGAGATCTGGCCCCACATCGGGCTCTCTGCTCAGCAGGGAGCCTGCTTCCTCCTCTCTCTCTGCCTGCCTCTCTGCCTACTTGTGATCTCTGTCAAATAAATAAATAAATCTTTAAAAAAAAAATTCCATGTGAGCTATTATGCAACTTCCTGTTAATAGTTAAAAATACATCTTTCTCTGTCAATAAATACAGACCTACAGTTTTATTTCATTTATTTATTTTTTTAGATTTTATTTATTTATTTATTTTAGAGAGCAAAAGAGAAAAAGAGAGGGAGAGCAAGCAGGCGGGGAGAGGGATCAGAAGGCTTCCCGCCGGGTAGGGAGTCTGATGTGGGCCTCAATCCCAGAACCTTGGGATCATGACCTGAGCCAAAGACAGATACTTAATTGATTAAGCCACCTAGGTGCCCCTTTCATTATAATTTTAATGCAAAAATTCTCAAATCATTTTTTTCATTATGAGATCTGACCTTAAGAAGATTCTTTGAAAGACCTTCATTTTATCAAAATTTTCAATCTAGAACTATAAAATATATATTAAAATTTTCAATACTCTGAGTTACATTGGAATAAACTATGAAACAAAGTAATTTTACTGCAGTGGCATCATTTATTGAGTAAAATATCTCTTACAAATGATCTGACATGCCCAATTTTTACATCATAAATTTTCACACATACTTGGACCTATTTCTCCACTTTTTAGACTGAGCCATCAATATGTGAAAAAAGCATCATAGGTTTTGGAGGTTTTTAAAACTATTTTTAGAGCAGTATTAGGTTTATAATAAAACTGAGGAGATACAGAGATTTCCCATATACACCCCCACTTACACATGCATAGTTTCTCCCATTATCAATATCACTCACCAGAATAGTACTTTTTTTTTTTTTTTTCTTACCAAGGATGAACCTACATGGATCACCAAAAGTCCATAGTAACCTTTGAGTTCATTACTGGTATTGTACATCCTATGGGTTTGGACAGATGTATAATGATATATTTCCATCATTACAATATCATGCAAATGTTTTCAGGGTCACAAAATTTGGCCACATGGTTCTACCTAATAACTGGGGGAGTAATAAAAGTAGCGTGACCAAGGAAAAAACAAAATAATATTAGTAAGCACATATGAGTGTCTCTGTCACATAGCTACTGATACACACTTAGGACATTTTCAATATTATATGAATATAAACAAGTTGTATCATTTTTCGTGTATATGAACACATCTCTAAGATAATTTCCCACAGATATTTAAAATTCTGAGAGATATTTCCAAATAAAACTTCATTCCCTTTCTTTAAATACGCTGTGGTTTTCAGAGAAGTTTTAGGTTCAAAGCAAAATTAAGAGAAGGATACAGAGATTTCCCATATGCCCTCTCCCCCCACACACGTAGCCTCTCCCATTATCAGCATCCCCCACCAAAGTGGTAACTGGCAATTATGAGTAAAGCTGCTATAACCATTTCTGTGCAGGTTCATGTGTGGACATGTTTTCAACTTCTTTGGGTAAATATCAAGGAGAACAATTAGTGGATCATATCGCAAGACTATATTCAGTTTTGCAAGAAACCGCCAAACTGTGTTCCAAAGTGGATGTATCATTTTGTATTCTCAGCAAGGTGTGAGAATTCTTGCTGCTCCACATTATCTCCAGCATTGGTTGTTCTCAGTGTTACTATGACTGATTGGGCCATTCAAATAGGTATGTAGTGGTATCTCATTGTTTTAATTTGTATTTCCCTGATGAAACATGATGGGGAGCATCTTTTTATATGTTTATTTGCCATCTGTAGATTTTCTCTGGTGGGGTATCTGTTAAGATTTTGGACCATATATTAATTGGCTTATGTGTTTTCTTATTATTGAGGTTTTTTTTCTAAGGTTTTATTTATCTGTTTGACAGAGTGGAAGAGGAAGAGAGCAGAAGAAGGGGGAGCAGCAGGCAGAGGGAGAAGCAGGCTCTCTCCTGAGCAAGGAGCCTGATGAGGGACTTGATCCCAGAGCACTGGGATCATGACCTTAGCAGAAGGCAGATGCCTAACTGAGCCATCCAGGTGCCCTTATTGTTGACTTTTGAATGTTTTTTGTTTTTTTTTTTTTGTCTTTTTGCTTTTTTGTATTTTGGTTAAAGGTCCATTATCAGATGTGTCCTTTACAATATTTTCTCCCACTCTGTGGCTTGTCTTCTAATTCCATGCAGAGCAGAAGTTTTAAGAGTCCAGCTTATCAATTATTTCTTCCGTGAATCATGCCTTTGTTGTCCTTTCTAGAAAGTCATAACCATACCCAATATCATCTAGGTTTTCTTCTATGTTATCTTTTAAGTATTTTATAATTCTGTATTTTACATTTAGGTCTATAATCCATTTTGAGTTAACTTTTATGAAGAGTGTACAGTCTACATCTAAATTCATTTTCTAAAATGTGGATGCCCAGTTGTCCCAGCACCATTTGTTGAAGAGAATATCTTCACTCCAGTGTATTGCCTTTGCTCCTTTGTCAAAGATCACTTGATTCTATTTATGGGGATCTATTTTGGGTCCTCTCTTCTGTTCCATTGGTTTATTTGTCTATTCTTTTGTCCACACCCAACTGTCCTGATTATTGTAGTTTTGTAGTAAGGTTTTTTTTTTTTTTGTTGTTTTTTTTTTTTTTTAAGATTTTATTTATTTATTTGACAGAGAGAGAGATCACAAGTAGGCAGAGAGGCAGGCAGAGAGAGAGGAAGGGAAGCAGGCTCCCTGCTGAGCAGAGAGTCCGATGTGGGGCTCGATCCCAGGACTCTGGGATCATAACCTGAGCTGAAGGCAGAGGCTTTAACCCACTGAGCCACCCAGGTGCCCTGTAGTAAGTTTTTTGAAGTTGGGTAGTATCAGTCCTCCAATTTTGCTCTTCTTCTTCAGTATCATGTTGGCAATTCTGAATCTTTCGCCTCTTGGAACAAACTTTAGAAAATGTTTGTTGATATTCGTAAAATGACTTGCTGGGATTTTGACTGAGATCATGTCAGATCTACAGATCAAGTTGGAAAGAACTGATATCTTGACAATATTGATTCTTCCTATCCATGAATATAAAATATCTCTCAGTTTACTCAGTTCATCTTTGATTTCATTCATCAGAGTTTGGTAGTCTTCCTCATAGAGATCTTGTTATGTGTTTTGTTAAATTTATACCTAAGTATTTCATTTTGGCGTTGTAATCTAAATGATAATACATTTTTAATTTAATTTTTATTTTTTTTTAACGATTTTATTTATTTATTTGACAGAGACAGCTCACAAGTAGTCAGAGGCAGGCAGAGGGGAGGGGAAGCAGGCTCTCCACTGAGCAGAGAGCCTGATGTGGGGGCTCGATCCCAGGACTCTGAGCAGGACCCTGAGATCATGACCTGAGCCGAAGGCAGAGGCTTAACCCACTGAGCCACCCAGGTGCCCCCAATCTGTATGACTTCTATTCCCTTCCTTGACTTACTGTATTAACACGGACTTCCAGCACAGTGTTAAAAAAGGAGTGGTAAGAGGAGACATTCTTACATTCTTGCCTTGTACCTGATCTCAGTAGGAAAGCTTTGAATTTCCCACCATTAGGTATAATATTACTGTGGAGTTTTTGTAGATTTTTTTTAAATCAAATTAAGGCAGTTTCCCTCTCTATCTAGTTTACTGAGAATTTTCTAATGAATGGTTATTGAATGTCAAATACTTTTTTTACATCTATTTATATGATCATGTGATTTTGTTGTTGTTGTTTTTAGCCTATTAATGCAATGTATTACATTAATTGCTTTTCCAAATGCTGAACCAGCCTTGCATGGCTAGAATAATTCCACTTGGTGGTAGTGTGTATCTAATTCCTTTCATGGTATTTTGGATTTGATTTGCTAATAATTTGTTGAGGATTTTGCATCTATGCTAAAGAGGTAATGGGTCTGCAGTTTTCTTGCAGTGTCTTTGTCTGGTTTTGGTATTAAGTCAGGCTGGCCTCATAGAATGAGTTAGGAAGTATTCTCTTTGATCCTCTGAAAGAAATTATAATCTTGGTTATACTTATTATAATTTTTTCAACTAGGTTTGAGGTATATTTACATACCATCCATTTTATATGTACAATTCAGTAATTTCTAGCACATTGAAAGACGTGTGCAAACATTACCATCCTCCTTCCTTTTTTTATCCCAGCACTCCACTCCACATTCTCAAATGCAATTGCTTTGTGACAGACAGATGTATTTGTTAGGGCTTCCACAACAAACTACCATAGATTGAGTGGCTTAAATAACAGAAACTTATTTCCTCACAGTTCTGGATGCTAGAAGTCCAAGACCAAGGGGTTGTCAGGACTGGTTTCTTCCGACACCTCCCTTCTTTGCTTGCAAATGGCCACCTTCTTGCTCAATCCAAATTTCCTCTTATAAAAACACCAGATTGGATTAGGGCCCACCCTAATGGCCTCATTTTAATTTAATCACTTCTTTAAGGGCCTTGTCAAATCTGGGGTAATGAGGGTTAGGGTTTCAACATACATATTTGGGGGAGGATGCAATTCAGGCCATAGGAAGGGATCTTATTTTCTTTGAGTGAAAAACCTCCTATTTACCAGGCAGGCTTTTGTGGTGTAGTGTTATCTCTTTCCCCTTCCTAACTTAGTCATTTCCTTGTCCAGACTCTCACATCTGGGCATGAAACTTCCTCCCACTGTACTGCTTTTGATTCTTGGATTCTGTTTTGCATTCTTTCTTTTATTCTACTCAGAAACTCATCTTCCCTTCAGCTTCCAAACTTGGAAGTAGGCAAAGGATTCTCAAATGGGGTTTGGTAATTGTGCTGATGAAATAATGAAACCACTGCCTGTTTTTTCTGGGTCTCTGCCACCTCTCTGTTCTCAGATTCCATATGGATATTTCTCTACTTGAGAATTATCATGTAATTTCTCCTTTATTCTACCCATAAGGCAAAACTGACCACTACTACACTCAGAATATCATTGATTATTATGAATTGTTAATAAATTATTATGATTTACTACCTCAGAAACAGAAAAAATGTCCCCTAAAGTTTTAAAATTTTCCTTACTATCTCCCTGTTTCCATAATCTCGCCCTACTGACTGTATGTTGGATGACCAGTGTCTCAAATCACCTAAACAAAAGAAAATATTTTAAGAAATCACTCACTGCTATCCCTTTTCTCAGCTATCTCTGACCTCACTGTCCTGCTTTTAAGTAACTACTTTATAGATGGATTTTAAAAGAAGAAAATTAAAAGGTTTAAAAGTTCTTTCCATACATTGCACCTTGGAAATATGGTCTTTACAAGAGTCTCTACAGATTTGATCCCCATTCCTATACAATATATTCTCTACTACAAGGCTTTCCCTTTACTGCCAACATCTCTTAGCCACAGAGCAATGAATTATTTTCCCTAAAAGAAAAATAAAAGGAGCACATGCACAAAAACTCTATTTATGTGCCAACATGTATAAAGTGACCAAAAGAAAGCTGTCTCCTAAATCCTAATTATACCTTTCATAAGTATTTTTAAATTGATTACAATTATGTATAGGCCTAATCCCAGCACTAAGCCCCAACAGCAAAGATGATCTATCTCTTCTGCATCAGACCCAATTCAAGTGTTAAGAAATGTATACATGTATACATCAATGAAAATGCTAACTTTTGAAACATTGGCAGAAACATTTATTTGCAGATACAAAAATATCTGCACAGGCTCCTCCACTGGTGAAAGGACTCTAACCTTTTGACCTGGTGAAATCTTGGGATGAGCAGTTCCCGCTGTTAAAGACTGTACTTTTATGCCCAAGTCTCACCCCAACAGTATTTACACTCAGTTATTTAGCTTTCTTACTGTTAAAAATGCTCACAACAGAAGAGCTACAAAAGGACATTCACAAGATCACACAAATGCACAGTTATTAGCCCTCAGACTGGTTCCTCTTCAGAAATTACATTTTGGGTGTCCAGTTATTCTTGCTTATGGAGTTGACTAATCCCTTGAGGAAAGAAGTTTTGCCTTATGTTGCTTCAATTCTCCTAGGGCAATCAATCTTAGGAATTCAAAGACTTTGGAACTGACCCAAACTGAAGTAAGCAAGTTTTTTTCCCTACCTCTTCCCAGAAACACTCTACTAAGCAGAAGATTTTCCTTAAATCTGTCAAATAACAGCAATATGTTTAGTAAGCTAGGATTCTCTGATTTTACAAATTACATTATCAATATGTCTTTTATAGAGAGAAAGAAAGAGAAAATAGCTTATTTCCCATAAGTCACTGGTCATTGGACACCGCTTAATTTCACTTTGTTCGGTTCCATCATGGATTTTTTCTTTTTTCCAAAATCAAGTTAGGCTGCAGCTGCCCCTGTGACTCTTCTAGAATGCATGCACGCACACACGAAAGAAAAAGAAAAAGCTTCTATTCAAAGAACTTTTACAGAAATAATATGTGAGAAGAAGGATGTGTAATAACAAAGAACTCAAATTAAACCCTGGGAATTGCCAATATTTCTGAGAGGTTTCCTTGGGGTAATATGGAAAGCTTAGTGGCTGGAGGGGATGATAAATGTAATCATTAAACCACTTACAGTGTCTTGTTAAGAAAGGGTGTGTATGTCCATGATAATGCTGATAACATCTCTTTTCTTTACACCAAGGGTTCTTTGCTTTTCCCTAAACCCATGGCCTGGGGAGGTCAAATAGCCAGGGACTAAATAATTTATTTCAGCACCAAAAGTCTGCATATGAAAGGATAACACAAAGCTCTTACAAATGTTATCCATTTCAGAGCCAGGAGCAAATAAAAAAAGGACGCAAACGCTCTGCAGGATATAGTAAAAATTTTAAAGGCTCTGAAACAGGCAAACTGGAATCATCAGTACTACTCAGGGCTGATGGGTTAGCATACATTTTTATGTGAACATTTCCTGAATGGACTGACTTCAAGAATTTGAAAATTAATAAAAAGTTGTCTGTAACTGGATTATCTTTGGTCATACTTTTTTAACCAATTATAGCCAAAATACAAATAAAAGCAAAGTCCTGGTATCCTTTTTTAAACAGTCTATTTTCTTAATCATAGACTAAAACCTCTAGTACTTACTCTTTACAATTATAAAGAACAAGGTCCATAATACGGGCATAAATTAGTTAATCTACCAAGGCATTTACTGACAGCCGTTTACAAGCAGGGCGCTGAGCTTGGCACCAAGAACAAGGAGATAAAAAGCAGCCCTTAGCTCCAAGCAGCCCACAGTCTTGGAGACAAGATTCAGTACATTAACAGAGACTTGCAATGTGATAAGCATGATGATGTAAGTAAGCACAAGGTCCATTATAAGAACTAAAACAAGTGAGAAAAAAAAGTGAGCACCCAAAATTCTCTTATTTGCACTCAAAGTTACTTAGAACAATGCAGCAAAAACAGAAAGGGTTTTGGGTATTCACTTTAAATACCTAGAAGAATCTTACCCCTTCATCACTGCCCTTTTCCTTCCCTCTTTATATGTGTAATTCCTCAATGTCTTAAATCACCTTTCAGATCCTCTGAGGAGCCTTTCCTTATTCTGGAGTTTTGGGTAGTGGCATGCTTCCAAACCACTGTGCAGTTTACCCCACAGGGTCTATGCATACGGCACTTGCTTGTCTTCTTCCCAGGCTAAAAGGTCTTTTAAGGAAAAGTGAGCATTTAAAAAACAAGTACTACTACAGGTGCTTTTAGTTCTGCTGCTTAGCATAGTGCATGAAAGAGTAATTTGCTCAACAAATATTTATTAAATAAGTTAACTTACAGAGCCTGTAGATGATGATTAACTGATATAATACAAATAAAGCACTTTCTAAGAATTCAACAAAAAGCCAAGTATAATATGGTTCAGCATGTAAGAACTTATTGAATTAGTCACATAAAGAAAATTTTTCAGGAAATAACCCGTTAAAGGTATTCATGGTTATAGAAGGATACCTATCAAAAATCTTTTCATCCATATAGACCTATGTAGTTGAACAAAGCTGTGTTCTAACCTTTTCCATCTAACATGTACTAGCACTGATTGGTAAGTGATCTATCTAACCCAACTGAACTCAATTTTTCTTTTTCTCATGTGAAGTTATACTGTCCACATCATAAATTGTTAAAAAGGATTAAATGAAATAACAGATGTGAAGCATTTAGCTCTGTGGCTGGCATGTAGTACATCTTGAACTCATAATAATCTTCCTTTCTTCACTTTAAATCCATGGCAAACCAGATCAGCACTAGGAGCAGGGGGTCTTCTTAGAAAGTCACACAGCCAAAAGGAAACACTACATTAACCCAGCTATGTTACGCTGGTTCCTTTATTACCACATTCCAATCTCATCATTTGGGGGAATAAATGTCCACCTCTTCAGTAATGGCCCTGATAATATTTTTGCTGCCACCATATGGTTGGTGGGAGTCGAGACAGGGATCATTCTTGAGAGTTTATTAAAAAAAAAAAATTATATATATATATGTATATATATGTATATAAAATATTTATTTTAAACTCTAGCATACATTGGAAGCTTGCTTGCCATGGTTTGGAAGTTGTGTTGGATATCTGATATGCATTATCTCAATTTAATTCTTTAAAAAGAAAGAAAAGAAAACCTTGTGGGGTTGGTACTATATGTATCCCTGTGCTAAAGATGGCCACAGATCACGGATATGGGAAAGAGAGCCCCTTGGTTGCACCCATTGCTAGTAATAAGTAGTACAGTAATATTTCTGCAAGAGCAGTCCCATTTTTTTGTGCCTAAACACCAAACCATAATGTTCCCCTTTTTTTCTAAAAGGTGTTCCACTAAAGATTGAAAATGAATTATTTTAAAAAAATATTTGATCCAAACAAACATTTTTCAAAGCACCCAAATAAAAAACGTTGGTTCCTCTGTCTTCACCTATTTAGATATTTTGCTTCAATGTAAAAGCCATTTCCCCACAAGGAGTCTGTTGATCCTTTAGGGTCTAGGGCTATGCCACAGAAATCTTTATACTCCCAGAACACAGTGAATATTTATAAGGAAGACATCAAATCAATGTGTTAATGATTTTAATTTATAGTTCTGTAAGCAACTGACAGCTCTTATCTTGTTCTTACATGGGTTCAAAAGCCAAAGATAATCCTTCTTTATAATTCATGCTTGATCTTAATTTAATCTCAATTCTCCCTGGACAAACTTCCTTTCAGCTTCACTTTGTCACCTTCATCCCCCACCCTCCCAAGAGATTTTACCTGCATCTTTTGTTACAGGGCAGCAGTAGGGAGACAGGGAGCATATGTGGACTCGGGGCTCACACCATCAAATCCTGCCTTGGCGACACACTATTGATGTAATACTGAGGTATTTAATTAATTTCTGTTAGCCTTGGTTTCCTCATCTCTAAACTGGATATAAGAACTTACTGTATCAGAACTTCCCCCTTATTCTCCCTTCATTCCCCCTTATTCCCCCCTAGTAATAGATATTACTCTCCCTTCCTTCTAGCTCAAAAAACAGATTGGGTTCACATACTGTCACATAAAACCCATCTTTTTCTACACTTCACAATCACAGTCCCAGAATTAATCTTCTTCTCTCTGGGAGTATTCCTGAAATGCTGCTTTCTTGAAAATTAAACAATAGGATTGCTTTTAGATTTAAGATTTTCCCCTTCAGTGAGGAATAGAGCTTTCCTTAATCTTAACCAAGAAAAAGATATCTAAGAGTATAGGAAGAAAAAAATGCAGTTTAGTCTTCTCCAGGCTTGTATAATCTAAGATGGACCATGACACATATCTTGGAGGCGCAAATTAACTAAACACTGAAGGAAGTGGCAGCTAGATATTTAAGCTTTTGGGTGGTGAACTAAAGTCGCTATAAGCATAAGAAAAAGAAAGGTTATTCATGCAGGTATGTGTACATGCACACACACACACACACACACACAGACATATACACACAGCGTAAATTACAGCGTAAATAAGAAATGTCAGCAGGCTAGCCTAACTAAGATCCAGCACTGGCGTTAATCTCGAATAAAGATGGCACATAACATATGGAACAAAAATGCTGTATCTGCAGAAAGAGATATATATATTAATCACATGGGCAAAATTTTTAAAAAGAAGGGAAAAACAGTTACGCCAGAATAGTGCAGTGAATATTAAGTATGTCATCCGGAGCCAACTGCCTGGGTTGAGTCTTAAATATCCATATATGGATAGGCATGTGACTAGGCAATATAATTTTCTTCTCTATAAGTTAATGTCTTCATCTGCTAAAAGGAAATAATAATGATATATAGCACATGGGCTTATGTGAGGCTTAACTGAGATAATACAAGTAAAAACCACAGTGCCTGCCACTCAATAAGAATTCATTAACTGTTTATCCTTATGCATATTAAGACAAATTGGGTTGAGTCATTTGCTTTAGAAAAGGCATTACTTTATTTACTTAATAATCCATTGACTCTTGAGAAAATACATGATTGACATGAAGGACTCTTAGAGTGGGGTACTAGCACTCATTTAATCAAGTTATTAAAAATTTGAAAATGCAGACTTTTCGTAGGAGACTGTCCAAAATGTCTTGAAGATGATGATGGAAAATCTATATTCAAATCTTGACCTGGCTAAATTCCTCTTTGTGGTTCATTTATGGCTTTACCACCTGCTTGCTCCAAGGAGACGGCTGGCATACACCGGAACAGTGTGCTCTACGGCTGTCATTCACATACATACATCACTCCTAAGGAATGACTCAGAAGTAACTTGTGCATGACAAGTAACCTCAGGGAATAGAACTCAGATCTGAAATAAACAAATTAATATCTTCAGCCTGTTACAAGCTTTCTAAATTGCGTATTTAGAGACCAAGGACACAGCAGGATAAAGCTATGGAGCTGTGGATCCACCTGACAGCATCGGAGCTGGGCCCACGTGAGGAACAGTGGTGATTATGTATGTGAATGAAGGGCTTGGAGGGGAAACCCTAGATTGTGAAACAGTATTTCACAGTTTGTAGCTTGCTCAATGGGATAAACATTAAACTTCACATTTTAAGGTCATATCTCAAGGATTAGTTTCACTCTCTTCCAAGACTTAAATTCATTACCATAAACTATGAATGAATTGAGTGTTAGGGAATAACTTGTTTAGTGTTTTAAGCAGGACATGCTGCAAAAATTCCAAATCCAAATTTGCTTGTACAATTCTAAGGCTGAGCAAATGATGAAGGTCCTGAAGGCTTGTTTATTCCAAAGTAAAACCTGGTTATTAATAAAGAAAAACAAAGATGAGTACTGAGTCAAATTTTCAGAATCCATTAATATTTCATCTCAAATAGCACCGAAGCACTTTCTTTTACAGGGAGGTATGACTGGTGTTATGATAAAAAGCGTAATGCATGGCCCCCAAGATAAGAGGGAAAAAAAAAAGGAAAGAAAAGATAAGAGATGTCAGTCTTTATACTGTTTTTTAAAAAGCACAGAATAATAACTAAGCACAATAGTTTAAAAGGTTTCCCTTTTTAAGTGTGCATTTAAAGTTAAATGATATCAATATTCATTCCAATATTTATTTTTGTAAAACATGGAGAGAAGACAATAAAATATGATCAGTGTTTCCCAAGGCCATGGTTACATCTTGATGTATGGGCAAAATGGCAGAATAGCTACTGTCAAATTCACTCAACCCTCTTTCATGCCAAATTTTTCTTGTTCACTAAACCTAATGAAGAATATTCTTTTGCTTTTTAGAAAATGTCTGGCATAATTATACTCTGTTCTCTTGAATCATAAGTATAAGCTAAGGGAGATTCTTTTGCAACCACCAGAAGTCTTCCACCCAAACTTTGCCTAAAGCGCTGATAGTATGACTTCAAAGTAAGAATCTCAAACGTCTTTTCCTAGACATCCTACTTAATCATTCCACACCCGCCTCCCCTGAAGTCATGAAACAGATCTTTCTTAAGGAGTTGGGGGTACTAGAATCCTGGGCATTTGCTTTCTTTTTTTCACTAGCAGAAGCTCTTTTATCACTGGATTATCATCTTTGTACTAAAATGACCACAATACCTCCTGGACAAGACAAAATGGAGGAAGCCAAGCAAGGTACTGATGGAGCATAATGAGAGGCTGCATCAGAGAAGGCTTTGGCATGATCAAGTGCTGGTTCAGAAAATGTAGGCACAGAGGTAGAACAAATATGCTTGGGCTCCTGGGACACACCACCCAGGTGTCACTGGGCTTCTGTTCATGTTCTCTCTTGAGATCTCCCTCTTACATTTCTAGTTTCCTCTGCCTTATTTCATCTGTTGCATGACTTTCTAACCTAGATTTGAATAGAAGAAAAAAGGAATGAAAAGCTCTGAAATTATTTCACTATTTAGTGACTTCATGGGACTTCTAGCCAGATACTTCACGAATATATCAAATTTTAATTAAGAAATAGCAAATAATATAAGCTCTGCTGTTTAAGCTATATATGGAAGAAAGAAGCAGGGTTCCAACGTATATGCTCTCTCAATCTCTGCTAACGTCTCTTTGTGGAAGGATTCATTTCTTAGCATTGCTTCCGTTTTTTCTATCCATCTTAAGAAGGGGAGAGAAGTCACTGCCCAAGTGGCTCAGTTGGTTGAGTGTCTGACCCTTGATTTTGGCTCAGGTCATGATCTCAGGGTTGTGAGATTGAGCCCCATGTCAGGCTCCACACTGGGCATGGAACCTGCTGAAGATTCTCTTTCTTGGTCCCTCTCCGTTTGCCCCTCCCCCTCCCTCTCGAAAAGAAAAAGTGGGAATAAAAATTAAGAGTCAATAAAGTGGTAAAAAAAAAAAGATCATGGGGACGCCTGGGTGGCTCAGTTGGTTAAGCAGCTGCCTTCGGCTCAGGTCATGATCCCAGCGTCCTGGGATCGAGTCCCACATCAGGCTCCTTGTTCTGTGGGGAGCCTGCTTCTCCCTCTGCCTCTGCCTGCCACTCTGTCTGCCTGTGCTCGCTCTCTCTCTCTCTGACAAATAAATAAATAAAATCTTTAAAAAAAAAAAAAAAAAAGATCATGTAAACAAAAAAGATAAAACTGAAAAAGTAGCACAAATGATGCTGAAGAGAAGAATGTCAAGTGAAGGGTCACTGTTTTAAGAATACAAGGCCACATGCCTTTATTTTATTTAGATTTGAGTTTATAACCACACAGAGCTTTGAATTTTGAGGATCAGTCATGCACAAATATACCAAAAGACAGAAGCAATTGATGACGGGATTCAAGGAACAGTGAAACCATTCAAATCAGACAAGAAGTATCATGAAGACTGGATTCAAGCAGTGGGGAAACACTAAGGGGTTTTATGCAGGAGAACAACATGTACAACTACTTACTCAAGATCCTTTATGAAGAATACATCAGAAGGAGGAATTCTGAATTCTGCAAAACATGTCAGCAGGCTACTGCAAAAATATATGTCAAGAATGTTGGTAGCCTAGAGGAGGAGGGGTGGGAGTGGGGCTAGAGAAATATGAATGGACTTGAACTGTGCTTAGAAGGTAAGAATGTACAGGCTCTGGCAATTATAAAGTCAAATTAAGAGTCAAAAATGATACCCAAATTTCTCTCTTCAACAAAGATGATGATGTGCCATTCACTGAAATAGGAGAAGAATAAGAACAAATTCTACTGAAAAGGGAAGTAATTTGGTTTTGATCTTGCTGAGTTTGAGCGGCCTTGGGGACATTCAGGTGAGGATGTCAACTAAGTTACTGAATAAAACTGGAAGTCAAAAAAAAGATATCAGCTAAAGATTTGGACTTTAAAAGTCATTAACAAATACATTGCTCTGAGGATCATAGCAGGAGATGGAATTGCCAGGGACTGGTATAGAGCAAACATAAGGGACCTGGCCCAAGACCATAATGCATGTACCTTCTGCCTCATATGCAGACTTTAAGGCTAGTAGGTTTGGCTCTCCTCTCAACAATGCCCAGAGTAGCAAAATGCACATGCATTCATTTTATTCAACTTTATTTCTAGGCTATATTTTTTTTTCTTTAATGTAAAATTACTATTCATATAATCTAAAACAATTTTCCTCCTATATGGTTGTTTTTAGAATGCAGAGTAAGCTATTCCCAGATCTGTCTTCCGCAGTTTACAAAAATACAAGAGTTCACATAAGTCATTTGCAAGAAGAATGGAAATAGGGGGAAAGTGATAGTTTCTGCATAATCTTTCCATTTTTGTGAAAATTGGAGTGTTCTATCCCACTGGTGTGTCTTGGGGGAAAAAATCGCATCATAATTTCGGAGTACATAATGGGCTCACTCCTTTATCACACGTGTGAAATGCAGTTGCAGCAATTTCTCTGTCTAGTTAGACAACATATTGTCTGGCAGTAGAATTGTGTATGTTAACTTAATGCATTTCCCCACACATTTCCCAGTGTGTAGTCAGAAACAATTCTATCCATACCAGAAATATAAAAGGTTCTTAGTAATGCAATCAATCCAATTATATCTGATAGCTTAGGTACAGAATCACTGTGTGTAAAGAAGCTTTTAATAATTTCAAACCATCTGTGATGCAAACATAAAAATGATAAACATGTGAAAAATGTTCCCCAAGTTCCACAAAACTATGTACATTTTTGTATGTCTTGTACCATTTATTTTTTTATCAACTGAGAAGTTACATTTTAACAGTCAATTTCATAGAGAATTTTTGAGGACTACATTAAGTCTTATAATAAAATATTTCTTTGACTAATTCATTAGATTTAGATTGACCTAAAGCAAAATGGAGTAATAGGTTGATTACATGATCAAATGTTGGTAATAAAGTCAACTGCATAGTTAGTATGAAACTATAAAATCAAAAATTATGTGAAGACTTTGAAACTAGATCCCAGCAGATAACCAAACTATCAAAGTGCTCATTAACTTGAGTTTTTTCTTAATTTGATGAAAATTCAGAAGGGCATTGACCATTTCAGAAATTTAATTTTCCTCATTACAATTTTACCTTAAAATTTAAATTCTATTTTGGACCTAACATTAGTATTCTACCTGAATTACAACAAATAAGAGTACAGAAAAGAAAATACTCTCCTCAGCTTTTTGTTAGATTCTATTGCTCGAATTATAAAACAAAAAAAGTATGTCATTAGGTTTTTCTGGCAATGAGAGTTATGCCTCTAAAAAGTTAATTTTGTAGCTTTTTATGACACCATAAAATTAATAATTTTTCCATTACGTTAAGTATAATGCCTTACTCTAAAAGAAGAAAATAAAAGTGATGCAAGCTAAGCCCATGGGTTATGATTTCTAATTTCACATTACACGGGCTTTCATATAAATGAAGCAGTTATTCTTGGCACAAGTGATAATGAAAAATTCTGTGAAACTTCAATATTTGTTGGTTAACAGATATCCAAGTAAGTGAAACACAAAACATTTCACTCTCACTTAGTTAGTACACATAGTTAAAAATAAACTAGCAGCAGCATCAATTTCTACCTCTAAGAGATGTGTCTTCAGATGGGAACATAGGAAGTAAACAAAATACACTGTCAAGAGTTTGTACTCATATTTTAACACAAACTGGTGTACACAATGAGTCACAGATTTAATTTGTAAAACTTTAATTATAGCAACATAGTTACATAAACTTCATTTCATAATTTAATGTCATATGCCAAATATTCATTTTTAATGAATGAATGTCAATCTATAACAGTTCACAAATTTAAATCTCAAATTCTAAATATTTGAACAAGGAGGTGGAGACAATATGTGAGCAATGCTTTACAGTTCTATTTAAATAAATAAGGATAAAATTTAGTTTGTAAATGAACATTGTAGATTTTCAAGACAACATTTATGCACAAGTTTTCTTCTCTTCTTCAATCTGATTGTCTATGTGACTTTTAAACAGTTTAATTATCTCTGCATCAAATTTTTTAAGATTTTATTTATTCATTTGACAGAGAAAGGAGGGAGAGAGCAAGAGAGCACAACCAGGGGGAGCTGCACAGGAGAAGCAGATCCCCCGGGGAGCAGTTAGTCTGATGCGGGGCTCAATCCCAGGACTCTGAGATCATGACTGAGCTGAAGGCAGACGCTTAATCGACTGAGCCACCCACGCGCCCATGTGCCTTAATTTCTTTCTCTGTATAGTACATATTCCACGGAGACACTAAGTGGATTAAATCAGGTAGTACTATAAAATCACAGATAAAATTGCTTGATAACACAGTAGTCAACAAATAAAACTTTTATTACCCTCAATTTAATCATTATCCCCTTTCATTCACTTTCTCCCTATTTTTATGAATGTCTTAAAGCCTCCCTTTCAGAAATGGTATTACAGAATTCTCAGGGAAAAATTCCAATTATCTGTGTCACACACATACAGAGCCTGTTACAGAGTAGATGCTTCCCCACCAAAAAGATTGTTACTGAGTGGAAAAAAAGAGAAGAAACTAATTTTTACTTAGTGATGATACTTGTGCAAGCTTACACCATGTACCGATACAAGCCAAATATATAGATATATTCTCAAGCATCCTGGGTGAAACTTCATGGCATATCATTATAGTCATGTTGCAGCTGAAAAACACTGAGGATGAAGGTGTTTATGGAACTTTCCACTGCCATAGCTGAATGAAGGTGGAGCTGTGACTCACACTTAGTTAGGTCTATCTGGTCCAAAATTCTATTATTTTCCCAGTACACTATACTGCCTCTTCACAGCTCTCTTTAGCCTCTGAAAAAATGCTACATCTTAATATATTCTTACAGATTTCTTTCCAGAAACAAAGAGGCCAGACCTAAAAATTACCAGGTTGCAAAAACCTCCATATAAAGTAAAGCTTCTCTATTGAGAGGACTTGACAGTAAAATAAACATTCCTCTGATCTTTGCTCCTCTCAACCCTACATTCCAAGTAATACCCTATCCCTCCTTCTCTTACCTGCTATGTTTGTTTGTTTGTTTTCAAATAAGGCCTATTTTCTCATATCTCTGTCTCCTTTTCATTCTGTATTAGTCTCTTAAGTTTAAAGGGAAACTTTTAAAAACAATCTGACCTCAGGTTTATATTTAAACTAATAAAGCCCCCAAGCTTTAGGATCTATCCCAGTACAAAGCCATATTGGCACAATTGTTTAAAACTACTACAAGACATCCTGAGATCCATGAAGGCATCTTTTTAATTTTCACATTTACAAGTAAAATTCCAAGTGACCGCCATACAGATTCAATAAATATCTCCTGAATGAATGAATGAACTGAAATTAATATTCAGAATTATGATATGGAAGCCTCGTAGGCTCTTTTGAAAAAGGTCAAATGATGTTCAATATACTGCACTTACTAAAAATGGATAATTAAATAATAAAACTGTAACATGATATTCAGAAATGACTTGAAATTAATTTCTGAGTTAACCTTTAACTTCATTTTAACTAGAAAACTTGGTTAAGTAAAATAACCAATTATCTAGGCATTAGACTTGAGTAAAATTTTCACTCTTATTGCCTTCTTCTTGTACTTGGGTTCTCTCTGGCAAGATCAGAACAGCACTGGGGCTTCAATGAAGACAGCAATACTGGGGTCTCCTTGAGAGAAACTGTGATGTCACTCCTACAAGTGTGATAGGTCCCCTGAAAATTCTGTAAGAAGAGGCAAGAGGTGAGAATAGGGAGATCCTTGTTCTGGGTCAGTTGTATTTCCTCCAGAGAGAGTGTCCTAGAAAAGAGGCTATGGAGTTACACTACATTCATTCAGCAATTATTTATAAACCACCTAATTATGTGCTAGGCATTATTCTATGTGATAGGGATACATGATTGATCGAGAAAGACAAGGAGACTTGGCATTTTTTTGTTTACATACAAATGTGGAGAAACCATAAAAATATCAAGTAAATTACAAAGTCCATTAGAAGGTGATACCTGCTATAGAATAAAGAAAAACTAGAGAAGGATAAAGGGATTATGAGTACTTGCATTGGGATAGATGAAGGAACTAGTAGACACATAGAGGCTGAAACCATCAGAGTAATCCAGGTAAAAGAAAATGATGACTTGTGCTAGGGAAGTAATGGTGGAAGTGGTGAGAGCTATTTGATTCTTTATGTATTCTGAAGATAAGACTCCCAGATTTGCCTGACAGGTTGGATAGGATGTGTGGGAGCAAGAAAGGCATCAAGGAGGGTCCATGGTTTCTGTTCTGACCAAATAAAAGGATGGTACTGCCAACCAGTGAGACACGTGGGGTCAGAAGAATATCATTTGAATATGAGATGTCTAAACATCTACATGGTGATGTCAAGTAGATGGCTCCATGTATCTAAGTCTTGAGCACAGGTCTTGGCTGGATCATCAGTTTATAGGGTATGTAAAGCCATGTCATAGGTGAGATGACCAAGGGAGTGTGAATGTACATAGAGAAGAGGACCATGGTGAATTCCTGGGAAACTTCTGCATTAAGTTGTGGAAGAGGAGAAAAAGCAGGCGGCTGAGAAATGAAACCAGTTTTATAACAGAAGATAAAAATAAATCTGGTGTCCAGAAGCCAAAAGAAGACAGTATATCAGTGATACTTCAATTAAGACCGTGATTCAAGTGTTTTAAGTGAGATTTTTTTTTTTTATGATGCAGAAGGCAGAACTAGGACTAATGGCAACTTACAAGGATAAAAATCATATTTCAATGAGGAAAAAAATTCGAACAGCAACATCTATTCATTATTAGATCCAACTGTTTTATAATATATTGAACTTTCTTTTTAATCACTAGAGGTATTCACAGACAGGCTGATGAGTATCACAGATATTCTAGAAATGATTCCTAATTGGGTAGATTAGACCATACGACCTATGAGATACACTCCAACTAATGAGTCTATTATTTCTGCCTCACTTAACACCAGAGGAGAAATACATCTGCTTTTCCATCTGTGGGCCTTTGCAATCTGAGCAGTCTGTGTCCAGAGTTATCTCAATGCCTCTTCGTATTATAAAAAAGTAAATTATAACAATGGTTTAATGCAAAGAAGAGAAGCTTCAGTACAAACACACATGAATTTCAATGTTAATACTATCACTAATACATTGCGTGGCTTTATGAAAGTTCCTTAAATATTTTTAAACTTGGTTTCTTCTTCAGAACTTTTATAGTATTCTTGAAGGAATAAAATAGCTCACTGTGCTTTGCACAGTGTTTGATATGCACTGGATTCTTAAAAAAAAAAATCTTAATTCTCTAAGTGGGAGGTCCCAGATTTAAAGACTATTTTCATGTTTTAAAGTTAGCTGCTCCTGCAAACTTGAGTTCTAGAACACATGCTTCATTTAAGCAACATACTTACTGATAAACCAGAAAAAGAAATATATGATTTTTTCATCAAGACAAAATTTTTATTTGGTTTTGAAGATCATAATAAATTTTGAGGAGTCATATTTGGAATCAAATTTTCTACTATACGTTTCAAGATGTCATTCGCTTACATTATAATAATTGAAACATATTCTTTAAAGAATTTTTTGTATCACTACCTATTCATTTGACAGAGAGTGAGAGAGTGCAAGCACAAGTAGGGGGAGTGGCAGGCAGAGGGAGAGGGAGAAGCAGGCTCTTCAGGGAGCAGGGAGCAAGATGCGGGTCCAACCCAGGACTCTGGGATCATGACCTGAGCTAAAGGCAGACACTTAACCAACTGAGCCACCCAGGCGCCACTAATTGAAATATACTCTAATTTCACAAGAAGTTGTGAAATTAGAGTAGCTGGATATAAATCCTGAATTGGTCATTTCCTAGTAATGTGATTTTGGCAAATAAGTTCCTCTGAGTCTCAGTTTCCTTGTCTATAAGATGGGAAGGAATGAATTATTAAAATTTTTACAATGAGTTAACATATGTAAAAACTACAAAATAAAGTGTTTGATTTATTAAAAAAAGTCAATAATCCTTGTTTTTTATTATTTGTTCCTCTGTTCTAGGAAAAAATTCTAAACAGAATTGTTTCTATTTTAATATGTTGTCATTAGCTCAAACTATTTTTAAAATATCTTTATTAAGAAAATAACATATTAACACTAATTCAAACAGCACAACCAGACTGCAGTAAAAAAGGGCCTCCTTCCTTTTACTTATAATCTAGCATCTTATATATATATATACAAATATAAATGTAAATATATTCCTTTTATACTCGAGGAATAAATTATCATCTTTTGTACTTTCACTTAACAGTATATATGTTTGCAAATATATAATTCTTAAATAAATTGCTAGATATCCAACTGCTTCTGAAAGTCTGTGCCTTTGTGATTTTCACTGATTTTGCAAAACTGCTTCTCCAAATGGCTGAATCTCAATGTTCTGAACAACAGGTTATTGAGTATTTTTTTCCCCATACCCTAACATCATTTTTGGTTATAATCAAACTTATCAGTCTGATAGAAAACAGAATCATTTCAATGAAACAGTACGTGTGTGATAGCTATCTGTTGGTATCATCAACTTCTTGTGCAATTAGAAAACTTGAGTCCCTTACATATGAAGGAAAATGAACATTCTGTCATTTTTTTTTCCAAATATTTCTCAAATAGTTATACCAGTTTGGCATTTTAATTGTGATCTTTAATTTTGGTAATCATCATTATCATTTTTGCTTGTACAGAAGTTTAATGTCATAAAATATTTTAATTGTTGACTTATGGCTTTAGTATTTTTCCATCTGTCTTAGAAACCCATTAAATAAATTTCCCATAATATATTCTGGGTTTTTTCTTTGCATTTAATCTTAGACCAGTTGAGATTGATGTTGGTAGAAAAGATGAGCTAGAGATTTAGTCTTTCTTTTCTTTTGCCTCTAAATGCTTCACTAGTTATTTTTCCAATATTTATTGAATAAAGGATTTTTTCACTCTGATTACAAATATATACGTACTATAGAATATATGTCCACATTTCATGAGGGATGAGAAATCTGTTTTATCAATTTTGATCCTATCAAGTTTGATCCTATTATAAAATTTTATCATGTTTGATCCTATTTTAAAATTCATTAAATTTTTAAAAGTATGCTTAAATACTCAACCACTCTTACATCCCTGAAATAAAATACATTTGGGTGTAATTTATTCTGCTTGTAATGTGCATTTAAATACATTTGCTGGTATTTTTGTGACATTATTTTTTATTATGATACATTTATATAACATAAAATTTACTATTTTGGGGCGCCTGGGTGGTTCAGTTGGTTGGGCGACTGCCTTCGGCTCAGGTCATGATCCTGGAGTCCCGGGATCGAGTCCCGCATCAGGCTCCCAGCTCCACAGGGAGTCTGCTTCTCCCTCTGACCTTCTCCTCGCTCATGCTCTCTCTCACTGTCTCTCTCTCTCTCAAATAAATAAAATGTTTTAAAAAAAAAAACTTACTATTTTAACTATTTTTTAAAAAGATTTTATTTATTTATTTGACAGAGATCACAAATAGGCAGAGAGGCAGGCAGAGAGAGAGGGGAGGAAGCAGGCTCCCTGCTGAGCAGAAAGCCTGATGCGGGGCTCGATCCCAGGACCCTGGGACCATGACCTGAGCCGAAGGCAGAGGCTTTAACCCACTGAGCCACCCAGGCTCCCCTATTTTAACTATTTTTAAATGTGCAATTCAGTGGCATTAAGTACATTCACAGTGTTCTGCAACCATCACCACATCCATTTCCAGAACTTTTTCATCATCCCAAAGACAAATTTTGTATCCATTAAACAGTAACTCTTCATTTTCCCTCTCCACCGCCCCTGGTAACACCTATTCCACTTTCCACGTGTATGAATTTGCTAGTTCTAAGTACCTCATATAAGTGGAATCATATAGTATTTATTCTGTGTCTGGATTATTTTACTTAGCATGTTTTCAGTGTTCATCCAAGTTATAACAGGTATCTGAATTTCATTGCTCTTTAAAGTTGGATAATATTCTGTTGTACACACACACACACACACACACACACACACCACATTTTGTTTATCCATTTAGCTTCTGAGGATATTTGGATTGTTTCTGCTTCTCGGCTATCGTAAATAACGAGGCTATGAACACTGGCACACAACATTTGGTAATATCTTAAAGCTCCTGCATTGATATTCAAACTCAATTCTTGCAATGTTTTATTTTTGTGATATCCTTGTGAAATCCATATATATTTAAGGAAATTACTTATAAAATGACAGAAATCTAAATTGTGTTACATAATTTTTTAAAGATTTTATTTACTTATTTGACACAGAGAGAGAGAGATCACAAGTAGGCAGAGAGGGGGTGGGGGAAACAGGCTCCCTGCTGAGCAGAGAGCTTGATGTAGAGCTTGATCCCAGGACCCAGAGATCATGACCTGAGCCGAAGGCAGAGGCTTATAACCCACTGAGCCACCCAGGAGCCCCATGTGCTACACAAATTAAACAATCACTTAAATTTGAGAAAGCAAATAAAAGTCGCAATTTTTCTGCATGGATCTAAATTTCTTTCAAAAAGTGTTTACAGTCAGGTTCTAACTTACAGTAATCTCTTATCTAGCTGTTTGGTGGCGGGCAGGATGCATTCATTTTTACTTTCTGTATCCTTTCCAGAGAAAGTTTGTTTTTCTGTGAATCTCAACATATAGAGTGTTTGATTTCACATCAAATTCACTTGCTTCCATATGTCAATAACTCCTTCAAAACCAATAATAATATGGGAATCCATTAGACTGCTAATGTAGTACCTCTTGATTTTAAGTGATCTTTCTTCTCTAGTCCTTTAAAGATCTATCTATATGAGAAGCCACTTCTACTGCGACAATGAAAGAAATGACAGAAGAGTCATCTGTGTTCTATGGGTGCAGAGAAACTCACTGAAGGCTCGCTGAATTAAACAAATGAACAAGGAAGCGAATGAAGAATGGTAAGATTATAGAGAGGGTCGTGAGGTGGAAGATCTTTTCATTCTCCAGGAGCCCTTGAGTCAGGATATAGGTTTATACATATTTCAAAAGGCACTTGCATTTTAATGATCCTTCTGAAGTAGTTTTTAGTTTTCCAGTTGAGGGTAAATGTGAAATAACCTGGCAGAAAGGAAAAAACAGACGAAAACAGACTAATGATCCTCTAAGAGATCTAGACATAGAAAGGAGAGATTATTTCGAGAAGTATGAGGACATATTTTGTGAGGCTGTGCTGAACCCATTAAAAAGGATGTGGAGAGAAGAACATGATTCAGGATTAGGAACACACGGATCAGTGTAACACAGAGATGAAAAAAACTTTAAGCACCAAATGGAAAATAATATTGAAATACATGGGATGTACATTAGTTAAAAGAAAGAGTTATTGGAAAAGACGAGGACTAGACATAACATCACTGCAAATTTCTAAATTTTGCAAAAAACAGAGTTATTTCAGGTGCCATTCTACTAGAGAGAATGCAGTCCATAGCATTTTGGAACGTTTTTCTTTTTCATAGAAAATGTGAATCTGAGTGTCATGTTATTTTCCAATTGAGATTTACATTCACAGGTGAGAGACTAGGCAACTGATATGAATGAAATTGAAATCACGAAGCCCGAATCAAATCCTCTCTTCCATTTCCTTTAGAAAAGTAAAAAAGCAATGCGATGCAATAGTCTGTCTAGTAAAGATAAAACAGGTTTAAGATGTAAGCTACGGAGTGGCTTTTGGAAAACCACATTGCTTAGAAAAATAGAGAGGTGTTTCCCAGAATGTAGGAGGTGATATTGGCTTTGATATTCAGTCATAGTTTCCACAGCTAGTAACACTGGGTTACCTCTTCTTAAAGTTATCTGATAATTACTTATTAAGTTAGAAAAAACACTCATCAAGAATTGGGATTTGGGTTTCATCTTTTGGAGCACAAAGAAAGAAACAAGCTCTGTGAGAAGACATGCCAGGTTTCAGAGACTGGTTCCAGCCAGGCACAAAGGCAGCCCCTCTCTCTGGGACTGAGCAGGGTAACCAAAATATAGGGCAAGTGTGGTGCTTTTGAACATCTTTTGGAACTTTAATTTTCTGCATTAATCTACATAAGGAATTGATTTGAAAAGCAGCACTCGGTAATGTAGCTGCGTTTGATCTTAAAAGGGCCAAATTTGGGGCCGATTTACACTCCTGGCGATCTACTGCTTTAAAAAGTTGGCAGCAACTCAAGTTGGGAAATAAAAAGTGGGCCTCAAGGCAAAATTAATTGAAGGAAAGGTCTGATGCATTTCAGAGGATTCTGAAGGCAACATCAAAAGATATTTTTAAAAGGCGTTGAGAGGTTCGATTGCCCAGGTGGCCAAATAGGTATAGTTGCAAGCAACCAGCATATCCCATCCACTCATGGCCCACGCTTGTGAGACGCTGTCCTTTTGCATGTCTAGCAGTAATAAAAGAGAATACAGCCTTAGCCACTTACATGTATCTTTGTTTCTTAGGTCCTATAAGGCACTTGTTGGTGGAGGACCATGAAATCATGTTATTTTTCTTACTTCCAAGGATAAATATTGTCTTCATACCAAATTTTTACCCTAGCTACAGTTCTATTCTTTTCTTGGATATGTCATATAGCTCTGCATGTCAACACTAAATCGTAACGCAATCTTTGGAGACATTTTAAATAGTGATGAAACTCAATCTGCGTTTTTCCAATACAATAAACAACTGGATGCAAGAAGGCATGGCCAAGCTTACTTGGACCGAGTTTATAGACAACTTGTTATGAGTTATGACCACTGCTTGCCCGACAGGGACTGTAAAATTATTCTAATATGCATACCAGTTGGAAATGGTAAAATTTTAAAAAAATAAGTGTGTATTAGACTATGAAATATAGTATGTATGGATTTAGGGAGAAAGAATTCACATTAACGACGGTGAGTTTTCTGCCTAAATCTCTCCAGGATCGTCTGTGTGAGTCTCTTAGGATTACAGAGGGACATACTGCCACATGTTGTCTCCTTGGAGACTTGACTATCAAGAAATAATTGCACCGATTCTGAAACATCTGCGAATGTAAACAATAGATGTGTATAGTCTATTTCTTGACTAATCCTGTTGCAAACAAAAATATTAAAAACAAATAAGAAAAGCTGTTTATTATAATAATTTGATATGACATATTTTTCCCCAAATTGAGTGATTAAACGTAAAGCAGCAGAGCTAGATAAATCATTCTTAAAGTGTTTGACAGTGTTTTTATATTTTCTGTAATTCAAAATCTTAAATGTCTTTCAATTCCTTGTGTTACTCAATTAAGTCAGCAAATTAACTTGATATTGGAGACTAACTGAAGTCCAATCTATCCAAAAAGGTCATGTAGTAAAGTCAGGATAAGGTCATTTCCTCAAGAAGTCCCATAGTTATTTATTGCCCTTTGTTGGAGGGGACTGTGTCATTCCCACACTAATTACCAGATCAAACAGACAGCAGGCATCAAGGGGAGAGAGGGCTCTGAGAGAAGTTGTGAAAAGTGGGTCTTTCTCCAGTGTACCCCCCTGAGGGATAAATCACTTTTTATTATAAAAGATTAAACTTTAAATCCATAAATACTGTTGTGCTCTGCTCAACAGTTCACAGCATCACACCACACCACATACTTTACAGCTCCCAAAAGTCCATCCAGTACGGCTCAAACACAGTGACTGTAATCTTAACCCCACCACTATTTTTGTGAGAGGTGGGCAATAATTACTCAGCAGGAGGGAATCACCAGTTTTGAAATAAAATACGGTTTTCAGAATGTTGGTTTTAATTTGCTATACTCTAAAAGCAAACGAAAACAAATGTAGGTCAGCTTGATAGATGATTCTGTTCCGTTCTGTTTCTCAGTACCTTTTTCTGTAAAAGGGCTCTAAGATTTCTCTCACTATGATAACTGGATGTATGAAATGCACATCCCTTTAGAAATAATTTAAAGTGATTTAGCATTCTTTTCATCAATTAAAAATGGCAAATTTTCTAAGGCATAAATTGTTACTTGATAATATTCCATAAAAGTCCTAATCATTAGGAACTCTCATTCCTCACATTCTTCCATATTTTACATGAATAAGTAATAAAAAATGTCAGCATTACCGTTCAAGTTTTAAAACGTAATGGGTCCCTAAAAAGTGAAGAATCTACAATAACAGCAACCTCGCTATCTCCATCTGCAATGAAGATGTCTTTGAGTAATTCTTGATTTCCCAGTTACCTCATTTGGAAAATAAAAGTTTTATATATTCTGTGATTTCGAAAATTAGTCCCAGCTTAAACATTCTGCGATTCTAAATATTCAAGCAGGTACAATAACTTGCTAGTGAGATATGGTCTGTTTTAATACAAATAGGCAGTTTTGTTATTTGATCACCTTCCCATAAATTGTGAAATTAAATCTCACACAAAAATTAGACACTATACAGTGTTCTTGTTTCAATATTCATCATTACGCATCAAATACAGACTACGGCAATCTTCACTATAAAATCACTCATGCTGTCACTTGAAGAGCCACCAGGACTTGAAATGCCTTTCACACCTGGCCAACCTGAGTTGGTCAGAGATACAGAGCTGCATTTTATTGAGAAAGAGATACTGAGTCTGTCATTGGTTTTCCCATATCCAGAGAATAGACAAGTGTTCTTCTGAGAAACAGTATCAAGCTATATAAATATTTAAATAGGTGACTTAGAGAGAGAATCTTGTACTTCATAATGGATTAATCAAATTCATTTAAAAAGACATTTTTCTTCATACCCGCATTTCTCCCACATTTCATTACTAAGTAAACATTTTCATGTACATTTTACCTAATTTAATATTCATAAACACATGTTTACCTAATTTAATATTCATAAACACATGTTTATGAAATAAATTAAAAAATTTAATTGTAAAATATAAATCTACTGAATGCACCTTTCTTGCAATAGAGTAAATCTAGCTTAAAAAAAAAAAAAAACCCACAAAAAATGAAACAGTTGCATGCCCAAAAACCTCATCTGAAAGTTAAATTTTATGGTTTGGTGGGCTGTAACAATTTATTCCTATTTGAAATAATTATAAACACAACATTCTACTTAATAATGTTTACTAAAATTTTATCATATTAGAAGACAATTGGTAAACTACAGCATTTATTTCTGTAATTTTTATTATTAGGATAATTACATGGTCCTTGTTTCAAATTCATTCTTCAGAAAGTAAATTACCAGCTTAAATCTGAGTTTCCATTGTTAGCATACTTAATTTATTTAAAAAAGGAACTCTGTTTACCCATTGGAATCTGTGAGTATAAGTGATGAAACCTTGCCACTGAATGCTATGTCTTGATTCTGGTGATAGAAATCTTGTAGGAAAAGCAAATGCCTAGTGAAAAAGTACTCTCAAGAGAACAGTATAATAATTATTTTTATAAATGAACCTGGACTACAGAAGACTAGAGGTTATAATCTAAGGATCTAATACAGACTAGATTACTTTCCTGGTTATAATAATTTCCTGTGGATTGGCTAATGCTGTATATTTGGTATCATTACTTCTATTCTTTTTTATAGTAGGAATATATATTGTAACATGAACCAAAACATAATCAAGTGAGTATGTATATTTGGACAAACTGTTGAACAATTTACATGTTAAATAATAATTAAATATCTATTTATGCTTCCCATATTCATGGAATAAAAGTGCTGCGGTCTTTAGGTGAAAACAGTTCATATCGGTGTACTTTCAAAGACTTCTCTTTCCTCTGTATCAGTATCATATATTTGTGTATATTAATATAATGAAATTTTAAATATTTACTTCATGAAAGACAATGAATAAAACATCAGGTCATATGTTTATCATTTTTTTTCTTAATTCCATGAGAACAGAGCATATATTGCAGTACCTTTGGATATTGCTTGACAGGAATCAATACTCTTTCTGAGAGCTTTATGTTTTTGTTGCTGATGACATCAAGATATTTCTTTTCTTCATCTTCCTTTTTTCCATCAGAACCTTGAAATTTTTCAATTTCTGAAAAAAAAAACACAAGAAAAAACAGTAAGCAAAAGGAGAAGTCATCATAAATATGAGTATTCTTATTACTTGCCTTCTTAAAAAGAGACTTTGAAGACTCTTGATAGACTTGAAACATCTGTTAACAGCTATGGACATGCTGCTACCATACATTAAGATGACCTCTGTTGGGACACCTGGGTGGCTCAGTCCTTAAGTGTCTGCCTTTGGCTCAGGTCAGGATCCCAGTGTCCTGGGATCTGGTCCCACATCCAGCTCCTTGCTCAGCAGGGAGCCTGCTTCTCCTCTGCCCCTTCTCCCTCTGCCTGCCACTCCCCCTGCTTGTGCACTTTCTGACAGGTAAATAAATATAATCTTAAAAAAAGCGGGGATCGCCTGGGTCACTCAGTCATTGGGTGTCTGCCTACAGCTCAGGTCATGACCCCAGGGTCCTGGGATCAAGCCCCACATCGGGCTCCCTGTTCCGCAGTGTGTTGTGGTGGGGGGTTGGGGACTGCTTCTCCCTTTCCCACTTCCTCAGCTGTGTTCCTTCTCTAGCTGTGTCTCTCTCTGTCAAATAAATAAAAAAATTCTTTAAAAACAAAGTCCTCTGTCAACTCAAACTAAAAAGTTACCACTGAAGATGCGACTGTCTTCCATGAAGAAGTTAATTTTTAGCATCTTCAAACAAAACACAAGGAAAAATATATGCCCTTTAACAAAAAATATCTAAATGAACATAACTTTCCTAGGGACAATAAATAGAACAAAATATATTTTAAGGTTACATGTTTCATTTTTACTCTGGGTTATTCCTACAAAAACAAATTGGAAAATAGTAATCATCCATTATCAAATTGGATAGTAAAGATAAATAGCATGTTATTTTATATTCTAACAAAACTTAAAGGCAATTAAAAAGCGGGTCACAGCAAAGTCATTTAAAGGATTAAATCTGTAAATGCTATCATTCATGTTCATCATTATGAAATTATCTGTCCATATGTTTAAAATGAATCACTACTGTTGCCTTATGAGACTATTCCCAAAATGGATATTTTTTGAGCAAATGTACAATATTTATCTACTCTCTCTTTTTAAAATTAGTTTATGCCACAAAGATTCTTAAACCTCTACTGTGGGTACCACAGACAAAATAGAAAACAAAAAAGTCTCTGTTTTCATGGAACCTATATTCTGATGCGAAAAATGAAAAATTAGAAAATGAATACACACACATATATATATATATAAACATACACATGCATATTTATGTGTGGGGATAAAGAATAAATAAAGCTATTAAGACAGGGGTTTTTTTGCTTTTTTTTTTAGTTTTATTAGATATAGGGCAAGAGCATTCTGTTTCTGTAATTTTGGAGTAAAGGAAAGGTGATGATACCCATTAAGTATGGAAATTCTCAATTCATGCTAATTTATATTGCATTTTGAACAATTATTTTTTATAGATCTGACTACTTCTGGAGGTAAGAGGAATTCTGTATTGCATCTAACAGCTTTGTTCTTTGCTATTTTATTTGTAATTAGCATCTTTTCCAAAATGATTTCACATACCTTACATAAAATCCCTATAATATTCCGGATGGAAATCTTTTAGCATACTATTTATTTGGCTCACGTGGAATTGTTAAAAATCTTTTTGAAGTAAGATTACATTGCTTCCTCAGATTGGCGGAATGAATGCTACACTGCATTGTTTGCACAAAGTCATTTACAATCACTTTTTTCAGGTATATGCTGTAATTTCACTAAAGACAATTATCTTAAAATAAACTGTTCTGCTTGAAAAGAAGCTATATGCAGTATGTCTATAATTTCTACTAAGAACAAAGGCATCAGATTCTTTCTTTTCCATTCCAGATTGTTAACAAGCCACTTTAACTGACTGTCTTTTTCAAACAAGCAGCATTCTCTATTCAAGCTTTTCAATCCCTTATATAATAATTACACACAGAACTCTGACAACTGCAAAGAAAGAATATTCATTCTGTCTTCTGATACTGATAGTGAACTTCTGATCACTGCCCTCTGGGTACATGATCCTATCTCATGCTATACTTCCTAGTTTTGCTGAGGCGATTATAATGTGAGACACATGGAGGAAACCAACTCAATCCCCACTCTACTAAATGTATGGTTTCCCCTTGTCACTCTGCCATAAAATAAACTGAATTTGTTTGTCATTGTTTGTTCTCTACAAAACTACTACCCTTGGCATTTTCAGATGTTTGTAATTTTATCAATCAGTAATTAATTCCAATAAATTTTCCATCAAGAAATGGTGCTGAATAAAATACCATTTTGATGTTTTTTCTGCTCATTTCTACACTTTCCTTTTAGAAATGTTGATACATCTTTTGCCCTTCTGATACTTTCAGGGAGTTATCTTGTCTTTCTTGACATATCTACATGATTAATAGCTCAGTAATTGTATTTGTCAAATGCATAGTCACAGAATAGTATAAGTCAAATTTGCCTGATTTTAAAACCAGAGAAAACAATGTATACAACACCTTTCTTTTCTAAATTTTAGCTTAAAATAATTCTTTATTTCATCATTAATGCACATTTTTTGTGGGACGTTTAGACAATACAGGTATCCATAAAAATTTAAAGGCACCCATTATCATCTAGCAATAACTAAACAGTTTTGTGCAGAGGAGTTGAACAATTGTTTTATACTTGTTTATACGGTCTCTCTTTAAATTTAGCTTCATATTATTGAGAAAACATATTCTACATTAGGGTAAGCTTATGTCAAATGTCAAACTACACAGATTTTAGTATTTTCTGTCCTCCTTTCATGTTTTATCTGTTAATGTCCATATTCGTTCAAGAATTTTTTTAAAGCATTCATTGTCTTATTTTTAGTGGCTCTCTCCATAGTACTGAAAGTATGACATTACAACAGAGTTAACTTTTGGTCATGGGTGTATTCACCTTGCATCCACTAGCATTTTAGTCATCTAGAAGCTATAGTGAGAAAATATTTTTTTTTTGTAATAAAAAACACATAACAGGACTTACCATTTTAATCATTTTAGGAGTACAGTTTAATAGTGATAAGTTTATTATGTTGTTATGCAACATATCTTTGGAATGTTTTCATCTTGCAAAACTGAAATTCTAGGGGCGCTTGGGTGGCTCAGTGGGTTAAGGCCTCTGCCTTTGGCTTGGGTCGTGATCCCAGGGTCCTGGGATCGAGCCCCACGTCGGGCTCTCTGCTCAGCGGGGAGCCTGCTTCCTCCTCTCTCTCTGCCTGCCTCTCTGCCTACTTGTGATCTCTGTCTGTCAAATAAATAAATAAAATCTTTTAAAAAAAAACAACAAAACTGAAATTCTAGACTCATTGAACTCTCCTTTTCCATACCCTTCCCACAGGCCTTAGAAACCAGCTTTTCACTATCTGTTTCTATGCTTGACCACATTAGATACTTCATATGAGTAGAATAGCACAGTATTTGCTCTTTAACGACTGACTTATTTCAATTAGCATAATATCCTCAAGGTTTATCCATGTTGTAGCATGTGTCAGGATTTCCTCCTTCTTAAAGTCTGTATAACATTCCATTGTAGATATATAGTACATTTTCTTTATCCATTCACCCATCAATAGACATCTGAGATGCTCCCTCTTTTTAGCTACTGTGTATAATGCTTTGATGAACATGGGCATGGAAGTATCTCTCTGAGCTCTTTCTTTGAATTATTTTGGATATATAAGCAGAAGTGGGACTGTTGGATCACATAGCAATCCCATTTTAATGTTTTGAGAAACCGCCATACTATTTTCCATGATTGCACCATTTTATATTCAGAACAAAAGTGCACAAGAGTTCCAATTTCTCTGCATTCTTGCCAATACTTGATATTTTCTGTTCTTTTGATAACAGCTATATCCAAGAAATCACTGACAAATCTAATGTCCTAAAGCTTTCCCCCTATGTTTTCTTCTAGGAGTTTTATAGTTTTAGGTCTTACTTTTAGGTCTTTAATCCATTTTGGGTTAGGTTCTATGTATGGTGTTAAGACAAGACTCCAACTTGATTCTTTTGCATGTGGAGATCCAGTTTTCCCAACACTATTTGTTGAAAAGACTGTCCTTCCCTCATTTTATGTTCTTGGCACCCTTGTTGAAGAACATTAGACCATATACACAAGGGTTTATTTCTGGGCCCTATATTTTGTTCCAATGGTCTACATTTCTGTCTTTATGTCAGTATCACACGGTCATCATTAGTGTTACATCATATAATACACACACACACACACACACACACACACACACATACATACATACATATATATTGTTTCAGTTTTGGGGTTTTTTTTTTTAAGTTTTTATTTCAATTCCAGTTATTTAACGTACAGTGCAATATTATTTTCAGGTGTCAATATAGTGATTCAATACTTCCATACAATATCCAGTGCTCATCAGAAGCACACTCCTTAATCCTCATCACCTAATTAACCCATGCCTGAACCCACATCCCCTCTGATACCCATCAGTTTATTCTCTATGGTTAAGAGTCTGTTTCTTGATTTGACTCTCTCTCTCTCTTCCCCCCCTCCCTTACACTGTTGGTGGGGATACAAACTGGTGCAACCACTCTGGAAAACTGTATGGAGGTTCCACAAAAGGTTGAAAACAGAAGTACCCTATAATCCAGCAGTTGCACTACTAGGTATTTACCCAAAGAATACAAAAATACTATTTTGAAGGGATACATGCACCCTGATATTTACAGCATCATTACTTACAATAGCTAAATTATGAAAACAGCCCAAATGTCCACGGACTGATGAATAAAGATGTGGTGTGTGTGTGTGTGTGTGTGTGTGTGTGTGTGTGTGTAATGTATTACATATAATATACAAATTTTTTTACATGTCTCATATTTTGAAAACAGGATGTGTGACACTTGAAATTTATCTTTTGCTTTCAAAATTATTTTGGCTATTTGGAGTCTCTTGAAATCCCATACATGTTTTAGAATTTTTTTCTATTTCTGCAAAAAAATAAATAAATAAATAATTGAGATGGGATTGCACTGAATCTGTAGGTTTCTTAGGGTATTATGGACATCTTATCAATATTAAGTCTTCCAATTCACAAACACAGGATTCCTTCTTCTTATTTGTATCTTCCTTCATATTGGTTAGTGATTTTTGTAGATTTCAGGTAAGAAGATATTTTGAAGGGAATTTTTAGTTCTGCTTTGTTTCACTTTTCCCTCATTTTCCTTGGGCATATAATTTCTTAATTGCTTCTTCTTGGTTTATTTTATTTTATAAAACTTTTAAATTTGCATATTAATTCATTTTTTATATTTTTATTGATTGATGTATTTAATGCTATGAATTTTCTTTAGAAAACTTCTTCAGCTATACCTGTCTATTCTGATTAGCTGTTTTTCAATTATAATATCTTTGCAGAATTTTGGCAATTTCATTTTGTTACTCTCAAAATGTTGTTTAGTGTTTAATATCACTTTTAAAAATGTCCAGATGCACACCATGACAGACTGTGGACTCTGAGGATCAAACTGAGGGTTTTGGAGGGGAGGGAGGTGGGAGGCTGGGTGAGCCTGGTGGTGGGTATTATGGAGAGCACGTATTACATGAAGCACTGGGTGTGGTGCATAAACAGTGAATTCTGGAACACTGAAAAGAAATAAAATAAGAAAAATGTTCAAATGGCAGAGCCAGTCTTACTTTGATATTAATTTCTTTTTTTAAAATACTTTATTATTTGGCAGAGAGAGAGAGACAGAGAGCACAAGCAAGGGGAGTGGCAGAAGCAAAGGGAGAAGCAGGCTCTGTGCTGAGCAAGGAGCCCAATGTGGGACTCGATCCCAGGACCCTGGGATTATGATCTAAGCCAAAGGCAAATGCTTAATTTACTGAGCCACCCAGGCATCCCTAATTTCTTTCTTTTTTTAAAATTGCATTGTTAGTATTACTTCTATATTTTAGATTTCTTTTCTTATTTTTTTAAGATTTTATTTATTTATTTGACAGACAGATCACAAGCAGGCAGAGAGTCAGGCAGAGAGAGAAGAGGAAGCAGGCTCCCTGATGAGCAGAGAGCCAGATGTGGGACTCTATCCCAGGATCCTGGGATCATGACCTGAGCCGAAGGCAGAGGCTTTAACCACTGAGCCACCCAGGCACCCCTATATTTTAGATTTCAATGAAGGAATTCTTAGTAGGTAAATTTTTGGTCAGGACTTATAAACATTACCAGGAATGGGTATATATTCTCTGTTTTTGGGTTAAAAGTTAGCTGTAAATCAATGTGATCTTTTTCCTACACTGGGCTCAACTTGGAATGAAAGAAGTGTGTAAGAATTTCTTTGTAATATGTGTATAAGTGGAATTTTGGTTCCTAAATTATGCACATACTTAATTTGACCAAACCCTACTGTTTTGTTCCATAAAATATGGTAGGAACATTCCCACAAACAGAAAAGATGTATTTCTATGACTTCCATTTCCCTCCAATGACTTAGATTTTTTATTTTATTTTATTTTATTTTATTTTATTTGACTGAGAGAGAGAGTAAAAGTGTACATGCAGGGGAAGAGGCAGAGAGAGAAAGAGAAGCAGGCTTCCCACTGAGCAGGGAGCCCAACGCAGGGCTTGATTCCAGGACCCCAAGATCATGACCTGAGCTAAATGTAGATATTTAACCAACTGAGCCACCCAACTGCTCCTATATTTTTTTAAATATTTATTCATTTCTTTTTTTTTTAAGAGAGAGTGAGACAGTGCATGGGTAGGAAAGAGGAAGAGGGAGAAAGAGACTCTCAAGCAGATATCCCCACAGAGTGCCGAGCCCCATGAAAGGCTAAATCTCACAACCCTGAGAAGATGAACTGAGCTGAAATCAAAAGTTGGATGCTCAACGAACTAAGCCACCTAGGCACCCCCAATGGCTTAGATTTTTAACCTCACCTAATTCTCCTATAGAAACAAGACAAATGCCTAGGATAAAAAAAGGGGGAAAAAAACCTTAAACTCTGAAAACATCCCCATAATCCAGACGATCTATAAGAACCCTATCAAAAAGTGGGATTCTGAAAACACTGAAAATAGTAGGAACTCTACTAGGTCCTGTATAAGGTAGAGTGTGAAAAAAATTAAAATTTAGATGGCTCCAAGAGTCCTGGAACACAGAAATTTCAAGAAAGTACTTATCCTCAAAAGAAGAGATGACCTGTAATGTAGAATTTTCTGTGATCTGAAAAGAAAGAAAGAAAAACAAAAAACTGGGACAAGACCACACAAGCTCCAAATGATGAGTGATTGTGAAGTAAACAATGGAGACCATATAACTCATGAGGAAAACCTAAACAATGGAGACTATACAATGCTTGAGGAAAAAGCTGGCAGTACTATAGTAGCACAAGCACTTCAGGATCTCAAAAAACAAAAATGTCTTTCTTTAAGAGTAAGTCCCTTCCTGAGAGGGAAAAACTGCTTCAAGCAAAGTCCTCAAGGAGTGTAAGGCAAGGACGACACCCCAGCTGAAGAGTCTATTCCAAGAGAAACCTCCTAAAAACACAGGCAAAACTTTCTCATTTAAACATTAAAAAGAGAAACAGTTTGTGTTGAACCTCATACAAGTATATTACACAAAAAAACAAAAAAGGAAAATGAACTAAATAATATATTGACAGAAAGTGAAAGCAGGAGAGAAACATAACAAAGCAGAAAATATATATTAAATGAGGGGAAGATATGGGATGTACAAAAGTAATAAAAGAGGGGTATGTATCAGAAATAGAAATGTGTTATGTAAGAACCAATAAATTAGAGGAACATGTAAAAAGAGCTATCAAAGCTCAGGAATGAATGAGAAAGAGTTTAATTCATAAGTGAAAAATAAACTAGAAATAAAAAAAAGACTAAATGGACAAAAGAAGAGAAATAAAATCAGAGGAAAAAATTAAGCACCACTATCAAATCAGAAAGTTAAAAAGATGTGAGAGAAAATGAAAGATGTAAAAGACAGGTAATGACCAAGGTGTATATACCTGGAGCTCTGAGAAGTTGAAAACTAAAGCAATAAAACTGAAGAAACACTAAAAACTACAATTCAAGAAACTGTTTCATAAAAGAACTATATGATAATGTCACATGAATGGAGGGCTGTGACTAGCTCAATGTTCTGATCCGAGGGAGAGGGATAGGCAGGCAGAAAGAAGAAGAGAGGTAGAGGGAAAAGGGGTGGAAAAGAGAAGGAGAGAGAGATTGATTTTGAGGCTGACAGGTATAAACAATAATGCAAAATTTAACGGACTAGAAGTAATTGCTACAAAATTAGTTTCAGACAGTGGTTAAAACTCAGGCTTAAAAGAACAAACACGGTGCCTGGGTGGCTCAGTGGGTTAAGCCTCTGCCATCAACTCAGGTCATGATCTCAGTGTCCTGAGATCAAGACCACCCCCCACCCCCCCCACCCCCCGCCCCAATCAGGCTCTCTGCTCAGCGGGGAGCCTACTTCCCCCTATCTGCCTGTCTCTCTGCCTGCTTGTGATCTCTGTCTCTATCCAATAAATAAATAAAATCTTTAAAAAAACACACACACAGAAAGCAAGAAGACAAAAAACTGTTTTAAAATATAAGCAGTGTATGTCTGCCTCAGTTTGACACCTGGAAATTAGGAAAGAATTTTTGGTGTATTGTAAGGATTAACTAAATTAATATGAGCAAGGTGCTTAGGAAAGTGTCTGTCAAAAGCATTGTTGTTTTTACTATTATTCTCATTATTATATACTAAATTTAAAAGGACCAAAGCAATGTTTGCACTACAGCCATAAGGCAAAATTTCACTGAAGAGGGATCCAGAAACTGATTTCCAGATTAAGAAAACATTATAGAGAAACAGGGAAAGCAACTTGCTGGACTGAAGAATTATATTGTATAATTCTTACATATCAAGAAAGGCTTTTAATTTTGCTAATATTTTAAAAATATTTTTAGTATCTGCCCTATGTTTGTAGTTTATTATATTCTATAGCCCCAAGCATAAACAATGTCAAATCGTTTAAAGTTTAAACTCATCCTGAAAATATGAATAAAATTTCAATGAAGGGGATTCTATCCGAATTTATACCTCCACATTCTAGTCACTTTCTTAATATATGTGATTTTTTTCTGAAGTCATAATTCACACTTTCTTTTTAAAAAAATTTTATGTATTCACTTTGAGGGAGACCATGTGGGTGTGCGTGTGCATGCGCGCACACACATACACACACACACACCAACAGTGGGAGGCGCTAAGGGAGGGAATCCCTCAGCAGACTCCCCATTGAGCATGGAGCCCAGGCTGGACTGGATTTTACCATCCATGAAATCATGACCTGAGCCAAAACCAAGAGTCCATCATTCAACCAACTGAGCTACCCAGGCGTATCCCTAACTTATACTTTCTAAACTGGATGTGTTGAGTATTTAACAGTGGTCTCCCATACACTTCTACACAGCATTTTTCTGACCTCCAGAATACAGCTGGCTTAAGATTTTAGAAACATCAGTAGCCATAAAATTGATGTGTTAGGCTGTGTCTGTATAGCAATGCTTTCTACAAGTTATTTTATTGTGGTTAAATTTATTTTTGTAACTGGCACATTATAGAGATTCATATATTTTAAATATAAATGACATATAATTACACAATAACAGGGAAATCACAATTATCTTGTTTCATGGAAAATCAGTTATTTAACATAAATGAGCTTTTCTCTTAAAACCAAATTTAAAATTGGGCAGTTGCATATTTTAAGTGATCTTTCTAAAATAAATTCTTTACTTCCCAGTCATTTCAAAGAATATGCTTTGCATGATCCAGGGACTTTATAATGAATGTGAGTGATTCTATCAAAGCTAATCAATGTGAGCAATGAATTTAGTCTTTCATTAATTGAATAAATACTCCCGAATTATAGTCTACCTCACAAAGTATATAGAGGATTAAGTAGAGAAGAAAAAGAGTAAAATCCAGGAAATAATGAGGGAGACTTAGCATACATGATTGAGGTTGAAGAGCCACTAGCGATGAGACTTGGGATAAATCCTGAAAGTAAGATATCTTCTCCTAACTATAGGTAAGAAGTGAAGGGGGAGGGAGGGAAAAATAAATGACAGTCCCTAGATAAGTGATCCTAGCAACAACATCGATCGTGTGTGCGAGTTGTGCACACACGTGCTGATTTTTTTTACCAAGAAATCATATAACCAATCTTGTTAGAACTATATACTAAATAATAATAAATGTTCTTAGTCAAACAAATTACAAAGAGCATGGTTATACTTAACTATTTTTTGTGCCTAAATTTTTTCATGGAGTGAAATACATGCTCTTCCAAGTACTTAAGAGTTCTAAAATTCAAATAACTTCTAGTTCTAGTGAAATTTTAAAGAATCAAGATACATTTACTTTCCAGTTAGGCTTTGAAAATAATTTTTAATGCAATATGAGAGAAAAGAACATTTACATGCAAGGTATAATTGTATAATATATTGAAGCAAAGAACATGGAATTAGTCTGGGAAGAAAACAAGTTATTGCCAATAAAATATAAATGACCTTTAAATATAACAATGGGGAATGATGCCAGTATTGAGTTATTTTGAAATTTATGCTTTGTCTAAAACCAAAAGTCAGTAAGAGGTTGTAAAAAATTCTTTTATTTATGGGTATTTTCCAAAAAGACTTTATAATACAAATAATGTTCAACTGCCTAGTGATTAGAAGTCCTTATTATAAATGAGGCATGAACAACTTACACTTACATTATAAAACTGAGCAAAGGTTATCCTACTTATTTCACCTTCAAATTAGACCCTTTAAGTTGCTAAGTAGAAAAGTTTTCTGCTATTTGTATTTGAATACAGAACCAAGCTTTTATCAATTAATGTAATAGAATAAAAGAGTGAAATATAGAGTAATTTTCATCTTCCTTTTAGAATCCCCATGTAAGGCGCACCTGGGTGGCTCAGTGGGTGAAGCCTCTGCCTTCAGCTCAGGTCATGATCTCAGGGTCCTGGGATGGAGCCCCGCATTGGGCTCTCTGCTCAGCAGGGAGCCTGCTTCCTCTCTCTCTCTCTGCCTGCCTCTCTGCCTACTCATGATCTCTGTCAAATAAATAAAATCTTTAAAAAAAAAAAAATAGAATCCCCATGTAAAATCTCAGACATCAGCATTCTATAATGCAAGAGGATTCCAGCATTTTTTAAAAATCTAAGTCTAGAATGAATGGCAGCATAGACCATAAACAACAACTGTTTGTTGTAAAACATAAACTTAACATTAATTGTAAAAGAATCTGAGGAAATGATTTGGCACAAAATTTGCTTTGTTGATATTGATCAGAAAGATATATATACTTTCAAATCTCAGTCTCAAAGAAAGAGTGAGGAAATATCAATGTCACTTTGACATATGTAATTTTTTTTAGCAGCATAACTCCATGGGGTAACAATTATCTCCCTTTTCAAATAAATAAACAGGAGTTCAAAGAGCTAATGTAATATATACTATAAATACAAGAAGGAAAACAATAGGAAAAGGAGAGATTTAAAAATTCAAGAAGATGGGCGCCTGGGTGGCTCAGTGGGTTAGGCCGCTGCCTTCGGCTCAGGTCATGATCTCAGGGTCCTGGGATGGAGCCCCGCGTTGGGCTCTCTGCTCAGCAGAGAGCCTGCTTGCCTTCCTCTCTACCTTCCTCTCTCTGCCTTCCTCTCTCTGCCTGCCTCTCCGCCTACTTGTGATCTCTGTCTGTCAAATGAATAAATAAAATCTTTTAAAAAAATTAAAAAATAAAAAATAAATAAAAATTCAAGAAGAGCAGTTCTCAATGTAGCCTTATATTTAATAATGCAAACAAAAATGATTTAAAAAAAAAAAAAGAGCCAGACTTTGCTTAAAAGTATCATTTATCATGGGGTACCTTGGTGGCTCAGTTGGTTAAGCATCCAACTCTTGGTTTTGGCTCAGGTCATGATCTCGGGGTCATGAGATGGAGCCCTACATTGGCCTTGAAATTCTGTCTGTCTCTCTCCCTCTGCCCCTCCTGCTCGTGCTTTCTCTCTCTCTCTCTCTCTCTGTCTCCAAAATAAATAAATAAATCTTTTAAAAAATACCATTTAGCAACTTGTTCTTATATAAAATATCTTCTGGGGAGTGGGTAACTAAGGTTCATGTCTTGTCTCACGTGCTTCTAGAAAGCTCAGAGCTGAGCTGTCTTTAAAGAAAACTTACCTTCTTCTAACTAGCCTAGGATAAGGATTTCTTGTGTAATTCTTTTTCCTTTTCACCCTCTTTACAACTTTTTGATTGTTTAATTTGTGATAGCATTTTTACCCTTATTTTGTACATGCTTTATTATAAGCTGCCTCAAATCCACCTCAGAAATAAGTGATAAGTACCATTTTATTTTAAAATTAATATTCAGTAGTAAAAATTAATCATTAAGCCAACAATCTCTACCGATGCAAAATTTCTCTAAGCTCTCTTTTTGGTCTTTGGAGTTAACTCTGAATGCTAAAAGCAGGTCTGTCACCTGCTAGCTACAAAATCTTAAGCAAATTGGCCTTAGTTCCTTTTTTTTTAAGGAAAGCAAATCTATCAAATGATGACATTATGGGAATTGGGCAATAATTATGATGTTTTTTGATATTATAATGGTTCATATCTGTTTTCCCCCTATATTTTAATGTCTGAGCAGATTTATTTTACTCGTTTTCACAATCTGTGAACTTAGCCCAATGACTGACTAGATAAAAGAAGAAATTATGCCCTAAATATGTGTTTCCCACCAAGGTAAAATGTAATGGGTAATTTCTTACAAAACAACGCTTAAATAATAAGAAGGGAACTTTATGTGTGAATAATGATGCTAGCAAAAGAGATGTTGCAAATAATGGATCTCTCAGAATGAAGGTCAACAGGGGTAGTAAATAGTAGTCCAATTCCAAAAGGTCTTAAGGGATGGGAGGATGTTCCAAAACATAGCATAATATTTTCCTTTTTATTGAAGGCATGAACAATTATTTCAGATTTACTAATGATAAATCAGTAGTAAAGTTCTGCAAATAATTTAAGTACCTACAAAAGTAATTTGATAATTGAAACAGAAACAGAAACTGTAAAACTTTATTTAAAAACAACCCAGGGGTGCCTGGGTGACTCAGTCAATTAAGTCAATTAAGTGTCTCAGCTCAGGTCTTGGTTTCAGGGTCCTGCGTTCAAGTCCTGTGTTGGGCTCCATGCCCAGGGTGGAGCCTACTTATAAATAAATAAATAAATAAATAAATAAATAACGCAACTACTTGTTTTCAACAAGATTAACCATAAGACTATGAACTATTTTAACTACTAATTCATTTTAATACCCTGAACTCACTAAAATTGTGAAACTACTGATACTTACTTGCTGCCCTCTCCTGGCTGCTTTTCTAAATTCCAACCACTGTTAAGTCTCAGCTCGCAGGTCCTCTTCCCCATGGAGTACAGAGTAACTTACAGGGATTTCTCTCTTTGTGAACTCCTACGATTCAAATCGTGTACTACATGTTCAATCAGAACTACCTTTCAGTCATAACACAAGGCCACACCCTAACTCTATGGCTTTGGACAACACATGTAAAAGCATTCTGGGCTTCATCTGCTCCCTCCTACCCACCCTCCAACCTACCTTAAATGAGAAACAAATCTTAGGAAGCGCATTCTAGTATATTCTCAAGATCATAACTTTGTAATATAGTATTGTATTTGTTACTTATTTGTTGTAGAACACTTGGCATCAAGAGTGATGATACCTATTCCTTTCTAAGAATTTTCTATGTGCTAGGCAATGATCCTATACATGGACTAGTTGAGTACACTGTTTACTTAGAAATTTTGTGCCACACTGTTTGCTTGTAAAATGGTATAATATCTTGTAAAACTGTTGTAAGGATTAAATGAGTCAAAGAAGTTTATCCAAAATAATTTGGTATAATACCTGATACATAATAAGAGCTATTATTATTAGCTCATAATTTTATTACTTGTCTTTGATGGCTGGACATGAGGTTTCACTGAACTCTTTTCTTTTCCATCATTAAAAGATCATGATAGGGGTGCCTGGGTGGCTCAGTCAGCTAACTGTCCAAGTCTTGGTTTCAGTCCAGGTCACGTGAGACTGAACCCCGGTCAGGCTCCACGTTCAGTGCAGAGTCTGCTTATTCCTCTCTCTCCTTTCCTGCCCATCACCCCCCCACTTGTAATCTCTCTCTCTCTCTCTCAAATAAATAAATAAAATCTTTATTAAAAAAAGATCATGGAATGCCTGGGTGGTTCAGTGGGTTAAGCCTCTGCCTTCGGCTCATGGTCTCAGGGTCCTGGGATCGAGCCCAGCATCAGGCTCTCCGCACAACGGGGAGCCTACTTCCCCCTCTCTCTCTGCCTGCCTCTCTGCCTACTTGTGATCTCTCTCTCTCTGTCGAATAAATAAATAAAATCTTAAAAAAAAAAGATCATGACAGACAATACTGCCACATGATTATACATAGTCTTTAGGCAGATTATTAATTATTGAGGGCACAGCCACGATTTACATTTGTTTCCTTTACCAGACTAGTACCATTATGAACATGTTTAAAATGTCATAGGCATTGATTTAAATGAGAAATAGGACAAAATGACAAAGAATGAGAAACATAATCCCACAGTGATAGTAAGAACAGGTATAGAATTAATTTGTTGAGACCTCATCAAAAATATGTTTTTGGGATAGTATTGTCACCTAACACTAAACAGTGGTACTTCACAAAAGACAAGAGGTCAAGTTTTTATTTTTCAACCTAGTTAACTGCCAGAAACAAAGTCTTAAGGTTTAAAATTAAAGCCTTTTAAAAGGAATAGAATATTTTATCGCTACTCATTCCAAATATACCCACGCACAATCTTGGGTTTGCCCTTCTTTGAATGCATTCAATGTTTTTATTTTAGTTCTTGCTGGGTTACACACACACCAAGTTGCACTCAACAAAACAAATGCAGAAGAATATATATTTATGCTTGCTGGTGCTTAGCCATGAAATCAATCATTCATCTTCTCACCCATTAACCCTTTCATTCAATAAATATTTACTGAGAGCCTATTGTGCAGCAGGCCCCATTCTAGGAATGAGAAAAACTATGGTAATGCAGACAGACAGAATCCCTGCCCTCTTGAATCTTATAGACAATTGAAGTAGAAAGTAAGTGAATAAGTAAATTATGACAGAATCTGGGTGGGCATAAATGTTTCAAAGAAACATAATGACAGAAAACGGTGGGAGGGGTGTGATATTTAGATAGGGATGATTAGGAAATGTGTCTTGAATATGCTAATACTTGATCAGAGACCTGAATTAAATGAGTGGTTAAATTCATCAACATCTAGGAAGAGTTTTCCAGGCAGAGGGAACAGCAAGTCCAAAGCATCTAAGACTGCAAAGAATTTGGCATTCTTGACAACTATCACAAGGATCGTGTAGATAAGGTGAGAGAGGTAGAAGGAGTAAAATCATGAAGGACTTGTAGTCTGTGTGTGGATGGAGTAACACAATTTTAATGAATAAAATATGGCAGAAGTGATGGTGTATGACTTCGGAGACTACATCATGAAAATCTCTATGGTTTCCTCCTTGTTTTCTTGGATCATGTGTCTAGAGGAAGTAACTGCCCTGTCATGGGGATACTCAACTAGCGCTAGGTAGAATTCCACGTTCTAGATGCCTGCAGCTAATAGTAATACACAGGAGACATCTTGGAAGCAGACACTCTGTCCCTAGGAAAACTTTCAGATGAGTGCAATTTCTTCTGAGACCCTAATCCAGAACCACCCATCTAAGCTTCTCACAAATTCTTTACCTACAGAAACTGTGAGATAATTAATGTTAGTCATTTTAAGCTGTTATGTTTTGAGGTCATTTATTATGAAACAACAGATGATATACCATGATACAGAATTTTTATTTTAAGTGTGATGCAAAGAGTTTGAAGAATTTTACCATGGCTTTGATCTGATTTGTGTTTTTAAAAGACTATTCTGCAGTCTTATGTAGAACAGCCAGAGAGGAGGCAGGGAGCCCAGTTGTGAGACAGAGACCAGGTGGGATATGATGAAGGCTAAGGTATTAGAGGCAGAGGTCTAAAAACTAGATTATTTTTAAGGTAGAAGTTTGTTTAGTAATCAACTGATATTTTAAGCATGTTGCAACCAAATATGAGTTATTGTTACTTAATATATTGCTATTTAGCTGTAATTTGGGTTCTATTTTAGAAAATTGGTTAAAGCTTTTGTGTTGATATGTTATGCATTATAATATTCTTATGTAAAATATGGGAAAGTAAGGTGTCTGCATTTTTTATTCAATTTATTTTATTTTTTTAAATGTATTACCAGCATTAAGTGGACACAATCTGCAGTCATTACTGCTATTTCTGATTTTCTCATATTCATATTCAACTATTTTTATTCCTAGAGCATGAGTAGAACATATATATACGTGTTTGTTGGGAAAAAAATGAGACTTTACTTTTGCCAAAGATAAACTTTTGCCTGGAGATATACTATCTTAATAAAAAAAAAAATTTGAATCAGCATTGGTTCAGTTCAAATTAAAAGACCTTTTCCTGAGTCTACTTTTACTGTGATAATTATCTAAATCAGCACTTACTCACCATTTAGACTAATTTTACAGAAATACTACACCCAGATGTGCTTGAATTTGTATTAATTTATTTTTAAGATGTTCAAAAGTCTAATTACATTAGGTATTCCTTGTGTTTGAAAATCAATTTCCCTGAATTGAATAAAAGTGAGCTATTATTCACTGGAGTTAAAAATTCCTAATATGCCAAAGCAGAAAGTATTTAAATAGAACTGAATATGACCTGCTTCACATTCATCATGTTCCAGGGCACAATTACTTTGTCCAATACTTTTGTTCACTCAGCAAACGTTACAGAGAATGTCTTATTGTGTGTAAGTTATTGGGAAGAAGAAAAAGCAGAAGTAACATCCTCTCTTCAAATGGTAATTATCTAGTCACCAATAATTGCAAGTATCACAGTGAAACAATATTTTATTCTTGTTCAGATCATGCCTAATTTCTTATTTGTATATTTCAGTAAGTCAAACTATCAAAGGCAAATTGAATTTGTTAAATTTATATGCAGTATATACAAATGACATAAATATAAATTGGAAGTCCTCTTCCTTAGCATCAATGTTACTGCTGAATATGATATATGCAGTTATCCAATTATGACATAAGTATATAGAAGCAATTAAGAGATTCCAAATAAATATGTGTGTATATTCATACATACACATATATACATATGTGTTTATATATATAACATATAATATATAACATATGATATATATACATATGTATATATGTATATATATATTGGGCTTTGTTGGGCTGTTTTAAAAATTAGACAGGATATCATTTATGGACTTGGTGTTTGTGGTGATTTCTATTTCTATTCTCTATTCTCTTACCAACCTTTTCCCTTTACCCCAATCATCTTTAACCAATTCTAAAGAGAGAAATTCCTCTGCTAAATCAAAGTCAAACAATGAGAGGCCATATTACAAAGAAAGTTTCTATAGAGCTTAAGATGATCTACTTTCCATTTGTTCTTCCTATTCCTCTTTTTAGTTATTCCCATGCAAATGATATGATAAAATAGACTGGTCTCATCTTATGAATGGGCCTCTTAACACCATGGTGTGGTCCTGAACAAAATACACCCTCAGCATCTGTCTTTGGTTGCTCTCCTTTAGATATAGTGAGAAATGCTTTATTTTCTTTGAGTCTGCCTTCCTCTGCTTCTCCTCACCAATGAAGCAGTAAATCCTTGAGAAATGAATTCTCTGTTGCTGAGGAAAAGGTGCCAGCGTCTGGTCGGTGCGCAGTCTGAATTTAATTGCCATAGATTCCATAGGTCTCACAAGGCACAGGTTACCATATGATAAAGCAGAAGGTGTTCTATGGCAACATCCCAGGAAACAATCTCTTTTCATTGGTCATTCAGGAACATGCAGTGGGAACAGGTGGCTGACTGTACACTTAGAAACCGGGATCTTGAGATCTCTCTCCTTAACAGACACAATTGTACCAGCTACTCAGAAGGAACCCAAGGTGTAACTGTCTGCTGTTTTCCTTCTACTTTGTCACTGTATTGCACTCCCCCTGTCACACTGTCAGAGAGACATTTTCGCTTTCAAATATATGAAGACATAAATAGCAGTTGAAAAACTTCTAATTTCTCTTTGTCACACATTATCATTTGACAATGTCCTAGAACATAAAGTCCATGTTTCATTACTATTCCCATGCCAAACATGAGTAGCTAAAATATACCCATTTTATCACACTCATATGACTAGAAACTTGGAATTACCACCACTACTATTACTAACATTGTACCATTACTCCATTACTTGGCCTTGGGCAAGTCCGTTTACACTTTTAGTTCCAAGTGTCATTATCCGCAAATGATATTTTTTTTTCCTTAACAAATCTGAAGGGCTCTTCCAATTCCGCTACGTGTTGAGTCTAACTTTATCATGCAAAAATAGAATGTGATGTCTGCAGGGCAGACAGGTTCAACATAATTATTTGGTCCTTGATTAAAAAAGCTTGAGGTTAACTTGATTTGAGATATTTTCTCTTTTTGTAACTTCATCTCTTCTTCATTTTTACTGCAATTTCACTATCGCTCACATCCTATATTATAATGGTTAAGAGTAACCTAAGAAACAGGGCTCTATTTTCCTCATCTATCAAATGGAGATAACAATATTCTTACTTCACACTGTTGTCTTGGTGTTAATGGTGATAACAACTAAATTGCTTAGAATATTACTTGATATACTTTTATTGCTGTTTTTATAATTCTTGATGTCCATGAATCTACCTGTAGGAAAAAGCACCATGCTTACATTATGGTCTCAAACTGGAGACTACTCAGAAGTATAGCTAAAGGAAGGAGAAGTCAACAAGATAAGGGAGAGTCTAAGACACTCTGTCTTACACAGCATGTATTTGTTATTTATTCACAGATTTAACCTGTTTAGTTAGCTGACCACAGTATCTTCATCTGGAAATCTCAGCTGTGGTAAAAGAGGAAGTATTCCTGTGTCAAAAAATATTTTACAGATGAAAAGTTGTTTTGTATCTTCAAAACAAATTAGGTGAGTTAGATAGGATTCTGTGAATTACCTTTCTGGCAGGAGGTATATCTAGATATAGATGTAGATATAGATATTAGCTAGACAGACATTAGATGAATAAATATTAGATATATAGAATCTATATAGAGAAATCTATATATTTTTTTAAAGATTTTTTATTTATTTAGTTGACAAAGAGAGAGAGACAGCGAGAGAGGGAACACAAGCAGGGAGAGTGGGAAAGGGAGAAGCAGACTTCCCGCCAATCAGGGAGCCCAATACGGGGCTCCATTCTAGGACCCTGGGATCATGACCTGAGCAGACAGACGCTTAACGACTAAGCCACCCAGGCGCCAATAGAGAGATCTATATATTCATAAATCTATATCTGTATCTCTCCATTTAAAAGCTTCAGATAGAGTTCACACACCATAAAATTGACCCTTTTAAAGTTATAATTCAGTGGGGTTTTTTAAATATATTGACAGTGCTGTGAAACAATAACCACTATCAAATTTTGAAACAATTCATTCACCAAATAAATAAATAAATAAATAAATAAAACCCCATGCCCATTAGCAGTCACTATTTATTTTCCTCTGACGGCAGCTGCTGGCAACCACTAATCTATGTTCTATCTCTATGGATTTGTCTATTCTAAGCTTTGCATAAAAATGGACTCATGCAATATGTACTCTGTTAGGCCTGGCTTCTTTCACTTACTATGTTTTCAAGATCATTTTGTAGCATGTATCAGTCCTTTCATAGGCCAAACAATATTAAATTGTATGGATATACCTCATTTTGTTTACCCATTCATCAAGTGAAGGGCATCTGAGTTGTTTCTACTGGTTTGATAAAATAATGTTGTTTTGAGCATCTGTGTACAAGTTTTTGTGGGGATATATGGGCTCAGTTCTCTTGGATAGATTCCTACAATTATTCAGTCGTCCAGTAGCTATCTGCTTAACATTTGAGGACCCACAGAACTGTTTTCCAAAGTTACCGTATCATTTTAAAATCCCACCAGCAATGCATGAGGGTTCCAATTTCTCCACATCTTCATTAACACTTGTTATTGTCTATCTTTATTTTATCCATCCTACTGTGTGTGAAGTTGTATCTCATTATGAATTTCATTTGCTTTTTATTAACTTATTATGTTGAGCGTCTTTTAATATGATCACTTGTAATTTGCATATATTCTATGAAGGAATGTCTAAAATCCTTTGCACATTTTTAATTGGATTGTCTTTTTATTATTGAGTTGTAAATGTTCTTTACGTTCTTGGATACAAGTTCCTTAACACACAAGTAATTTTCTCCTAATCTCTATATTTTCTCTTTACTTTCTTGATGGCATCATTTCCACCCAAGTTTTAATTTTGATGTAGTCCAATACATCCTTTTTTTTTGGTCATCGAAGTTCTGTATCATATGTAAGAATCCAGTGCCTAATTCATGGTCACAAAAATTACTCCCATAAGAATTTTATAATTTCAGCCCTTAAATTTAGGTCTTTGTCCCATGTTGAATTCATTTTTATTTTATTTTTATTTTTTGGTATGGTGTGAAGTAGAAGTCCAACTTTATTCTTTTGCAAGTGGATATCCAGATGTCCCAACACCATTTCTTAACAAGATTATTTGTCCCACACTGAATGTTCTTGACACCCTTGTCAAAAATCAATTGACTATAATGTGAAGACATATTTCTGGACTTTCAAATCTATTCCGCTGATCTTTCAATGTATTCTTATGTCAATACCACACTGTCTTCATTACTGTAGCTTTGTAGATAAGTTTTGAAATCAGGAAGTATGAATTCTCCAAATCTGTTCCTCTTTTCCATGATTGGTTTGACTATTTGGATCCCTTGGATTTTCATGTGAATTTCTGGATTAGCTTGCCTGTTTATACAATCATGAAAGGAGCTAGAATTTTGATAGGGATTGCATTAAGTTTATAGGTCAATAAGGCAACTTTGTCATCTTAATAAAATTTCTCTTTCAAATCATGAATGTGGGATGCATTTCCATTTATTTAGGTCTTTAATGTCTTTCAACAATGTTTTGTAATTTTCAGCATGCAATCCTCACATTTTGTTAAATTCATTCTTAAGTATTTTATTTCCTTTTATGTACTGTAAATGGAGTTATTCTCTTAACTCATTTTTTGATTCTTCACCTTTGATATAGAAATAAGTTTATTTTTGGATAATCTTGTATCTTGCAACCTTTGTATATTTTTTATTTATTAGTTCTAATATTTTTTGTGTAAATCTCTCAGGGTTTTCTATGTCAATTACATTTTGGCATTTATATTCTCTTAACAAACTATCTACCATCCCCCCCCCCATAAGTTCTTTGAAAGAGAGAGTATTCCTACATTATTCTTCCAAATCAGCAAAGTTCTTAATAAAATAAGTTTGAGGAAAACACAATGACTGAATGAGAAATTTCTTAGTCATTAAACAAACTTCCTCCCCTAGAAAACAACATTTTTATAAAGCACAGCTTTTTTTTTTTTTTCTGGTAAAACTGAAATGAAATTGATGCTGTGAAATAATGACAACATTCTGAGAATCTTTTCTAAGCTAAGGAATGAAAAAAGTCCTTGGATGTTAGACACTCAATAAATCTTCATAGAATGAATGAGAAAATGAATGGTGTGTATAAAAATACATAAATTGTGCACAGTCTACCTAAGAATAATCAGTAAATTCTCATTCCCAGAGGAAACTCTCCATGCAGAGAAGATGGCTCCAGCACTGAGTCTTGGCTTAGGCTGGACAATAGGGACACTGAGCCCTATTTCAACTGAACAAATGGAGGGAAAAAAGAACATGATTAAATCTTAAAAATTATTTTTTAAATTTAAATTAAAGAAATAATTGGGAGCACTGCTTCGTAAGTTGTTAAGATGCCCATGTCTAAACATATTAAAACAGAGGCATAGTAAAACATGATCTTACAAAGTGATTTTCTAATCTCGGGGAGGGAGTAGACCAAAGGACCTCAAAGTTCCCTGTGGGATCTACAATTCTATAAATAAAAAGAACTCGAAGCTTTAATAAAAAGTGAATATTGTATTTAGAAAATAGAATTTGGAACCACTGTTTAGACCAACTCCTATCACTTGTAGGGCCTGGGGTAGCAATACAAAAAGAAGGTCCTATATCATAAATCTAAATATTTGAAAGTTATAAATCAAGTTAACAAACTTTCAATAAAATAAGTTCTATTCTTTTAATATGACAAATTCTACTCAATGCTGTACTGGTATACACTACTCTTTGATAAATATGCTTCCAGTTAGGTTAACTGCCTGATTAGATTTAGATGTCCAGAACTTTTCCAAGTTCTCTGCTCAAACAGAATGGTATAGGAAGAGCTAGATTCACTCTCAGCTCTAACTAGTACTGAAAAAGGCCATGCCCACATCTGTGTGGACATCCATCCCACCACCAAACTCCATCTTTGCAGAGAACCATGTCTTGGAATTCTTAGGCCCTGGGTGGACACATCTGTGTGTGGTCTATCCTTGGAAAGATGGATATCCAGCCCACACCACATATTCCACCCATACATCACCCACACACATTCTTTAGAAGCAGCTCAGGGTATGCATACCTGTGATGTGGTCTATCCACAGGAAGATGGGACACTCAGCCTATATCTCCAAGCTTCAGTCACACATCCCCTGTATATAGTCAACTCCTTGGAAACCTTCAGGCTAGATATTCATACACTAGCAATGAGGTCTGCTGTCAGAAAGACGGACTTGAGGAATAAACTTAAATAGGTATGAGAAGTGGGTTTAGGTCAAGTGGGCAGGGATTTGAGGATTTCAGACCTATATTCTAGAGAATGGGGATAGGGGCTGTGACTCTACATAGGCACAACAAAATTTCCCCTAAAAAAAAACCACATTTGTTATAAAGCACAGCTTATTTTGTTGTTGTTGTTATAGTACAACTGACTTGAATACTGTGAAATAATAATAGCATCCTGTCATTGGTTATTGGAGACTCAAAAAATTTTCATTGAATGAATGTAGAAATGAATGGAGTCTAATTTTCTAGCAGAGAAATTTTGCTTGGTCCTATTGGACTCCTTTCTCATGGGGAAGGCACAGCCAGAGGAGAACAATAGGAGTTTCTATAAAGCAAATTGCTCAGAGCACGGACCCAGGTCTGGTGAGGCTGGTGCCATGCAGGTCACTCTATAATCTACTTTGTCCTCTTGCATTTTACGAAATAAGATAAAAAATTCCGGGACACCTGGGTAGCTCAGTTGGTTATGTGTCTGCTTCAGCTCAGGTCATGATCCCAGGGTCTTGAGATGGAGTCCTACATCAGGCTCCCTACTCAGCGGGAAGCTGCTTCTCCCTCTGCCTGCTGTCCCCCTGCTTATGCGCGCTCTAGCAAATAAATAAATAAAATCTTTACGATAAAAATCCCAAGGACAAAAATAATTTGTATGATACTTAGAGCAACTACATAAGCTTTTAATCTTGTGGAAAAAAATTAGAATAAGGATTCAGAACATGAAATTTTCCCTCAAAAAATGGAGTATTAGATTATAATAAATCAATCTATCATGTATAGGTAATTTCAAAGCCCCTTGGATATGCAAGCAGATTTAACAGTCTTAACGTTTTCCCTAAAATTTCATCACAACCAGAGAAAAATGTGATAAAGATATGTACCATAACATCAAGTTAAAACTTGCAAACTCAATTGTAAACATAGATCAAACAGTATTTCTGAAAACCTGTATTTTACTGAGGGAAAGCTGTGGTACAATCAAATCAGCATGAATTCTAACTGGCATCATATGTAATACATCACCAATCATTTACAGAAACTGTTCCTTAAGATTACTCTAAGAACACTGCTTCTAAGAATAATGGGTCCTGAAGGAGTTTACTCTTCTAGTAAGACACATACTTGCCAATTCAAGTATTTATCACACTAAGCATTAAAAATGAGCTTTCTTGAGCCCAGTCTTTCAGACTAATAAACACAAAAGCCCTCTAGTGTGTCTAGTAGAGACAAAGTCCATGAATTTATAAATACAGATTTTAGAGTAGGGATAAGAATTTTAATGCTTATATAAACAGATGAAAGACGCTTATATAAAAATAGAACAGAAAAGGTATAATTAAAATGTGGTAAATGTGGCAGACATTTGAAAGACATTTTGAAAGTTGTCAGAAAGTGTTGTGAATCTTTAAAGATGCTTGGAACAATAGTGTGCAGTTCATATTAAAATGTCCAAGATCGTTTAAGACCTCACATAAATGACATCTAGCTGGTATAAATAATAGAAGACAGGGACATGGGTAAATACATGCATCTAACAAAACTAAATTAATTTGTGAAGCAAACTTCCACTTTTGCTTTGGACAAATAGATGAGAAGAATAAAATATTCTGTCCTATGACCTTAAAACATTAGTCACTACTGTAAGTCATTTGTGCATAATGACTTAAACTAGTAGAGAGGAGACTCTTTCTATAAAAGATAGCTAATGTTCAGTAATGTCAATGTTTACACATTTCAAAGTTGTGCACTTTCAAAAATTAAATTTCAAAAATTAAATATTTTCGAGATGTGTTTTTTATCTCCTTGATTTCAGAAATATTTTTTCTTGTGGCTATCTAAAAAGTTTAAATAACCCTTAGGGTCAAAAACTCTACATAGTTAAATGCACATACAATAAATATTTGTTTTTTTAAGATGTAGTTTCCAAGCAGTATGTGAAAATAACCTCACTTAAAAAGAAATCAACACTAAGTATAAAGCTTGTATTTATTCTGGTTATACACTTCTAACTAGTATACACATTCTATTGTAGTTAGAAATAGTATTTTATAATAAAGTTATACCATTTCCCCAATTTTATAATCAGTGAACAGGAATTTTGCTGTTAAATGTTCAGAAACTGTGTTCTTCAGACTCTCACACCAACTTTGACTAATAATTGACCTCCCAACTCAACATTGTTATCTGTCAGTACCTCAAAAACACAGAAGCCTGGCAACTCCCCTGGCCTCTTCTATCTATCCTACTATACTGAAAACATTACTCAAATCTTTCCAGTTTCCTTTTTAAATGCTTTTGGGATACAAATACATATATACATGCATACTTACATTATATATCCATATTCAAGTACAAATTAAGAAGTTACGCTATATACAAAATAAGTCAATTGGAGAAAGACAACTATCATATGATCTCCCTGATAAAAGGAAGTGGAGATGCAACGTGGGGGGTTTGGGGGGTAGGAAAAGAATAAATGAAACAAGATGGGATTGGAAGGGAGACAAACCATAAGAGACTCCTAATCTCACAAAACAAACTGAGGGTTGCCGGGGGTAGGTAGGTAGGGAGAGGGTGGTGGGGTTATGGACAGTGGGGAAGGTATATGCTATGGTGAGTGCTGTGAAGTGTGTAAACCTGGCAATTCACAGATCTGTACCCCCCTGGGGCTAATAATACATTATATGTTAATAAAAAAATTTAAAAAAGAACTTATGCTATATAATACATACAAAGTTATAGAAAAGGTAGACGATTGATAGATGCACACCTAGATAGAGACAGAGATGGATGCATGGGTAAGTGGTTGAAAGTGATTTTCCCCCTACTGACTTTTTGAGTGTTCTCATTTCATGTGTAGACACATTGCTATTGATCTGTCTTCTCCATGTTCAGTCACCAAAGCAAAGCTGAGGCAGTATGCATCATTTAACAATGAAGTCTAAAACTATCAACTAACAATATTTATTTTTCTATCTACCTACCCACCCACACATACATAAAACACTTATAGATGTAATAAAAATGTTATTGGCAGAAAAAGAATAACATATGAAAAAGCAAAGAGCAGAACAGAAAAGTTTAAATAATCCCACAGTTACTATTGTTAAACTTGGATCTATGCATCCATATTTCAGAAACTGTGTGGATTCAACAAACTATTGTCTATTATGTGGCAGGCATTGTTCAAGATGATTGGGACACATCAGTAAACAAAAATATTTTTAACTCTGAAAACCATAATATAAAAATTGAAGTATCACATATGTACACATATGAAGGAATACATTAATAACATCAAATCTAATCATTTTAAATGGGATAATTTGTTACTCAGAGATGTATTCCAATATGTGTTATAAATGTCTGTTTTAGCCACAAACTCCAGGGCCAATTTGGTTTATATAATTAGTAAGACTGCTGCTCCAATCTACCAGCTTAATCTCAGACACTGAAAGAAACTGGAACCATTATCCTTATATTACAAAACCTCATACCTTTTTAACCAGGAAGATGAGTGGATAACAACTGGACCAATTTATCTCCCAAACTGCCTGAAGCCAAAATGAAAATCCATGGGAAAGTGGATTTTATTTATTTTTATTTTATTTATTTATTTATTTATTTGACAGAGATCACAAGTAGGCAGAGAGGCAGGCAGAGAGAGAGAGGAGGAAGCAGTCTCCCCACTGAGCAGAGAGTCCGACGCAGGGCTCGATCCCAGGACCCCGGGATCATGACCCGAGCTGAAGGCAGAGGCCCCAACCCACTGAGCCACCCAGGTGCCCCGGGAAAGTGGATTTTAAATTTGAAGGATGCTTTGCAACAACAGCAAAAAAAGATGTTAAAAAAAAAAAACAAAAAAAAAAACCAACTAAAGAAATTTAAAAGGAATCCACAAAACTCTTCGTTGTTATCTAAACATTATTATATGAAGGTAAGCTGTCTTTGACATCTGTCGCCCCAATTGATTATCATATAGCTAACCAGAATGTCATCTCTACATTTCTGGGAGCATTCACGCAAAATTATTTTAAAGGGACTGGATTTCTGAAAGGAGTTAGTAGTAGAGGATTCCTTAGAAAAGAATGATATAAAAAGCAAAAGGCACTTCTCAAAATCTCCTACCGTTCTTCTTTCTGGTATGTAAGAAATTTAAGTCAAAGTGGAAGGAGATTTGAAGAGAGGAAATCAAAGACAGAGTAAGATAGAGGCAGATCATATTATTTTGTGAGAGTGGATAAGCTTCATTCTTGGTGCTTTACAGACCATTCCTCAAAGTACATATTGTATAAAGTCTTACATACCCCGCGTACATAAAAATGTGTACCCATGCACAGCACGTGAACACATGTGCACATAGACACACACTCTCTAACCATACTACTGTTAGATATTGAGAAGACTACTAAAGTTTAGGACTCATATCACACAGGCAAGAAATTTTGCAAATAGTTTGCTTTCTATTTATCGGTTAAGAACAATTATCATCAAAGAATCGCAGATCAGATCATCTACTTTTACTGGACAGAATGGTAGAAAGTAGAGATGGTGTTCTTAAGAATTCTCTGGTTAAATAATAAATTCCTGATGAACACTAAGCACATGCTAGCCACAATAGAAAAATAAAAAGCAATTATTTTAGTATTCTTAAAGTCATCAGCAAATAGATTACCTCTTTTCTAGAGAAGTCATATTTCTTCATGTGTTTCCAATTAAGAGTTATTGACAAATTACTTTATTAGAGAAACCTGAACATGAATGGTTCAATTAACACTGATTCAATTAACAATAAAAATCACTGATTTTATTTCAGTGGACTTTAAAGATGAAGTTAAGAACCTATCTGAGTTATTCTCTAAAATAAAGATAGAAGATGGGGCGCCTGGGTGGCTCAGTGGGTTAAAGCCTCTGCCTTCGGCTCAGGTCGTGATCCCAGGGTCCTGGGATCGAGCCCCGCATCGGGCTCTCTGCTCAGCAGGGAGCCTGCTTCCTCCTCTCTCTCTGCCTGCTTCTCTGCTTACTTGTGATCTCTGTCTGTCAAATAAATAAATAAAATCTTTAAAATAAATAAATAAATAAAGATAGAAGAGAAAACCCCACATACAAAAGGCTTATACCCAGGATCTATAAAGAACTTCTCAAACTCAACACACACAAAACAGATAATCATGTCAAAAAATGGGCAGAAGACATGAACAGACACTTCTCCAATGAACACATACAAATGGCTATCAGACACATGAAAAAATGTTCATCATCACTAGCCATCAGGGAGATTCAAATCAAAACCAAAACATTAAGATACAACCTTACACCAGTTAGAATGGCCAAAATTAACAAAACAGGAAACAACGTGTGTTGGAGAAGATGTGGAGAAAGGAGAACCCTCTCACACTGTTGGTGGGAATGCAAGTTGGTGCAGCCACTTTGGAGAACAGTGTGGAGATTCCTTAAGAAATTAAAAATAGAGCTTCCCGGGGTGCCTGGGTGGCTCAGTGGGTTGAAGCCTCTGCCTTCGGTTCGGGTCGTGATCCCAGGGTCCTGGGATCGAGCCCCGCATTGGGCTCTCTGCTTGGCAGGGAACCTGCTTCCTCCTCTCTCTCTGCCTGCCTCTCTGCCTACTTGTGATCTCTGTCTGTCAAATAAATAAATAAAATCTTTAAAAAAAAAATAGAGCTTCCCTATGACCCTGCAATTACACTACTGGGTATTTACCCCAAAGATACAGATGTAGTGAAAAGAAGGGCCACCTGTACCCCAATGTTCATAGCAGCAATGGCCACGGTCACCAAACTGTGAAAAGAACCAAGATGCCCTTCAACAGACGAATAGATAAGGAAGATGTGGTCCATATACACTATGGAGTATTATGCCTCCATCAGAAAGAATGAATACCCAACTTTTGTATCTACATGGACGGGACTACAAGAGATTATGCTGAGTGAAATAAGTCGAGCAGAGAGAGTCAATTAGCATATGGTCTCACTTATCTGTGAAGCATAAGAAATAACACGGAGGATATTGGGAGATGGAGAGGAGAAGGGAGTTGAGGGAAATTGGAGGGGGAGATGAACCATGAGAGACTATGGACTCTGAAAAACAATCTGAGGGTTCTGAAGAGGCGGTGGGTGGGAAGTTGGGTGACCCTGGTGGTAGGTATTATGGAGGGCACGTATTGCATGGAGCACTGGGTGTGGTGCATAAACAATAAATTCTGGGACACTGAAAAGAAATTTAAAAAATAAAAAAAATTTAAAAAGAAAAAGAAAAAAAAAAGATAGAAGACAAAACTCCACATATAGATCACCAGGCCATAAACTTTTCTTAATAACACTCTAATGTATTAAAAAGTTTCATCTCTAATGAATATTCAAACTAATAAATACAGCTTTGCAAACACCACCTAATTCTTTCTCTTTTTGTTTCTCTAAATATACATATCTTCAGACACACACACACAGTTCGAAAAGTTCCCCTCTTTTATCTCTTATACTGGGATATCTCTGAAAAACAAACATGTCATAGATTAAGCATCTGAGTTCTTATAAAGATCAGCTAGTCTTTGCCAAAAGAGATAATGTGTAGTCCTTATCAAGTAACATCATCCTGGAACTTTAAATTTGTTTAAAAGAAAATACTATATAAATAAAATTATCAAGGGAATTGGCCCTCCATAGAACAGATTTTGTAAACTCAAAGGGGGAAAATAAAGAGTCAGATTGTGGTTATAAGATTTCAGAGATAAAACAAGTCTGGGAAATAATATCCAGCTTTGTAATGGAAAAAAAGAATAACTTAAACTTCTAATTCTAATATATATGTGTTTGTTTTCTCAAATAGGTTTTATGCCAAGAGATGAACAAGATGATAAAACACACTGGCATTTAATATAAGTAAAAATGTATTTAGAAAATAACAAATTCCAAGATTTTGTCCATGGCAAATTGGACAGCCTTGTCTTCTATCCCTTGCAGACCTTTATCTCTGTATGCTCAAATCCTGTTTTATGCCTTTTGATCCTTCACTTGTTTACTTTTGAGATTTTGATTTATATTGTAGAAAATGCATCCATGGCAAAATTTTCTTGTGCAAAATAAATTACTGGTGTAACTGCTGATACCTTTTATTTTTTTGAACTCCACTATACACACTTTATACCATTCCACCATATGTAGGAAAGGATTATATATCATATTAGAACCACTGTTCATGGTTATATAAATGCAGGGATGAAATACTGATATATTATGAACTTCTTTTAGTGCTAAACAGAACTGTAACCCTGGAAAGCTGTAATAATATGAAATTTATAAAATAAAATTCCCCAGAAATAATAACTTAGATGAACTATAAACTCATTTAGAAGTTAACTGGTGGTATTGGTTGAGTAAGATCTTGCCAGACTAATTCTCCCTCAGATAACGAAAACTAAATCCTGGACATAAAGAAGAAAAACAGCTAACTGAAGTCATTGAAAAAGGAATAGAAGCATGCCTAGAAATCAATGACATCCTTTTCACTCATGCCCTTGATCAAAACTCATTCACACAACTACAGCTTATCTGAAAGGTAGTTTTTCTTCTTCTTCTTCTTCTTTACTCTGAGTACCCGGAAAGAGAAAATTGGCTCAGCAGCATCTGGCAAGCCTCTGCTACATAAAATTTTACCCATAGTAGCAGAATTTAGCTGTACAATAAGTACTTCCCACATATATTCTCTCCCCCTCCTTAACAGGTCACAATAATCAATTTCCTCTTATTTCCACTCAGTTCCATTCCTCCCAAACTTGGCTGAAAGCTTTAATCACATTCATCAACGGCCCCCAAAATATATTTTTTCTCCATTTGTTACTGACAATATTTATTCATTCAGTTAGTTTAAGGAAAGAGATACACATGCACATCAAGACATAAGTGAAAGAAAATAAACTTAAAATATATAAAAATGTAAACAAGTTCACTGATCTTGTCATTGTTCTCCTGGAAAGCAAACAGGATTCTAATAGCATCCTTTTTCCCTAGGGAAATTCAGAACCAGTTGAGAAATAAAAGTAAGGAACTACAAAGACCAAAATACCATGTTATTACTGATAAAGTAGAAATTCAAAAATATAACTTAGTTACACAAGCAAGTTAATTTTCTATTTCTGATTCCTATAATCGACATATCTTCTCTCCTCACCTAATCACCTGTAGTGCTATCTCATCTCACTAGAGTAGGGAATGCTGCCCATTAAATTCTAAGGCACAGAGGAACAGAGAAAAACACACATTTCCTATGGGAAGGAAACTTTCTATACAAGGAAGGAGACAGAGGCTGGGTTATGATCACTCAGTACTTTCTTCAACCATGTTAAACCACTCCTCCTCCTTCTAGACAGAAGAGACTGAGGAAATAGAGACCAGTCTGGTGTGCTAAATCACTGGAGATTCTTACACATGAAAAGAAATACTAGGTCCTGGGAAGATGTCATCCCCAAACACAGTAAGAAGAAAATATCCTTTCAAAAATAATATATATAGTATTTACATTAGAAAATAAAGTCTTCTTAGTAATTTAAGCCATTCTGAGTTCACAGATTTCAGCATAATCTCCCCAACCTACCAGAATAAACGTATGACATTTTCATAGTTTGGGTTCATCTTCTTTAAATTGGGATCTTCCTCAAACCACAGATAATATCTAAACAATGTATATTACTCAGGCTTATTGCCCTGTAAATTAATATGACATTTGAAGACATATTTTCAGTTTTATGGTCTTTCATAAGCCATGAACTGTATCTTCACAAGTTTTTTTTTTTTTTTTAATCTCATTTAGAAATAACACTGAAAAAAATTTCACGTTGTATCTTTTTTAAACACTGTGGACATATTAGTATTTTTATCTATGTTGAGCTGATCACATGTTGACTGGACTCAACATTTTAATTTTTGTTTAGTCATAAATTATAGGAGTTGTACATCAATTATAGAAATTTTTATCTAAGACTCCTTTTGGATTTTACTTTTAAATCTCCAGAACACTCAATAAAACTGACTTTCAAGTACTAGAATCACCATACATTAACACTTCACACTGCTACAAAAAATGTCCAATGACAACCTGGAATCATTTGACAAAATGTTGACTACTATGATTAAGAATAAGGTTGAAAAAAAAAAAAAAAAGAATAAGGTTGAGTGATAATTCTAAATAAAACTAGTGACACAATGATTTATTCTGTGGACCTTTAAAATCTCTCAGCAGAGCATATCTAATCTGTTTTAGACCTGGAATCTGCAAATTCTTATGAAATATACAGAGGTGTTTATATGCCATAAAAACAATAAACTATTTAAAGGTTAGGGGTCTAAATGGACTGAGTAAGACACCCTCAGCATTTAAAATACATTTATTCTAAAGGTCTCTGAGAGACTGGTGTTCTATAGGATTCATTATAATGATGCATGGCAATGGTGGTGGGCTTGGAAGCAAAGCAAAAAAGTTGTATAACTAAGGTTAGCTCCACTTTCTTCAAATAATTTGAACATACTTCTTTTTCTTCATTCTTCTGTTTTCTTATTCAGTGTTTGTAGTTCTTCTCCCAATGTTAGAAGAGCAAGTTTCAGAACAGAACAGCAGAAGAGAAGAGGAAAGGCCTGGATCCCTAAATCTTGGCTGGATATCAGGAGCCTGAAGTTTGCACATGGACAAACTTTTCCAGACATGTTTAATTTTCATTCTCTGGAGAACCAAGCACTGTTACTGAAATGAACCCAAGACCTCTTAACAGTAGTTTTAGGGGTTGGTATCAAGAGGAGGTGAACTAACAGACAATAGAAATTGTGTGGCTGAAATAGCTCTCAAAAGAAGATGATCTAACTAAAAAAATAAAGTGTCAAAGAACAAAATTTGAGACTATGTTCTTGTTATCATCGACATCTCTACTACATTTTTATTCTGAACGCTATATCAATTCAAAGAGAATAATACATGTTCTTAAATAATGCAGAAGAAACCTCTCTATGCTTTTTTCAAAAGAAGTTGAGTCTCTCACAAACCTAAAATCACACACTAAAATCAGAATGAGATTATTCCTGATCAATCAACACTATTTTCCTAAATAAATAAATAAATAAAGCTGAAAATACAAACAGAGCCTTTAACAACTGGTTTGTGGTTTTGTATTCAAGGGGTATATTTCAATGCCACTTCATTGACTATGCTCAATTAACAATTCTGAGTAGCAAAAGTTTTTAATTCGTTTTAGCATTTACTGTGGACTTACTAAATTCCAGATGCTGTGGTAGGCACTGTGGATATAAACATTAATGATACTCAATCCTTATTATTGAAGAGCTGTTTCGAAATGTGTGATTGGTAATACAGTGTGGTCAATGTGATAAGAATTAGTAAAGTACCAAGGGAGTGCAGAATGGAAAATTAGCTAGAATACTGGAGATTGGCTCATAAGTAAAAGGACATTTAAACTACATTTTACAAAATTTATTTATTTATTTTAGAGAGGGAGACAGAGGATGCACACCTTTGGGGTGGGGTCAGAGAGAGAGAAGCAGACTCCCTGCTGATCACAGAGCTGGCGGTGGGGCTCCATCTCACTACCTGGAAATTAGGACCTGAGCAGAAACCAAGAGTCAGAAGCTTAACAGGCAGAAGTCACCCATGCGCCCTATGCTATATTTTCTAGAAGAGTGACCAACTGGTATCTTGATTAGAACAGTTTGATCCTAAGAAAATGTGCCAAATTGTCTTAAATACATAACATGGAAATAGAATTTGCTTTTTATACTAACGGGGGCTAGTTTTTAAAAGCCAAAGGAAAAATTATAGTAACATAAAACCATAAAACACCAAAATGTAGAATCTTGAAAGTTCAAGTAAAAGAAGTGTTAAAATTAATTACTGTTGACAGTGTACACAAATTCCTGTCTGATTATGTCAGCATAAAATAGCAAAAATTAAAGATAAAGAGAATATATGATAACTAGTCAGTGGAAAGAAGACGAGAGGAGCATGAGGCTGACAGAAAAGTTCTCAGTAACAGCAATGCGAGCCTGAAGACAAGAGAATAGCCTTCAAATAGAAAGTAACCGGCAACCTAGAATTCTATACCAAATAAAGGTATTTTTAAAAAGAGAAATAAATGCCAATCAGCCAAAACCAAGGTGACAGAATTTGCTACCAACAAGCTTAAGCAAATGAAATATTAAGAGGGTTCCTCAATAGAAGAATGCTATCAGATGAAAGCACAAACACACAAAGGGAAAGCAGAACAATGGAAATACTATCTACATGGGGAAATCTAAATGGCTTATCACCTTTATAAATTTTAATGATAACAGGATTTTACTGGGCAATATATATATATGCAACATATATAAACACAATATATATACACACTTAAATACACAGGTACACATATTAAGTGTACATATTTGTATATAACTATACGTATACACATGTGCACACATATATGTGAATAAATCATATATTAAGGATATCAGGAGTAAGGGAAATTAAAGTGTTCTAAGGAGAAGAGTGGAATTAGCAATTACCATTAGACTATCATCACTCACATTAGCTATTATATAATTTCTAGGGCAATAGATGAATGAATGGCGTAAGAATACATAATTTCATAATACAGTAAAAATGGAATAATAAAATAATAAAAAATGCAAGAAAAAGTATAGTGACATCAAACAAGACATATAGAAAGCACTTAGACTATGTTTTTTTTAAACATTTTATTTATTTATTTGACAGAGAGAGATCCCAAGTAGGCAGAGAGGCAGGCAGAGAGAGAGGAGGAAGCAGGCTCTCCACGGAGCAGAGAGCCCTATGCCGGGCTCGATCCCAGGACCCTGGGATCATGACCTGAGCTGAAGGCAGAGGCTTTAACCCACTGAGCCACCCAGGCGCCCAGTCTATGACAGATTTAAAAGCAAACATATCGGTGATTATTTTGAATGGAAATGAAATTAAAGCTCCAACTTAAAGAAAAAGATTGTTTTATTAGAGATACTTAATAATTTGTTGTTTATTAAAAAACCTATATATTAAGGAAATAAAACTGTGGAAATAAAATAAAACACAAAGATACAGTATGTATATACTAAAAGAAAAGAAGGCTGGAATGGTCATATTAGTATCAAAAAGGCACACACAAAAAACTAGATTAAAAGAGTCGCTTCATTGTGATGAAAGGTTTAATTTATCAGGAAGATATAAAACCTCTAAATTAATAAACAATTGCATGGTCTCAACGTATATGAAGCAAAAACTGATAGTGCTATATATAAGAGAAAATTTAAAAATCCACCATCACAGTTAGAATTAAACTTGATCCTTTCAAAAATTGATAGATTGATCAGAAAAAAGGGGAATCAGTATTTTGAGCAAAATAATTAGAAACCTAAATTTATGAATAGGTAGACAACTAATTTTTATTGATGTTGTTACCAAAATAGTCTATTCAAGCACACCTGAAAGTTCACAAATTTACAAAATTGACCTTTCACTGGGCCAAAAACTAATTTTTACGAATTTTAACAAACTGAAATAATACAGAGTCTGTGGTTTATTACCATAATAAAATTTAGTTAGAAACAAATTTAAAAATGGTAAAATAATTAGAAATCCCTGCACACCTGGAAATCAAGAAATATACTTCATAAACCATTGAAAAAAGATATCACAATGGGAATTAGAAAATGTTTTAAACTGAGTAATAAAACAAAGGAAAATTTGAAATTGTGTAAGAGGCAGTAGAAATGGATTGGGTGTGCTTCTCTCAGCATTAGTATTTTGCAAATCTCCATGGGATGCAGTGTGTAGACGTGTGTGCTCATTCTCGTGTGTAACACATGCACATGTGCACATGTGTGTATGTGAGAGAGAGAGAAGGGTGTGGGTACACATGTGACTATGACTCCCTAAACATAACCCTTTCATCTGGTATTCAGATGAATAAATGGCTAAACTTTCATAACATTTTTGGAAACACTAGTTATTCAGGACTTACTAACAGGCTGAATATCATTTTTCAACCTGGTACCATCCTATAGATTTCAATAATTACTTTGACATACACAATTTTCTCCTTATGTGCTGAGTTTAGAATTTATGTATATGTAATATTTAAACAGGTGTCAGTCCAATCCATCTTCGAAATTTTATATGAAGTGTTTAAGAGTGCAGTGTTTAGGAATGGAAGCATGATTTAAATTTCCACCATTACTGTCTAGAAATTAGTTAAGTAAAAATCTTTTGTGACTTTCTGAGTTACACTGCCATCAAATGAAAGGATTAAATGACTCACAGTCCAAATATAAAAAGAAAAGTTGCATGCTCAGAGATACCTATATCTGATATGTCAACATAAGACAAACAAACAAACAAACAAAAACAACAAAACACATTTCCCAGTGTCTTGTCTACTCTTCAAATTGGGTTTTTCTTGGTTTCAATATTCCCTCTAATACTGGCTAATTTGTTAATTCTCAATTGAGTGTGATTTTTTTTTTTTTACCCCAAGGGGACATCTGATACTATGTGGAATTTTTTTTTAATTTATTTTATTTATTTTTTTTAATTTTATTTTTTTATAAACATATAATATATTTTTATCCCCAGGGGTACAGGTCTGTGAATCGCCAGGTTTACACACTTCACAGCACTCACCATAGCACATACCCTCCCCAATGTCCATAACCCCACCCCCCCCCCCCCACCCCCCCTCCCCCCATCAACCCTCAGTTTTTTTTGTGAGATTAAGAGTCACTTATGGTTTGTCTCCCTCCCAATCCCATCTTGTTTCATTTTTTTTTTAATTTATAACTAAAGGAGGTGTTACCAGAATCTGGCAGGTAGAAGTCTGTGAACCAGTCAAACAGCCTACAATATGCAAAACAGTCCTTCAAAAGAGTAAATTACCTAGGCCAAAATGTCAATAGTGCCACATTGCGAAACCCTCGTCTAATCTGATCAATCGGGGAGGGTTTTCTTATCCCTCTGATCTTCGTGTGATAGTAATTTTGTGTTGTTTTCTTTCATGTTTTCTAGATTGGACAGAAAGCACCCTTAGAATAAGTAATTAAAAAATTAATATTAGAAAAACTCTAAGCTGTAAAGAATAGGATATACTTAATGTCATCTTCTATAAACTCAATATAATTTTAGTGAACTATTCACACTTTCATGAAAGAGCCTTTTAATCATATATTTAACAAGTGGAAGAGAGGATTACTGTACCAACTTGGGGTGTGTCCATTTAAATAAAAATTTAAGTGTTTAAATTATTTCCTATTTTTATACGCTGGCACGAGAAACACAATGATCTTCATGAAATCTGGAGATCCCCTCTATGTATATCTAAAGACCACGATTCTGAAATTGGTGTGTTGGTGGAAGACAAACTCATTGTTTGCTGAAAATCCAAATGTATTATGTTCTCCCATATGCAATATGCAAACTTGGAAAAGGCCAGTTTGCCTTATCTGCATATTTTACATTTTTTCAACACCCTTTTGTTTATTTTCTGCAAGTTCATAAATTAGTAAAGCAAAAAAAAAATGTTTCATTAAAATGGCACAAAACAGTTTCTGTTTAGTTTGGGAGTAAATTTAGCAGGAAATTAAATGAAAAACACAATGACAGAAGAAGCCCCAAAATGAAATCTCTGCAGTACTTACATCATTAAGTGACTCACAGACTCTAAATTGATAAGAAGCTGTTAGAATTAGAATCTATGTAAACTATTAGTAAAACTCTAAGATTCAGCTGGAATTCCAAGTTTGTAATAGGACAATAATCTTTTCCCTTAGAAAGACTGTTCTGTGCAGACCATAGCAATATAATACAGTGGTAGCTATCACCGAATTTAGAGCCACATGCTAGTGATCAAATCCTAGCCCTGCAACTTTACAGCAAGTTAAGAGAATTTCACATGTGGAAAGTAATTAAAATAGTTCCTAGCACTTAGAAGAAGAAATTCTTAATCATTATATTATAATGGCTTAAATGTTATTACATATTTACCCAATTCATAAGCGCTTCTTGGTCTTTTGGCTAACATCAAGTGTATTTACCCAATTCACTACCTTCCAAAAGCTTTTGAAAGTAAGGAGAAAGAAAAATCAATCCCGAATTCGGAGGTCAGTGAAAAACCCAAACTATGATGTTTCAGCTTGACTAAATCAGACGATATTGCTATCATCAAGAATTTAACAACTACACGTGTTAAGAATCTGACTGGTTTGATTATTTTGCTCTTTCTGAATAGTCCAGGACCCAAATCAATCACTTTATGATCAGCAGCTCCTATAAATGCATGATGACTGTAACTGACTGGGACATGTATCAAAGCAAATGCAAAATGCTATTCTGGGTCATACAAGAGTCCACGCCTCATATGGTCATGCCTCATAATCCAATCACTGTTTGAGAGGTCCAAATGTAAGTACAAATGTAAAATTTCCCCAGCAAAATCACACATGCCAAGAATATTCAACAGTATGGAAAATAAAATCACCAACAGTACTCATCAAGCCTAATAAATTATGCATATCTAGGGGCAGCTGAGAACTAATTGGCAAAAATTATAAAATATTGTTTGTAGTACACCTTAATTTCCAAAGAACATTTTTATTATCTTTCATTTTTCCTTTGTTTTTGCTTTCTGACGAATGTGCTTTCTCTGGAGGCATTTACTCCCAGTGTTTGAGATAAGGTGCAATACATGGTCTACCTAGTTATGATGGACACTCAAGACACCAATCTGTCTTGATTGCCTCCTGATGGATTCTTATGATGTTTCTTATAGATATTAATTTATCATATTGTACAGTAATGAACTGATAGAGTTTCCTAGATTACTATGTTTTTAAATAATCTGCCTTTCTAATGTGTTCATGTTCTGTATTTCCATGAGGGCAGTTACACTATTGAATCTAGGTTACACTATCATTTTTAGTTATGAAAAAAAAGAATTTGTTATTGGGACAAATAATTATTCTTAGAAGGGAGAGAACATTTTAATATTTTCACAAATTTCAGATTGACCTGAACTGTACAGATACTGTAACACTGTAGTATCAGAGAATTGACTTCTTGACTACGAATCCATGAAGAAAAAAACTATCTGTCTTGCTTAAGACCTCTATTTCCAGTGCTCAAAATAGTACGTGGTAAATATTGCCACCTTATAAATACCTGCTGAACAAATAAATTAAGTCTTTTTTGCAAGTGAGAATGATTTTCATCCTATCCAATCCCAGTATGTATCAAATGAAATTCTGTTCTTTTGACCAAGCCATTGACCTCAGAGTAAAATTACTCTGAGGAAAGCAATTCCAAAACAGGAAAAGTACCAGTTACTTTCCCAAAGAAACAAAACACACACTTGAAATAAATACATGCACGCATGAATCTAAAACCTGCTAACACTTATTTGAAACACACCCACATACCTGAAACACACACACCTGAAACTTACTGACTGTACTGTGTTTAAGATTTTATTTAAAAATAGATTCCTATCTTCTTTTGGCCATTATTTTCTATTCTGAAACTTTTTTCTCTCAAAATGTCTTACAAGAATTCACTAGGTTGGTTTTAGAATAATAAAATGGGTTTTAATAAAGAAATTGATTACTTGACATATTAAACAGCCTAAAATTAAAGCAAACCAACAAGAGAACTAGAGCCCACCAGTGAAGTAAAACTAGGTCATAAAGAACCTGATTTCCCCTGCTCTGTCACCCCACCAAAGAGAAGCACTTAAGAATTATAGTTCTTAAAAAAAAAGAAAAAAAAAAAGAATCATGGTTCCTTATCACATTTTACATGAAGAAAAAGAAACCCTTCTTGGAACGATGACCATAGTCATTCCTTTTCGTTTTACTGGACTACATTAGGTTGCCCACAGTTGCTAAAAAAAATGTCATATGATGATTGATCTAATTGGGCCCACCCTCAACACCAGTGAGAAGGATAGCTTCCTTAGCACAGAGCTGGGTGAAGGAGATTCAGACCCTAGAGCAAAATCTGGTTTCTATTGGAAAGGAAGAAAGCATAATGGATAAGTGGGCATTATACACATCCAACAGTCTCCTTCTCAGTGCCTCCATTCCATTACTATCTCAGTGTTTCTAGCCTCGTGCAAGTATGAAATGGAAATTCAATAGTTTCCTCCAAAAGCTATCAACATCACAAAACTGAATATTCAATTTTTCGTAGCCTACCAATACAGTTAATTCTTGAGCTTAAACATTTAAAAGAATCTTTTTTTTTTAAAGTATGTTCCACACCCAGTATGGAGCCCAACGAGGGGCTCAAACTCATAACCCTGAGACTGAGACCAGAGCTGAAATCAAGAGTTGGACATTTAACCAACTGAGCCACCCAGTAGCCCCTCACATTGAAAAGAAATTTAAATATATGGTATCTTTAAGAATAGCATAGTTTTCAAAGGTCTAGTCAATAAAAGTGAGACATGATCAGAAAACTAGGTTTCATGTTGTTAACTGCCTACAATAACCATGAAATCAAGTCCTGTTAGGATCTCTATGGGAGCCTCAAAAAATAGCACCTTTCTCCCATGCTCAGTTAAGATCAAAATGAGAACTAAAATAAATACTGTAAATGAGGGTCAAATATTGCTGTTATTGCCGATAGGGGCCAGGCTGGAGAATGTAAGTTAAGTCTGTAAACTAAATGTGTTCATTAATCCACATGGAGCCTCACAAAGATCTGCCCTCTGGGGAAAGAGATCGAGCTGTGTGCTCTCTGCTAATGCTCTTGCTCTTGTCTCGCAGAATGAAGCAGGTGGGGCTGAAGTGAGCATTCACAAATTTATTAATCAGCCATATCAGTCCATTTCTGGGGCAGAACCCACAAGAGGACCAGGGTTATAGCAACAGTTTATCATGACAGGAAGCAAACTACAAGAGTGGGGGGGAAATTGTTCTCTACTGTCAGTACATACCATTATGCAAAAATCTCAGGATAAAAAGTGGAGTTGGAGTAAATGTCTTATCGATAAGACTCTAAATAGAGGATTTTATCATAACTCACACCATATACATGTAAGCACTGTGGAATAATTGAACATGAGTTTTGTGTTGTAGAATTATATAATTTTAGAGGCAGTTGTTTTTTTTTAGAAATTATGCATGTATTCTAAATTTCTAAATTTATGAATATGAAATAACGCACAAAATGCAGTTAAGTTAAATGCATAGCTCAAAATAGTTTGACTGATAATAAGCAACATTAACACTAGAGCTCCAACCACCAATCTCCTAAACTAGCACCTGTAGTTTGGAGAAAAAGAGTACCAGATACAAACTGCATTTGAGTCTCAGTTTGCTACTATGAGTAGGCAACCTTAGATAAATCATCTAAGCTCCCACAAGCCCTCTCTCTCTGTGAAATGGGGTTTTATTACTAACCACAATACACTTTTGCTGTGAAGATTATGTAACTTGCATATGGAAGGGCCAATGCAATATAGTCAGCTAATTTATTCATTCAGTCAAAAAATATTTACTGAGTACTTTTTATATCCCAGGTCCTGGGGATACAAAGAAAAAGACAAGAATCATTACATTATATCCTATGTTCCTCTCATATCTCAATCTGAAACTTAAAAAATAAAATACTGTTGGGGTGCTAGGGTGGCTCAGTTGATTAAGCAAGTGTCTGACTGTTGGTTTCAACTCAGGTCATTATCTTGTGGTGGTGAGATCAAGCCCCGCTACAGGCTCCACGCTCAGTGCAGAGTCTGCCTCAGATGCTCTCTCCCTCTTCATCTACTCCCCTGACCCCGACTTGCATTACATGATCTCTCTCTCTCTCTCTCTCAAATAAATAAATAAATAAATAAAATCTTGAAAAATACATAAAATAAAATATTGTTTTAAAATTACTGCGTTAAAGTGGAAAGTGCGAGTTTGGAAAGTCTAACTCAATAACCACAAAGTAGTGAGAACAAGTTTATTAGAAAGAAGTCATTAATGTCATCAAAATCCTTCATGTTCCTTTGTTGCCGACTGCCCCATTCTCTGACTTGGGCAATGAGTGGCGACCAGTTCACAGAATTGCTTGAAAATAAATCCTCCAGCACAGCTTCCAGCCCCATCGCAAAATCATTATTTATCATATATCTAGTCATCTCTAATGGTCAAGACAGATTTGACAAAGATTAAAGCTGAGCTCCTGGGTCAGGGTACAGTCCCATTTCCCTTCTGCACCAAAACCCAACTAAAACAAAAATTTCAACTATAAAATGGTTATTTTAAAAACATTAGAATACTTCATTTGTAAATGGTTTGGTTGGTAATGATGAACACTTAATAAAAGATTTAACGCAGATTATAGAATGCTTATTATGTTACAAACTGAGGATGTTTCCACTTACTTTAGTTTTGAGGTTTTTTTGTTTTGTTTTGTTTTTTCTTTTTGTTTTTTTTTTAAACCAGTTCCAAACAACAAACCATTGGACTAACTGCTTACATGATCTATCTTAAGCTTCTAATTAAGAGATGATCATATACTTAATATTCTGGTGATAAATTGTTAAAGCAATGTTACCCATGCTGCTCTTTTTCTACCTTCCAATTCACACTTCCCTTTTATCTCTGTTTTAGGTTTCTCTCTCATTGCTTCCTGATATTCTTAAACTGTTTGGATCATAATGTTCAGTCAACTAGTATCACAACCTGCCATCCACCCCAACTCACCTATTTACCAGCCTACATTCTGCCTCTATTTTACCAACCTTGAAACTGGAAGTCACATTATCTTTTCATATCTTTCTGAGGACAATTATCACAGAGAATTTCATTTATTTTTAAATTTTATCTTTTTGTCCCAGAATTGCATTTATTTCCTCTGGGATCAGATATTATGTGTACTCTCATTGTGTTTTCTCATTGAAGAGTCCAAATGACTTTCCCAGGAAGCCACTGGAATGCAAAATTTCCCCCTGAGAATTTGATTGAATAATACAACATTTTAAGGGACACTTGTTTAAAAGATTATAATAGAAAACCATTCTCATCCCATTTAAAACTTATCCAAAAAAATGGCAAGATCAGTGAAGTATTTCTCTCCCTCACCACTAACTACTTCCCCAAAACAAACAACATATCAAGACTCTTCTATGGGGTATCTCAGAGATTTATAAAATGTGAAACCTGTTAATTACTTTGAATCTAATTTTGTGAACCTACAGAAATGACAGATCAAACATTCTGATTTTCCTTGGATTTTTTAAACTAATATTATAATCTTGACTAAGTCACATGACCTATTTAGACTACCATTTTTTATTTCAGAGGAAGAATATTAGATCACTTTTAAGGCCTTTCCATCATTCCTTTTTGTTTGTAGAACTGGCTTAATGTCAGTAATCATCAAAATTGTTCACTGTCTTGGCATAGGCAACTAACTCATTTTCAAAAGAATTCTCTATTACTAATTATTTTTTGACATACCATAACAAATATGTGTGTGTGTGTGTGAGAGAGAGAATTCTGTAGAAATTACTTATTCTAATAAGTAATTTCCTTGCTAAAGGGGAAGATCATTAAAATAATTCACTCATAATATACACAAGGTGATAAAAGGGGGTAAAAAACTTAGACCAATTGTTGCCACTAATAGGAAACATTCCATCACTGCTCCATCTAATTACAATGGAAGTGTTAGTGCAGTGTCTTGGTAAGATCTAAATCAGACCTTCACAAAAAACAAAAATCATTAAATAGGTATGATATTAAAAAGATGAAAACTTGGGAGGTTTTATTAGCCATAAAAATCTATGATAAAGTGAAGAAAACAGTGGAAGTAGAATATGAAGAAAAATATTTAAATGCTCCTTAACTATTAAGAAGCTTAATATTATCTGAGTTTAGAAAATAATTAGAGACAAGAGTATATAAATTTTGGCTTAAATTTTACAATACCAATCTACTTAATTTGCTAAACACTCTTTGTTTTTTTTTTTCCTGAAACAAAATAGGTTTTACTTATAGTACTTGAGAAAAATCAACTGATTAATTGATCCAACGGTAGATAGATAGAGATCTAAAACTTTCCACTATCACACCTGAGATTTTAGGCTAATGAATATATCTTTATGTAAATATGTTTATGTTTGAACATATCTTTATACTCACCTTTTAGAGACCCCATATCTTTAAGATATCATAGAGAACTAAGTCACAGCCTAACCTAATGTAAGAGTAGTCATGGGCATCAAGATAAGTTAGCTTTATCTTTGTCCTAACAATACCCAACTGCATGGCCTTGGACAAATCATTAAAACTCTCTGAACCTCAGTTTTATCATGATAAAAATTTAAGAGTATGATTAAAGGATCTAATGTTCTTGTCAAAAAAAATCAGTAAAAAGAGCTTTAAAATCATGCATTTCCAACAAAATAACCTTGAGGACACACTTTTCAGAAGGGAAAGACACAAAGGAGAGTCACAGATCATATCTTCAGTTCAATCAAAGCTGTCTTACAAAGTATATTATGAACAAATAGCCAATGTATTTGATTTTGGATTTGTCATATAGATACTAAAAAGAAAGTCACTTGTCACTACTGACAAATATTTATGTAGTTGCAAAGTGCTTGGGATTTCTACAATGCAAAAAATATAGACCTTATTACATTTCCCACGGATATATAAATACATAAAAAGTTCATATATATATATATGTATATATATATATATGTTCATATATATATATATATATATATACACATACATATATATGCGTGTGTGTGTTTACATTTTGAAATAGCATATAATCTAAGTAGTGAGTTCTACTATATTAGAGAAAAAGTTTTCCTTTGTTAAAAAAAAACACAGTTAAGTTCTTCAACTAGACTATTCTATTAACTTACTGGTGCAGTCAACCCTTGCATGTATTAAATAGAACTCACATTACTTTAAAGTACTCATAACCCTAAGTACTCATTGTTCCAACATGGTTTGAAGACATATCATAGGCTGACCTCTTCAAGGAAGTGACAAAGTTTTTTTTTAGTAAAGTAAAAAAAAAAAAAAAATCTGAAGTACCAAATTTACACTCAAAACTTAGCAAATATTGTATACCAATCATAAATGAGCAAAAGCATTGGTAATTATGCATTTTATATGCATTCACCATTAATAATTAAATTTGGGGGAAAAAAAAGACTCTAGATACAATGAGTAGGACAAAAAGCTAGCATATAAGGTGAAAATGTCATTAAGAACTATCTGAATTTTTAAAATGTGAGTTCCATACACCAATCTGTATAGAGTAATTTGCATGTCAGGAATGCTGGTATACATCATGTTGCATATGAGTTCAGCAATACCCATGAATGAAGAAAAATAAGCCTCTTTATGCTCCAGGATCTCACTCAGTACTGCTAGGCATTCATTCTATAAGAGGCCTTAGGTGCACAGATAGACCCAATTCACACCTCATATATCAGTTTATGCTAGATTAATGTTCATCATACTGTTTAAATTTGTGTTAGTTTGGCTATTGTTGTCCCCATCCCACCCACTGAGGGGACATTTAAACTTGCATTTACGATTAACTGCCACTGTTCTTTTATGCCATAATCCCAAAAGTAAATCTGTCTTTAGAAATAAGACAAAAATGAAAAGATGAAGTGCAGCAAATGAAAATATCTTCAGGCTGAAATTGTTTGTGTATGCGGTTAGTGAAGGTAAGAAAGTGTAACCAAAACAAGCATTACTATTTCCCATGAAGGTATACATTTAAATCAAATCTGACTGTTTCCATATAACTCACCTCCTTCTTCTACCTCTGTCTAACATGGCATCTAAAGCACCAATTTTATGTAGAAATGTTAAAATTGCCTATTGTCAGAATGGTATCTCTTTCTCTCATTTTGTTTTATCTTTTTAGGAGCATTTCTCACTTTTAAAAAGTTACAGGTATGGGGAGCCTGGGTGCCTCAGTCAGTTAAATGTCCCGCTGAGGCTCTGGGCTCTGGGCATTGAACTCTGTGCTCAGGGTGGAGTCTGCTTGTCCCTCTCCCTCTGCTCCTCACCCAGCTTGCTTTCCCTCTTCTCTCTCTCAAATAAATAAGTAAATAAAATCTTTTTTAAAAATTAAATAAAATTGGGGAGGGTATGTGCTATGATTAGTGCTGTGAAGAGTGTAAACCTGGCAATTCACAGACCTGTACCCCTGGGGCTAATAGTACATTATGGCTCAGTGGGTTTCTTTTCTTTTCTTTTTTTTTTTTTAAAGATTTTATTTATTTATTTGACAGAGAGAGATCACAAGTAGACGGAGAGGGCTCAGTGGGTTAAAGCCTCTGCCTTCGGCTCAGGTCATGATCTCAGGGTCCTGGGATCCAGCCCCGCATCAGGTTCTCTGCTCAGCAGGGAGCCTGCTTCCTCCTCTCTCTCTGCCTGCCTCTCTGCCTACTTGTGATCACTGTGTCTCTGTCAAATAAATAAATAAAATCTTAAAAAAATTTTTTTTTAATTTTAAAAAAATTAAATAAAAAATAAAGTAAAAAGTTATAGGTTTTTGAAAAAAGAGAACAAAGCTTTTTTTGGTTATAAGTCCCAAGTGAATATGTCAGTAGAATTATTTTCAACTTACTCCAAAAAAAGTAAGTTATTTATTCTGCCTTAATTTCAGTTCTTACACATTTTCTCAGAAAATATGGTTTCATTTTATAAAAAGAAAAGCATTTTATTAAACATAATATTTTTAGGTCATCATCTAGAAAGGAACAAAATGAATAAGGTGATTACATCAAACACCCCAAAAAAATATCTTATCTGGAGTCTGTTAGTTTCTTCTAGAGTTAAAAATATAGTTACTACACTACACAGTCATCAGACTCTAGAGAACTTAGCCAAGTGAAGTGACACAAATATGTAAAATAAACACCTAGAGTAGATTTACTCATAATTGCCAAAAAAAAACAAAACAACCTAGATGAATGAATAAACAAGCTGTGGTACATCCCTATCATGGAATACAACTCAGCAATAAAAAGGAACGATCTATCTGTTCATGCAAAACATGGGTGGAACTTCAAACACATTTTTCTAAGTGAAAGAAACCAGAACCCAAAAGCTACTATTATATGACTCAATTTAGATGACATTCTGGAAAATACAGAACTAAAGGACTGTGTTTTATGTGGTTCAAATAAATTTAAAAATAAAAGTTCTAAAATCATTTATAAAGAGGAATATGCCTTATGTGTATCAAATTAATAACATAACTATAACCACACCCATACAATAAATCAAGCTACTTTAGAGTATTTTGATCACACAACTTTATTAAATATTCCCATAGGAATAAAAAGAACTGACAAGCAATCTCAACTTTAATTAGTAGAGCTTTTTAAATTTGCAGATAGTGTTATCAGTGTGGAAATTCTGCAACTAATTCATATATACCTAAGTACAGAGCAAATGAGTAAAAACACCAATATTTGGGGAACCAGAATTTTCACTATGGAAGAAGGTAGACAGAGATATGAAATGGGGGAAGGTGGGGAAGAACTCTGAATTGCTAGATTTGAATTACAAGTATGAAAATGACCTGATTATTTAAACACACACACACACACACACACATACACACACACAACCACACACACATGCTTACATAGATACGTGAATGCATGCATACACACACACATAGATTAATTTTGGTCTAGTGTCCTTTGTTTCATGATCCCATCCAGGATAATAAAATCCCATTTAGTTGTCAATCCCCTTAGGCTTTTCTTGGCTATGATATTTTCTCAGATTTCTTTGTTCTTAATGACCTTGACAGTTTTGAGGAGTACTGATCAAGTATTTTGTGGGATATCCCTCAATGGGCATTTGTCCGATATTTTTCTCATGATTAGATTGGGGTAATGTGTTTTGGGGACAAATACCACACAGTTAAAATGACATTCTTGCTACATTATAACAAGAATACATATTATGAATGTGACCTCACAACTAATGTTTACCTGGATTGCCTAACTGAGTGAGGTAGCATCTCTCAGGGAGCCTCACTGTAAAGTTACTTTCCTCCCTTTCCATACTATATTCTTCGGGAGAAAGTTACTATGAACAGCCCTTACTTCAGAAAAGAGGAGTTATGCTTCAACTCCTTCCTTCTTGAGGACAAAGTATCTGCATAAATTATTTGGAATTCTCTTGCACAGGATTTGGTTGTGGTTTTTCCCATTTATTTATCTATAAATTACTTATTTATTGCAGTGTGGAATCATGGATATCTATCTCAAATTTTGGGTTAACATCCAAGACGGGTTTGTTTATTTTTTTTTTAACTCAAACTGTTCCATAGTTGCCACTGGGAGTTCTTTCAGTGGTTCTTGTGTCCTTCTGACCTATTTCCATTATTGTGGGCTTTTTAAAAAAAGAATTCCCCTTGCTTTCTAGCACTACAAGACGCTCAGGCTCATCTTGTATATATCCTGCCCCCGTCCTACAATCAATGATTTCCCAAAGACCCTGGTTTCTTTTACAATAGGTCGAAGCTTACTGAAAAGCAAGATCTGACTGCTGGGTATGCTTATTGCTCGTGGATGGTCATCGCTGTAGGCTCTCTCAGAACACAGAGCAAGGAAATAGATGTGTGTATATTAATCATGAATATATAATATATAATGTCTCTAGCCGGTACATAACACACGTTATGATAACCATGAGTTCATACAGATGTCTTTAACCTAAATTCATTACTACAAGGATCTTTCTAGTCTTCTCTCTTTGCTTGTATGCAGCCACTCATTCCAGCAATGAGAAATGGGGCACCTCCCATCCACTGTACATTCACCTCCTTGTTCAACTCCAGTACACATTTATATAGTAGTTTCAGAACTACTGACTGTTACCTCCTTGGGACACAACTTTATCTGTAGAATACAGTGCTTATGTGCAATGCCTTTTGCCTTTGATCATACAGACTGTGCTCATTCCCAAAGTTACTAAGATCAACGTCTTTTTCATCCTGCATGGGTGTTTTTCTTGCTGTATCTTTTCTACATGTTTGAAGTATTTCAAAATGGAAAAAAAAAAAACTGTTGAAAAAATAGGGTAAAATCATCCTATTTTGGCAAATTTATAACATCATAAAAAACCACGAGAAGACATTGCTAGGAGCCTTCGACTGCCTTTGAAGAGAATATATAAAAGAGAGACCCTGAAGCTTAAGCTTGATTAACTTTTTGGTATCTTCATGGTCACCTTATGAGGAAATAGTAAAGATTATGAGGCTAGATATCATATAAGGATGCAGAGGAAGGTGCTCATCAAGAATTAATAGAAAACCCTGGACTATCTTTTTTCTCCTTTTTTTTTTTTTTTCCTATAACAAAAGGATATAAAATAAGGTCATATAATTGAGGTAAGAAGCTCTGGATAAGCTTTAGGAAAGTGCTGAAGGTGCTGAATAGTTTATTTGAAAATACAAGGAAATAACAGATAAATTACCAGTAAACTAGCTGAGGTTGGAAAATACATTCACACCTGTACTAGGCCATGAGCTCTGTGTGATTGTTTTTCTAACAGTGTTCAGTTATCCTGCAGAAGAATGCTGAAGACAGGTATTTGCAATGAACCAGAGAGGAAGCAGGCCACCGTGGGAACCACATGGTTTGAATCTCAGTTCCACCATTAATACAAATGTCACTTTAGATAAACTACTGAAATACTGTATGCTTAATTTTTATTTGCAAATGGGGATGAAAAAATACTGATAGAGTGCCTGATACACAGTTATGGCTCAAAAAATGTTAGCAATCGTTATCATGACTATGCAGAATATCAGATTGTGAGCCAATTATAGTAGAAGAACAAATGGGTGTTTATACATATATATAATAAACTGAAAATACTGCTCTGCTAGATTGGTCTTCTATTCTCTAAGAGAGGAGTTATTTTGTTGGGAGAGTTTCAAGGATCTCCCAAATGTCAGTGTGTAGTATTTCAACATCAGGGAGTTTAGATGATCCTAACTTACAGACTTGGACACGACAACTGAAAACTTCTACTTTATTACCCCGTTGTGACAAGCAAAAAGTCTCCAGGCATTGCCGATGTGCCCAAGGGAGACTGCCATCCTGGTCAAGAGCCAAAACTTTAGGGGAATGGTATTTACTAAATGTAAATAAGAGAACTTTTGACAGTAGAGCAAAATCAAGGCTTAGTTTAAAAAAGCTTTTTTCTTTCCCCCAGGAGTTAACGGACTCAAATTTTATTCCAAAACAAGTCAAACTTGATAGCACTGAAAAAAGAAAAAAAAAAAGAAAGACACACGTCTCTTTTATAAATTACGTCCTCACAAGTAGAGAACTGAACAATGTATTCTCTCTCAGAACCAATGCTTTTCTTGTTTCTTTAAAGACATCTGCCGTTATGGCACTGACAAAATTTAAAATCCAATCCAAAGCTGGCCTTCATGTTCCACCTGCAGGACATGCCTCTTTGCTTTTGTACACTTTGTCAGGTGCTACAACCATAACCCTCACAGAATGACAAAAGGTATGGGAGAAGCAGTGTATGTACCGAGATCATTTTTTCAGAAACACCTTCCCATCCTGTGAGCTTTGCATCAGTTTAGCCTCTGAGTCTGAAATTAAAGGGACACAGGGTCCAACATACAAGACACAATGCTCCCTGTTTGGGCACAACATTAAGTTACTTTAGAAATACCTGTGGATACACACCTTAATAGGTAACTTGTTTTAAAAATTCTAGTGTTTTCTGAGGCAGGAAACACTCAGTTTCTTCTTGTTGTTGTAGTTCTTCTTCTTTTTTGAGATTTTAAGATTTTATTTTATTTATTTATTTATTTATTTTAGAGAGAGAGAAAGAGAGAAAGAAAGAGCATGCGGCAGGAATGGCAAAGGGAGGAGAAGACAGAAACTTAAGCTCAGTACAGAATCCAGTGCAGGGCGCGATCTCACAACCCTGAGATCACAATCTGAGCTGAGACCAAGAGCCAGTGGCTCAAAGGACCACACCACCCAGGTGGCCCAGAAACACTCAGTTTCTAATGTCCTCTACAATGGTCAGGGAATCTCTTCATAAAGATTGGCATGATGTAGTTATTTGCTCTTGTGGATCAATTTGAAATTTATAATATAAACAGTACTACAACATAGCACATACACTAAGGTTCAGTGGCCTCAACATACAAACCTAAAATGAAAACAATCACACTGCTGGTCAGGTTTGTAAACAAAGTGAAGACATGTAAAGGGACTGATTATATTGAGATGTCTGCCCTCCAGGGTGGTTTTCTTGCATTTTACTTTTACTTTCAAATATTAAGAAAAAGCAACGTGTTCAGAAGACTTCAAAATAAGACAAGAGGTGCCTAACTGACTCAGATGGTAGAGCACATGACTCTTAATCATGGGGTGGTGAGTTCAAGACCCACACTGGGCATGGAGTTCACTTAAAAAAAAAAAAAGATATAATAACTACCTGAAAAATAGAAGGAAAAAGAAATCTCATTCGAATGGAATAGGAAAAAATCTACAAGGAAACAGAAGTGCTATACAAGGGGCTAATGGAAAAGTATGGACTTTGGAGTCAGACTTGGTGGGTTCAAACCTACATCTCATAATCTTTTGTATCTTTGTATATAAAGATATCATTGGTGAGGTGCCTGGGTGGCTCAGTCAGTTAAGCATCCAACTCTTGGTTTCAGCTCAGGTCATGATCTCAGGCTTCTGAGATGGAGCACTGGGTTGGGCTCAGCTCTGAGCAGCGGAGTCTGCTTGAGATTCTCTCCCTCCACCCCTTTGAATCACATGTGCACATTCTCTCTCTCTCTCTCCATTTCTCTCAAATAAATAAACAAAAGCTATCATTTCTTACCTTGCCTAACTCCTGAAAGGATGGGTTAAGAAGTATATAAAATGGCAAGCCAAGAGCTGGACACAATAGATGTTCACTAAATGGTAGACGTGAATCTTTAACAGCTAAAGGAAGTGTCCTACAGATAGTGTATTAACAATCTAATAGAGTATTTTAAAAGCTTTTTTCCATAATTTTCAAGAGCATCTTACATCTTCTTTTCCCTTTTTATCAATTACTGTGATAAATTATATGAATCACATTTTCAATTATTGAATCATCCTGTCATTCCTGGAACAAAACAAAACATGACTTGTTCCTGTCATCTGCTACTTTTAAAAAGACCGCTCAGTTTCCTAACAATGTATTTAGGGTTTTTCCATCTAAATGTATGCATGTAATTATTCTCTTTTTGCTTTGTTTGCTTTTTCAGTGCCTCATGTTGGGTTTTGCTGACTATCAAAAACACAGGTTGGAATATTTCCATATTTTTGTATGTGAGGGAAGTCTTTATATATCATAAAGAGCTTGAGGTCAAAGAAAGCTGAATAGAATTTGCCTAGTTCTAAATAGCTCCTTCCATTGTTAGGCAAATGTTATTTTAAAAAAAGAATGTAAAGGAAGTTGAAATCCATCTGCCTATAATGTCTATGGTCTCAAGTTACCTTAAAAAACAAAAAAGGTGGAGAAAGAGAAGTGTGACAAATACAGACATTATGAAGTAAACAAAGGAAGCACATAGGCATTGTCAAGTGGCAATTAAAAGACTATTTTGAGAATAAATTAAAGACAATGGGCTGGACCTCAGGGGAAGCATAAAGCTCAGATATAAAAAAGAAATAGGTTTTTTTCTGATATCTTACATTCTTATCGATGCAGATAAATGAACGGCGTCACTATGGCATTAATCCAGAGTCCAGCTGTAAACTGATAAGTAGAAACAGATTAAACAATACATCTGTTTCTAAAGATCTCCATTACAGATCTCTGAACTATGCCTATTTGCATCCAAATCTCATGTCTTTAGAATGTAATCTCTACTGAACACAGCAGTTTGCGTTTGCCTTGCCACGTTTCAGCACTTGTTTCTGCAGCCTCCGGTGATTATGAAGTGGAATATTGGGCAAAGCCAGCCAGGTAAGTATCTGCACCCCACGACCTCAGGGCTATGGTCATCCCAGCAACACAGCCACAAGCTCAACCCTTGCTTACACCAAGAAAGGTCACTTTCTGCCTAGGAGAAGAGGGGAATTATGGCATTTTATGAGTTCTACGGCTTATTCCCAAGATCCTCATACACCAGAACACTAAAAATACAGCCAACATATTCATCCATCTGGAAGGGTTTTGAAGACTGATACTAAATATCTGAACACAAGCTGGAAAGTGCAATTCAGAAATGTTCTTCATCCTGTTAATGCTTAAGAAGGTATGCTGCATTCTCTTTGTTCTTGGTATTCTTTGTTACTTTTAGACACATATTTTCTGGTTGCTTTTCTAGCATTTTAATCTCAATATCATCTCTGTAGCCCAGCTATCTGAAAAAGGAAATTCTAATTGAATGTTTCAAACCTGTGCAGACTACACAAAGAAAATCTTACCTTCACTACTCTAAATGAAACTTTCCTGAATATTGTTTTAATTGCAGTTCCTCTAAATTGAAAAGAGTTGCTAAAATCTTTTGAAAATTAAAATCAAATAATTACATTTTATTTTATGTCTGTTACTACTTTAAGCACTTCCAGTTGAAAGCAAAGCTCTGGCCTAAATGTATGTGATTATTGAAATAACTACAGGCAAGAATCAGCTCAAACAAGTCTGTTTGCATCTCTAAAAGAATCTGTATTTTAAATACAAAATAGAAATGATGTGCCAATATCAGTCTATAGAGAATTTCTAAAATTTGACAGTCACGACTTTCACACACACCTATACATACATATGTGGATTTGTGCCAAATAATGTGTTCTAAATGGAGAATTTATAAATCTTAATGTAATTATTTGGTACATAAAAATCACTGTTAAAATTATCCCCCCATAAGCTAGTATTAATCTTGTTCAATGTACGGAAGAATTTCATCGAAGTGGAGGAATGCATATTAAAGTAAGGGGTTTTTGTTATAGTGACCTGTCTCCAAAAGTATATAAGGGAGGATTAACAGCCAGAGAACCAGGATAAAGAATCAGCCAGGCTCAGGAGTTCCAAGAAATGAACAAGAAAGATCTTTTTTGATTATTCAGCAAGTTATATTAGCTAGCTGGAGTTACATGATTTTGCACCTTAGAAAACACATTTTCCCCCTCTCTCTCTGCCTATCTACTTGTGATCTCTGTCTGTCAAATAAATTAAAAAAAAAAAATCTTAATGGGGCGCCTGGGTGGCCCAATGGGTTAAAGCCTCTGCCTTCCGCTCAGGTCATGATCCCAGGCTCCTGGGATCAGATTGCTCTGCATCACCGGGCATCAGGTTCTCTGCTCAGCAGGGAGCCTGCTTCCCGCCCCCCCCTGCCTATCTATCTACTTGTGATCTCTGTCTGTCAAATAAATTTAAAAAAAAAAAAAATCTTTAAAAAAAAGAAAGAAAACATATTTCCTCAACTGAGATAAACTGAGATAACTTTGTAAAAAAAAAACTTCCACTCCCCTCTCTTGTCTACCGCTAACAGTTCCTTTTTCAAGTGAGGTTTTCCAGATTTTCTTATCAGTGGTACTGGAAGGATATATAACAGGAATTCTTGTTCTTTGCAATCTACAGCATACAACTTTAAATATCCTGCTTTACAAAATAAAAGAAGTAAGAAATTTTCAGTGCATAGTATACAGGGCATTTAATCAAAGTCAGCTTTCAGAAGAAAAATATAGAGCCATTTTCAAATGCTGACAAAGTAGGAAAAGAAAAATGAACCCTCATGTATCTTTAATGAAGCTTTCAGAGAAATATATCTATACATACCTTAGTGATTTCTGATTTTTAAAATATTTTCCCTAATTTGGTAAAGCAAAATATTATACTGCCATGCCCCTTTCAATTGAGTTCAATTTCAAACAAATATATGAATCAAATAGAAAGCATTATTGTAATAAAAGAAACTGAATTTATCAGTCAAAACATGAAAAGTGGCAAGACTGAATAATTACCTGACAGTGAATTATTTTAAGTTTTTCTGAGGAAATTTGTAGATCACTGAGTCCTAGGCCAAAAGATTTGGTTGAAATAATTTTATCAACAATACCTTATAAAGATGAAGGCTGTCTGATCAATACTAAACACATTCATTATACACAAACTGTCTCCTGAGAGAGAAGGGAGAGAAACTTCCTCTAAAAGCTTAAGAAAACAGCAACCCTCTCTGTCCTACCTCTTCTGGTAAACAGCACTATTGTGGTTGACATTTCTGGTACATTTTTAAATCTAGCCACTAGGGCCACAACTCCACTATTAAGTTTACATTCTATTTCTATGGCTACTATAGTACAGGTTACACCAAAAGAACATATGCTTACATTGGAAGTCATTTAACACTAATGAGGAATTTCTAGCTTTATAAGAAAAAGAGATTTTGTAGAATTCTTTTATTTTGCATAAAATAATATGCACTATCATAATTTAAGAAGTCAGCTGCATTATTTGCAAACCTCATGCATAACAAAGGCTTTTGGGGTCTGGCCAACCTGGATTCTAGACCTTGCTATTCCACTCACTAACTCTTTTATCTTAGGTTCTCTAAACCTCAGAGTGTTCATTGGTAAGAGAAAATAGAGATAATTCTTACTTCACAGACCAATCCCCATTATGAAAAGAGACAAAAGGTTTAAGTGACTCGCATAGTAATAGGAACAAAAAGTGCTTTAAAAATTGCAGCTACTAGTACTACTAAATAATTGTAGTCAATTAGAATACCATCATTTCCCTGTCAATAAGAAGGCTGTAGGTAGGTATTAATTTCTTGTTTGAAGGTCTCTATGGAAAATAGCTCCATTTTTCAAACCCAATGAAGTTTCACTGGGGATGAAGAAGAGTTTTAGAAAATGGTCTTCCTTAATGTTCACTATCATTAGCCATCAGGTAGATTCAAATCAAAACCACATTGAGATACCACCTTTACACCAGTTAGAATGGCCAAAATCAACAAAACAGTAAACAAGTGTTGGAGAGAATGTGGAGAACGGGGAACCCTCTTACACTGTTGGTGGGAATGCAAGTTGGTGCAGCCACTTTGGAAAACTGTGGAGATTCCTCAAAAATTTAAAAATAGAACTACCCTATGACCCTGCAATTGCATTACTGGGTATTTACCCCAAAGATACAGATGTAGTGAAAAGAAGGGCCATCTGTACCCCAATGTTCATGGCAGCAATGGCCACAGTCACCAAACTGTGGAAAGAACCAAGATGCCCTTCAACAGATGAATGGTTAAAGAAGATATGGTCCATATATACAGTGGAGTATTATGCCTCCATCAGGAAGGATGAATACCCAACTTTTGTATCAACATGGATGGGACTGGAGGAGATTATGCTGAGTGAAATAAGTCAAGCAGAGAGAGTCAAGTATCATATGGTTTCACTTACTTGTGGAGCATAAGGAATAACACAGAGGACATTGGGAAAAGGAGAGGAGAAGAGTGTTGGGGGAAATTGAAAGGGGATACGAACCATGAGAGACTGTGGCCTCTGAGAAACAAACAGGGTTTTGGAGGGGAGCGGGGTGGGGGAATGGGTGAGCCTGGTGGGTGGGTATTAAGGAGGGCATGTATTATATAGAGCACTGGGTGTGATCCATAAACAATGAATCTTGGAACATTGAAAAAATAAAGTTAAAAAAAAAAAAGTCTTCCTTTACGCTTTAATGTAATGCTATCCTGAAACAAAGATACCATTGCAAATCTCAGTCTCTAAATTATTTTCAGATAGATGCTAACTGGGAAATAAGTTACACATAAATTAATTATTCTAGTGTAGTTATTGGCCTACACTAGATCTGTTAACTCTATAGCTAGTTTGTAGTCACATGATGAATTTAATCAAATTACCATAAATCATGGTTATGCCCACGCTAGCTTCCATTATTTCTAGGATTCACAAAATAAAACAAAAATAAAAAAGAGGTAATTACTTAAATAAGAGCATGAGTAATTAACAGAATTAGATAAAATTATCAATACAAAGAAGGGATTCTTTTTTTTTTAACCTGGACCCATCAGGATGTTTGATCCAGTCTCATTTTTATTGATGGCATTATGTCTTCAACTTCAAAAGACTGATGCAGAGCTCAACTAAATTGCTTGATTTTAGAGGAAAACCCCAAAAGGCAAAAGACATTAGAAAATAACTGAAAAATAAGCATGTTATACCAGTGCAACTGCAAACAGGGGAAGACACAATGGGGGAATTAAAGACTACTAAAATGGATGCATAAAGACTATATTCAAAAGAGAATGAGGACATCTACAGACTTCAGATAGAAAGAAAAGACAAATCAAGACTAATTTAAATGCTATCATTCTTTATAAATGTAATATTTCGAATAAATAATCCTTTAGATTTTGACCTTGTACATTTAGCAAAAATGTCTGCAGAAAAAAGAGTCTCATCAACTTTTATAACTTCGTGTTGAATAAAAGGTTTTAAAAGATGGTTTAAACATGTTCATTCAGCCATTTCTATAAAAATTTTCTAAAGTAACTGATAGGCTAAATGTGTAAAATATCTCAGGGAAAGTATTCCACTATTGCTTAACTGCCACAATTATTTATATATGTATGTGACATTACACATTTATTTATAGTCCCAATGATCAAAAATATAGGAAAATCCATGTATCATTAAGGAAGATCTCAACCTATGTCTTCTTTGGTAGATTCTGCATACCAGAAAGCATATTTTGAAAAGTATAGAGCGCTTACCTTAATCTGAAACTTAGTTTTAAACATCAATTTCTAAGGTAGTGTATTAAACATTACAAGATATTTGTCATGAATCAAATATATTAGTGGACTAAAATCTCATTTGGATAGTTATATGGTTAACACCTACTCTAACTTCTCAAACAAAGCCAAGCAATAATGGAGCAACATCAATATGTCTAATTTTCTCTTCCCTCAACTTATCAATATTTTATAGAATAAAGAGTATATGACAACTACTAATATGGGAAATATATTCTAAAATAAACTAAAATAAGACCAAAAAAAATTTAATTTTCATTTCACCACCATTATAGTTTATGAAATACAAGCTTCCATTTAACCCAAATGGAAAACTGCCATCTTGCTGCCCTGTGCAATCCAATATATTATGTTACATTACATATGTTCAATTTCTCTATCAAGGGCATATTTTCCATGTAGAATAATTCAGAAAAGTGGCCTTCATGTTTATGAAAAGAACATGACCTTCCACTCTCTAATGACTAAGTCCATGCTGCACAGTTCCATAAAAAAGTCTTGCCTCAGATAACTAATATGATAAATTTATTTAATTGAAGTTGACATTTAAAAAGGCAGCTTCCTCGTATGTTCAGAAGTTCCACTGAGGCACCAATTTTACCCACATGTTGTCTCTTATCTTTTTATTAACTGTAGTGCTCTGTTCTTGCACTCAAGACTAGATTTAAATTAGAAGAAAACACTTTTATTATCACTTAAATGGAAATGGAAATAGTTCCCCAGGCAATAGTCAGTCTGCTACCCAGAAAACCTTCAAAAGTCTATCCCAGGGAATACAGAAGCACACTGACTCTCCTGTCAGATGAATAAAGACTTAGTTACGAGAGTAAACAAACTGTTTCCTCTAGATCAGCCATTGTTGATGGAACACTATAATTATAAAGCATGCTTAGACTTGTTTATACATGTGCATAATATCCTTTCTTGATATTCCCTGTAAATAATACTATAAGATACAAGTCTGAGAATACAACTAGCTTTGATTTATGTAAGGGTAATTAGACAAGTGTCTTACAATTGTGTTTAAATAGGTAACTTCTTTTTATTTATTTATTTATTTATTTATTTGACAGACAGAGATCATAGGTAGGCAGAGGCAGGCAGAGAGAGAGAGGGGGAAGCAGGCTCCCCGCTGAGCAGAGAGCCCGATGTGGGGCTCGATCCCAGGACCCTGGGATCATGACCTGAGCCGAAGGCAGAGGCTTTAACCCACTGAGCCACCCAGGCGCCCCTAAATAGGTAACTTCTAATGAGAAATTTCTATAACCTAATTTAGGAAATGTATATAGATTTTGATTTCAAAGGTGGAAAAATAGAGCTCATATAGAAAGGAAGGAAGAAAAGGAGGGAGGGAGGAAAGAGGGAAATAAGGAAAGAAAAAAGAGCGCTCTAGTTTTCAGTGGAATACTGAAAGCTGGCTGGTAAATGTGGAGGGAGTGCCAGAGTTGGAAAATATCATTGTTTTAATCATAATAGTACAGATCGTATCAGGCATGAATTATCCATAGATGCTAAATCTAGAGGGATCTTGGAGTGTCTCACCACAGATTGCTTACTGGTTGCAAAGGAGAGAAAAATTAGATGATAAATAATAGAGGTTGCATTTTAAAAGGGGGGGAGACTGTGGTACTGTATGTATCAAAAATGTCATTAAAGATAAAGACAGGCTATGAAAATGTTCTAGATCCAACAGGCTAAAGAGACATAACTCTTCAGCAGAATATCTGATCCTAAGCTGAATCTCACACAGGAGAAGGAAATGTTGAGGACATTATTGTGTCAGCAGATACAAGTGTATTAGGAATGATAGATTACATAAAAGCATTGCATCAAAGTTACTGAGGTTGACAACTGAACAGTAATTATGGAACAGAGTATTCCTAATCTTAGATAATGTCCCCACTAAAATACTTAGGGGTAAAGAGACATGATGTATGTTTAAAAACGTGTGAATCTGGATAAAGGGTATACTGGTGTTCTTTGTTCTTTGTACTATTTTCATTTTTACAACTTCCTTGTAAGTTTGAAATTATTTTAAAATAAAATGTTAAAAAATGTGTGGCAGGTGGACTGGCACTTTTAGCACCTTTGAATTTCTTTTTTTTTTTAACAAACCTCAAAGCATGTACCATGTGATGTATGAATAACTTTATCACCACTCATTTAATTCTTAAGAAGTACCTTTGAGATGTGCACCCTCTTCTTCACAACTAAAGAAACAAAGGCAAAGAGGTTTACAACTGGTCCCAAATCACATATTTCATAATTGACAGAGCCAAGATTCAAACCCAGACAGTCTTAAGTCCAAAGTGCCTCTCATGACAATTTTTCAAAGTTCATTAAATAAACACAATATCTATCAAGTTGGTGGAAATAGCCAAGGAGGCTCAGGGATTTTAATAAATGAAGATGACAATGAGGTAGTACAGTTAGCCTCACAAATGGGTTAGAGGATGTCAACTTAACAAATCCAGATACTAAAACTCTACATACATACTTAACACTCTACTTTCTGTGTAGTTACACACTGTGGAAATAATTTTCAAAAACAACAAAAAATAGATGATGTTTCTTGCACCCACAAATGTTATAATCTTTTTACTTCAAATTCACAATTATTAAAAAAGAGAGCAGTAAATATAGTTTTAAAGAGAATAAATAATATTTAAATTTGTAAGAATAATAAGGATTGTATGAAAGACTAAATGCTCAAAGTAATTTAAAATCCAGTTCCATTACCATTTGTAATGTCTCAAAGTGGGACATTTGTGAACACAAATGAGTAGCCTACCTATTACCAAGTTGGTGAGCATTCTTGGTATAACACTTCACATAATAATATTTATTGACTGAATTTATAAGAGAAGTATAATAAATGTCTTAGAAATGTGTTCTTTCCCTCAGGTTTTTATATTTTTAATAGGCTTTGACAAACAATAACGATAATATTCATTGCTTGATGACAGCACTCAGTATTATGAGTGCTAGATTTACTCTAGGAAACATTTCATGGTTGATGGCTTTACAGCAAAGCTTCCTACCTGTAAAGGCCTCTATGGTTTCATTCCACCATCCTGCCAGCCAGAATTTACATGACTGCTCTTCTTTATTGATCCCTTATAAACAATTTTATCTCACCTATTTGTCTAAAACTTTTCCTGACTATTTCAGATTCAAATGTTTTCATTCATTTAGCCATAAATACCAACTTCTGGTATGCCTTCTCATTACTTTGAACACTTACTCAAATCTTATTATAGAAACTGGATTTTTGTTTGTTTACCAGTTCTTTCATTTCTAATCGAACTGATTATAATCTCCTTGAGACAAGGGACTGTGTAAAATATCTTTATATTAATCACAATGCTTAATGGCCTCTGGATGAATCAATTCAATATTTACTGCTGATTTTATTTTTAATTTTTCCTGAAGTTTCATACAGTTAAAATGTCTTTAAATCTTGTTTGACATTACTTGTGATTACTTAAGGGAAAACAAATAGCATGAATGCTCCTTCTCTTCTCTCTAGTTGAAATATTCAATTTCTTAAAAATCCAGTTCAAAGGAAGACTTCAAAAAATTTTCAACTTGTCCCTTGCCTTCGCCTGGTTAATGTGCTCATAGTTTGAATCTGAATCACAAATTTGTACTTAAAATGTTAAGTAATCACAACAACCCAGAAAGCGTATATAAAATATCATCATGACTTTGAAAAACAAAATTATAATATAAAACAACATGAATGGCGTATATAAACATATTATCAGTAATAGCCTCAGAGTGGAACGTTGGGTGGTTTTCCCCTTGTTTAAATTCTACCATGGCTTCCTCCTCCTCCCTAAAATATGCCTATATATCCCATAAAGGGCATATAAAACATCATTCTGCCTTTAAAATTATTGTTTGTTTTATGTATCCCAAATTTCATTATGAGATTTTTTACACCAGTGAGTATTTTCTACTTTTATTTCCCTGATGCCACTTCTAGCGTGGTGTTTGACTCACAGTACTGCTTTCGAGTATCAAGATAGTCTTCACATTTTAATCAGGTGAGGTTTCTTTGCCTTATGTATATTGACACATGAATTATACATAATTTATGCATACTCACACTATGGATACCCATAGGATATTAACCTTGTTCTCTTGCCCCTCCCTCAGAAAAGATTTAGCTTAACCAAAGTTGGATCTATGAGACCCTTCTCTGGGATTTTTTAGTCCTGAGAATCAGAAAAGTCATTAAGGCAATCTCTTTCTCTTTCCCCCCTCTCCCTCTCACCTCCTCTCTCTCTTGCCATTTCTTTCTTTCTTTCTTTTTCTTTTTCTTTTTTTTTTAGGATTTTATTTCTTTTTTTGAGAGAAAGAGGGTGAGTGAGAGAGAAAGCATGAGCAGGGGGAGTGGCAGAGGGAGAAGCAGGGTCCCTGCTGAGCAGGGAGCCCAACAGGGACAGGGCTGGATCCCAGGACTCCAGGATCATGACCAGAGCTGAAGGCAGATGCTTAGCCAACTGAGCCACTTAGGTGCCCCTCTTTTTCTCTAATAAAACTGCAAGGTGTACAATTTGGAAGCTGTTTAACATTCAGGTTCCATTTTCTCTAAAAAATTATCTGTAAGAAATAAATAAAAATAAATTAATAATTATCTATAATATGAATAAAGTTGACACACAGAAGAAGGACAAGGAAGAGGATGAAGAAGAAGAGAAACATAATCCTATTATCACTGTAATGTATTTGTAGTGATTCTTATAAAAATATTTTATAATAATTTATAATCACTGTAATAATTATTACAATAAGTTTGTGTAACTAGACTCCATATTTTCACCCAATCCCGACACACAAATGCCCTCCTCCTTTTCCTTACAAGATCCGAAATGACTTGAATATTGAACTTATAAACTACTGCAATTAGCATTACTTTTCTGAAATAAAACTTTTCTATTTCTGGTACAACTGTGAGGGAACTTTTTCCTCCTCCACAGACATAACCCAAGGGACCATATGCCAGAGTTCTTCTTTCATGTGGGGAATTCGCCTATTAGTCAGCAGCCATGCAGACTGGCACAGGAAAGGGTTCCAACTTTTAACAGAGACTGATATGACTGACCCAGAACATCAACTTTGACAGAAATTCATACACATGGGAAGTAAAAGTGCAATAGGAAGTAAAGTATGGCATTTCTTCCTTGCAAAAAGGTTGACAAAATAAAACAAATGTCAAAAAACTATTACATCAGAACATTTATGGTTTTGCTCCATTGATGCTCATGCATTTTATATGTCCCCATGCCTTAGAGAGCAATAGGCTTGTATTCAAATAAACTGAATCCTGTCACCTCACTAGCTCCAAGATGACAGACACATTTCGTAACCTTTCTTAACTGCATCCGTTCATTCAACAAATATTTGAATGCTTAATATATGCCAAGTACTTTTCTAGGTATAGAGAATCAGAGAGACAAAAGATTCTGCACTTACGGAATGTAAAATGTGTAAAGGAGATAAGGATACACGTAAGTTAACAAATTTAAGTTTATGACAAATGTTTTCAATAAAAGAAAAGATGATAATAGGACCGAGAAGGGTGAGGAAAGAGACCATTTGATTTAAACTGGCCATGGAAGGCCACTTTGGGCTGTGGCAAGAACAATGAAATGGAATCAGCCATGCAAAATTCTGGGGGTGAAACTTTCCCAGAAAAGTAAATGGTACAAGGGACCTAATGCAGGAAATGACCAATGGTCAAGAAAGAAAAAGGAAACCAGTGCTGTTGGAACAAAGTGAACAATGGAATGTAAGTGGTGTGAAATTAGATGAGAAAGGTAGACAAGGCTAGAGAAGGGGGAACTGAGTAGGCCATGATTTAGACACTATAATTCATTCTAACTGCAATGGGCAGTTCGGGTTAGAGAAGTTTGACAGCAGGCTCTAACACTCCTGAAAGCAGTTGAAGGAATAGATTATGGAGGGTTTCTAAAAAGATAATAATAGTTTATAGCAGCAGCATCAACAATTGCCAAATTATGGAAAGAGCCCAATATCCACTGACCGATGAATGGATAAAGATGTGCTATGTGTGTGTGTGTGTGTGTATATATATGTATACACACACACATACATACACACACACACACTATATATAGTGTGTGTGTGTAATGATATATAATGCAATATTACTCAGCCATAAAAAAGAATGAAATCTTGCCATTTGCAATGATGTGGATGGAGCTAGAGTATATTATACTAAGTGAAATCAGTCAGAAAGACAAATACTGTATGATTTCATTCATGGGGAATTTAAAAAACAAAACAGATGAACATAGGAGAAGGAAAAAAAGAGGGAGGCAAATCATAAGAGACTCTTTTTTTTTAAATTTTTTTTCAAAGATTTTATTCATTTATTTGACGGAGGGAGAGATCACGAGCAGGCAGAGAAGCAGGCAGAGAGAGAAAGGGAGAAGCAGGCTCCCCGCTGAGCAGAGGGCCCGATGCGGGGCTCAATCCCAGGACCCTGAGATCATGACCTGAGCCGAAGGCAGAGGCTTAACCCACTGAGCCACCCAGGCACCCCAAGAGACTCTTAACTACAAGAGAACAAACTGAAGGTTGATGGAGGGGAGGTGGGTAGGAGACGGGCTAAATGGGTGATGGTTATTAAGGAAGCCACTTGCCATCATGAGCATTTGGTATTATATTTAAGTGATGATCACTCAATTCTACTCCTGAAACTATTATCACACTATCTGTTAATTAACTGGAATTTAAATAAAAACTCGAAAACAAAACAAAACAAAAGCTACTGGAACAAAAATATGAAAAAGTAATAAAAGGATAATAATAATAATACTATAATAATGTTATTTGCTAAAAAAGTTAAAAAGGAAAGTTATTTGTAAATTGCAGTGTATATATAATGTAGTGCTAACAAAATACATGGCATATTATAAGTCTTAAATGAGTGTTAGTGATAAAAAATTTACTGTTGTTTTTTCCCACGGATCCTGAAATCTGGATAGTGAGTTATAACCTAATCGTAACCTAATCCTGAGACTCCAGCTAAGGTGAACTCCACTCAAGGCGATGCAACTGTAATCACTGCATATGGTGGCAGTTTATAAAGTGAGAAAAATAAACAGGCAGTTTCCAGTTTATAAATGAGTCTTCCTGAAGTTCTTTCATGTCTCCATAACTGGAAATCTAAAGCACATGCTTCTCAGAAAAAAAATTGTCCACTATTTTTTTCCCAGTGAGTTCTACGTAATCTATAATGTGTTAATAATACTAATTCTACAGTTTGAGTTTGACAAACAGGGGTCCATATGGTACATAAGAGGAAAATAGACAACTGCTACCGTTGACTGGATGCTAAACCAGTACCAGCATAATGCTAAGCCCATTGCAACATCAGGAAGTACATAGTATGGGTGTCTCCATGGTGTGGATGAAACACAAAGAACCTCAGGTTAACTAGCTCCTGCCGTCAGTAGTTTACAGAGCAGGGAGTCAAATCCAGGCAGTTCAAACCAAGCTTGCTTTCTCTTAAACCCTCTTAACAACCAAGTAAACTGTATTTACTCTTACTCCTCTATGCTTAAAAAAGAAAGAAAGAAATCTCGTAGAAATAGTAACGTGAATCCTGTGATTTTGCCTGTGAATCTTGATCAAGCTCTTTCGGAACTTATTGGTATATGATGCTCTGCCTCCTAATACAGGGTATCCTAATATAATACCCGGGTAAAACCAGCCTACACACTTTTACAGGACACGGTAAGTTGAGCAACTGAATCTTTAGTAAAATTCTGCATTGACACAAATTGAAAAACCAACCCAAAAACCTCCTTCCACTCAGGACTAAGGAAGAAGTTTGGACTTCAAGCAGCAGCTACCGGGGCACCTGTCCAGATACCTGACTCCTATAATCCCAGGAAAGCTTGTCACCTGTTACTGTTTGGCCCAGTTTCTCACTTGCAGCTACTTTTGAAAAATTTAAGTTATTTTTTTCTCAAGAACAGCCAGAGGGGCAGCAATGATAAGGTAGTAGGCAGGGTCAGGGAACCGAAGCAGTCATTTCTGTGCATTGAGGATGCAAAAGAGAATCTTGAATTCATTCATATAAACAGTGTGATTTGGGGTCAGTTATTTATGCTTTTTGATCCTCAGTTTCCCCAAATGGGGCTTAAAAAGTATCACCCGCACAAAATGTTGTGCAGATAAATGATAATAAGGTAGTAGGGCAGGAGAAGCAGCAATGATTTCACTAAGCCTATCCTGTATGTCATGAACTTTATCAGTGAGTCGTATGGATTTACCCTCAAAGCTACTGTGTTAGGTCAATACTGTGCTCATTTTACAGAAAAGAAAAGGAGGTGTACAGAATGATAAGAACTTTTCCCAAGACAACATAGAGTGCAAGTGTTGTCACTGGGAGTCTAGGTCCTTGGTCTCAACCTCAATCTCAAAGTTTAGCATTCTCCTGGACACAATGTAAACAATAAAATGCCACTGTTGGGGCACCTGGGTGGCTCAATGGGTTAAAGCCTCTGCCTCCAGCTCAGGTCATGATCCCAGGATGCTGGGATCAAGCCCCACATCGGGCTCTCTGCTCAGCGGGGAGCCTGCTTCCCCTCCTTCTCTCTCTGCCTGCTTGTGATCTCTGTCTGTCAAATAAATAAAAATCTTTAAAAAAATAAAAATTTTAAAAATAAATAAATAAATAAATAAATAAAATGCCACTGTTACAATTACTATTGCCATCTCTATCATCAACCCTATTATTGAGTTGTTAGATGGATTTAAGATGGAAAGCACCAGAACATTGACTAGCATATAACCAATGCTTCATAACGAATACTAATTGCCTTCTCTGTTGCACAAGTGGTGTATTATCTCTTTGCATTTATTAAAACTATCAAAGATGAGGATATACGAAAGTAGATTAATTTCACAGTACTGTGAGGCAATTAACCCTCCTATAAGAAACTGACTTACTACTAATTCTTATTTGTCTTTAATAACCCATTATTAAGTTAGTGTCAAAAAATCCTTAGGCAGTTTATCTTCCTGTATCCTTGGCTTATTTCCTCCGCTGAGTAAAAGCAAGACCATATTTTGCTTGCTTATTAGATGAATAGATAAATTTAGCCATTTACTCTCATTTCCCTCTCCTCCTGACCTACTTCAAGAGTTTATAAACCTCTCACTCACCTGGTCTCTAACAAGTTTGTGGTATTTTTGGTTTCTTGTTTTGAAACACAAAAATTAGAGAGCAAGCACCCTGGTTTTTTCCCAGAAAGATAAACTCACATCCATCTCTTAATATTCCCCTAATTACAAGAAACATTTTTGCTCTGTAATCCCTGGGATGACCCAGTGTGGCCTCCCTCAAGCCTGAAGAAGGTTTAGCTAGTTAACAATTCATGGAAATGAGTGGTGTTCCTACTGGGGTGCCTTGGGAGGGGGGCTCCAGTTCTGCCCATGGCAACATCAGGATGACCTCTCAGATAAGAGAGCATTCTGAAGAATGCCCTGTGTTAGTGGAGAAATGAATCTCAGGTATTAGGTGCAGTGACTCCTTTTTGCAGAGGAGAAAATGAGAAATGAGGCAATGGACCCCTTCTCAAGGTCCCAGTTTGCCGAAGGAGAGAAACCAAACTTATGCTCTAACAGATGAAGAAAGGAAAATGGATGCATTTCAATAGACAAAGAATTATGCCTACTAAAAACTTCAACCCAAAACATAATAGTTTTCTTTTAGGAATATTTTTCTGATTCTAAAAGAAATAAATGTCATTGTAGAAAAGCTTGGGATTACTAAAAACACAATGAAGACAATCATAGATAATTCCAGAATTACAATATTTATGTCAGGATTGTATTGTGCACAAAGTCCCAGTTTTCAAGGTAGCTCTAAGCAGTCAACATTATACAGAGTGTAATTTGTTACTTGTCAGTGTGAGTACGTGATTAGGCTACTCAGCACCCATCCAAAAGTCCTCACGGTGCTGCACATGGAACTCAGGCTTTGCTGTCAGTAAGTTTGGGGTTCAAGCCCAGCTTGGCATGGCTCCTCTCTGGCTGCATGCACCTCGGCTCTCTTATAAGTAAGATGCAAATACAGTGTATCCTTATAGCCTCTGTTTGAGACTCCAATGAAGTAACATGAACCTTAATCCTATAAAAATTCAGACTTAACATACATTGTGCTTCTAGATAAAAGCAAGGAATGGACTTCTCATCAAATACAATTTTGGTTCCATTAACAAAATCTGATTATCACAGAAGTCTGAGTTAAACTATGTGTCTTTGATTGAATAGAACACAGTGGCAGCCATCTTTGACTCCTCCTAAACCGTACTACTATTACGTGTGTGTCACCCCTCAGAGCTTCAAAGAAAGTAACAATTTGACACTATTCTCAAGCAGTTATCCATACAGTCCTTGATCTCTACTTCTGTTCTCCTATCCAAAGAAAAGCCATCTGGCCTTTTTACCTGAAATGCCCAGTGACCTCTTTTAAGACTGATACTTGTAGATAAATGTATCAACCTTTGAAGCTATATTCTACGGGAAAATCACTTTCAGAAGTTTCAATCCCTTTGTGGCGGGTTTAAGGAAAGTTTTCCTCAAGTGTCAGGTCTAACCATTTCCATTTCTATTGCTTTATCACCTTTTTTCTAATTATAATGAGCAAACATAATACTTAAGTAATTTTTTAAGAACCAGACAAAATTAAGAAATATTTTTTTAAAGATTTTATTTATCTATTTGAGAGAGAGAGCGCACAGGAGCAGGGGGAGGAGGAGGGGGACAAGCAGGCTCTTCACTGAGCAGGGAGCCCAAAATGGGGCTGGATCCCAGGACTCTGAGATCATGACCTGAGCTGACACCTAACCAACTGAACCACTAAGGCACCCCTAGAAATATTTTTTCTTTTTAAAAAAAAGGAATTAATAGCAATTCACAACAGCTAGTGTAGCCTTTGTTTTCCAGTGTCCTGTTTCAAGGAATTTATTTTCTTTTCTCACATCCAGAATTTTCTCCTCCTGAAACATAGTCACCAGCAATATATCTAATTCTAGGCTACTAAACAGATTTACTTGCTTTTATTAATCCATAATGATAGCTTTATGAAAACTAGAAGAGATTCTAAATGAATGTGCTGATTGTTTAAGTAATAGTGTTTAAGTAGATTTAAGCCACTATAATAATTTCACTCTTTACTTAAGATCTATAATTTCTTTTTACCAAAAGAATAAATATTCAACTCATTAGGGCTTAACTTTCTTCATGAAATTTGTCCTTGTAAATTTTTCTAGTCTCAACTGTTTCATGTGTGCCCACATGCTTTAGTTCCATGGAACTACTTACCAGTTCTGAGCTAGATCTGAATAAGCAAAAGGATCATCAGTGTTTTTCATACTGGCAAAAGTGTACCACTATCAGTGAGTTGCAACTAATTTGGTGACTCCCATTTTATAAGAAATGTATTACTACTTGCTAAAATTATGTCCGAAATCATTATACACAATGACTTAAAACTAAAGAGATGTATGTATGTTCTTACAGTCCTCTTAATATAAGAGACCTCTGAATAGAAGACAGATAAACCATTTTCCAATAGTGGCAGAGTTAGCCAGCAAGTGTTCTTAAAGCAGAAAACAAGCAATATCTTTCCTTACCATCCAAAGTAAGTCATACAGTAAGAAAGAACTTTTAAAATCATACATTATTGGGGTGCCTGGGTGGCTCAGTTGGTTAAGCGAGCAACTCTTGGTTTTGGCTCAGGTCATGATCTCAGGGTCAGAGAGATAGCCCAGGTTCAGTTCAGAGTCTGAGAGTCTCTCCCTCTGCCCCTCCCCACCCCCATGCACAGACTTTCTTTCTCAAATAAACAAAAAATAAAAATCTTTAAAATCATATATTATCCATCTGGTCCACAGGTAATAGACTAAAAATATATTAATTTTTGGAATTTATTCATTTTAATCCAACAAACATTAATTCTAAACTCATGACCACTATCTTTATTTTATATTTGGTGGCACTAAATAGCCCATGAATTGGAGGATAATCTGAAAACAGGTAACAATGAGATTTTTCTCTATCCCAAATCCCCATAAATAGCTAATCAAAGACATGGGCACGTACTAGTGTTTTTCACTGAAGCTTTGATATAATTATTTAAAAACTGAAAAAAAATTAAACTCTCCTCATTTATTTTGTTAATTCTATCAAGAAGTGGCAGGAGGTGTACTCAGTATTTAGATATGAATATCTGGATAGCTCTGGAAATACAGTACTCTTCTAGTACAAAACATCAGAAGTGAAGACTCAGGACTCCACTGTGCATTTCTTTCACTTACATCAATTAAATCTTAGAAGTAATTCCCATTTTGTTATAACCAGACACATGAACTTCCAGTGAAATTACATTAAAACACATCTATCAGCCATACCATCTGAGGTTCTGTCACTGGGCTAACCTATCACTATCAGCAAAATCAAGCATTTTATATTAATTTACATATTTAAACAATAAAAGTAGAAATAAAGTTAAAAATTCTTGAAATACAGCTTTTAATAAAATGTACAGAACTTCATGAAACCTCAATTGGAATCTAATCCAACACCATATGTGAAATTCTGAAATTCTAATTTCATGGGGTTTGAAGAGTTTATTTTTAGCCAGGATTGTTTTATCACCTTGGTGTATTAAAATCTAGCCCAGTGCTTACATCATAGTTACGTTTGATAAATATCTGCTAAGTGAGATTATTAGCATATATTTAATATACAAAAGCACCTATATGTATATGTAATATACAAAAGTAACTATAAGTAAATGAATGAACCTCAGTAGAAAAATACGCCACAATATATAAAAAAATAGATTAAGAATTTTCTCTAGAGAGAAAATGTTCTCTAAAATCAAATATACAGGGGCGCCTGGGTGGCTCAGTGGGTTAAAGCCTCTGCCTTCGGCTCAGGTCATGGTCCCAGGGTCCTGGGCTCTCTGCTCAGCAGGGAGCCTGCTTCCCTCTCTCTCTCTCTCTCTGCCTGCCTCTCTGCCTACTTGTGATCTCTCTCTCTCTGTCAAATAAATAAAATTAAAAAAAAATCAAATATACATAAAACTGGTGCCTTAGTCTGCTTTACCTGTGTCACACTGACATTTCATCATGCCTACCTTTAAAACTTGCAGGCAAGCAAACAAAAGGCAAGAGATCAAAGTTTAAGTATAAACATAAAACTTGTATGAAACAAACCTGATATTCACACACTGCCACTCACTGAATTTTCCAAGAAAGTTTTCATTAGTAACTTAGAATTTTATATTTGCATTTTCTACATCAGTTGTAGTATATTTTATTCAACCTAATTTTCAAAAGCACATTCAGTGGTATAAAATTTCCATAATAAAACTATCACATTTACTTTCTGGAGAAATTTCATAAATTATTTTTATAAATGTATAATTCAGCATAAGATATGGAATGTTTTTCATAATTAAAGACCCAGCTTCTTTTTTAGGTACTTTGAGGATCCAGGAGGATCCTCTGTTGTAATATCAACTCATTTTTTTCCATTACACAAATTATCAACTATACTATTTTTAAATATTTTTAAAAATATGAGTTGCTGCATATTGTTGCAACCAAATATTATCCACACATGATTCAGGTCCACTGCAGTGAAAACAATATGTTATTTTTGCCTAACAGGGTGGTAATATCTTAATTCCACCTGGAATAATTAATATCAATTGTTTTCATATTTTACCACTCTAAAATATTACTGCATCACTAAGACCACTGCAAACCTACACATATTTTTCCCAAATACATTCTATAACACAAAAATTTGAGAATCTCTTTACAAGCTATGTAGCGAACATTTCTTCTACTTATGAAATTGGGCATCTTTAAATAATAACATCTATCTCCTAGATTCTCTTAGTTACTGCTTCATATTCAATACTTAACAAAAATGTGCACCAAGCCTTAGGTTTAAATGACCTCTCTAGTCATTGTTCTTATATCTGTGCCCACAGAGTAGTATTTACAATTAATTCATGCACTGAGACAAGTTGTTCACAATTGTGCAAGTCAGAAATTGCTTTAATTTCAGAGATAAAATCTGAGCCCTCAGGATGAAAACCATAGGATATCACTGTCCTATTAGCAAATAAAAGAATGAAGGGAAGCTTTTTTCTCAAAAAGTACGATCAAATACACAGCTACATACATAATGCAATAAAAAAAAAAAAAACCAACAATGTATTATTTCTCATTTAAAGGAAATCTGAGGGACACCTGGGTGGCTCAGTCGGTTAAGCAAACAACTCTTGATTTTGGCTCAGGCCATGATCTCAGGGTCCTACGATCTAGCCCAGCGTCAGGCTCTGTGCTCAGCAGGGAAACTGCTTCAGGATTCTTTGTCTCCCTTTGCCCTTCTCCCTACTCACTCTTTCTCTCTCACTCTCTCTCTCTAAAATAAATAAATAAATCTTTTAAAAAAATAAATTAAGTCTGACTTAATATGACAACTTAAGCAGGCATCTAGCCAAATAAATGAAAGGATATTAACAATATATACTCTTCATAATCAGCTAAAGTCAGGTAGTTAAAAAAAAAAAAAGAGTTATATATAAGAAGTGATTGAGTCATATCGCTTGCTGAAAAAATATTAGCTGGAAACTTTACTATGCTTCCTTTACGTCCCAGATTTTAATGCCAGTTTTTTAAAAAAAATAATAGTTAACAGTTTTTCAGGGACCTGCTCTCTTGGTAGGGACATGTCATACCAAAAAGTCCTCATTACCCATTCCCGTCATCAAATACTCTAAGATCCAAAGACATATATCAGTATTTCTTGACTATGCACTATATTATAGTCATTATATTCATTTCAGAAGAAAGACAGTTTATGTGTTCACACAGTGATTCACACATTTAACTTGTTGGCTTCTTTAAGCTACCCTGAAGGTTCTGACACTACAAAAGATCACAGGTAGGCTATTCTCTTCCTTTACTGTAGTCTCCAGCCTTACATATTCCTACAGACCTTTTTGCAAGAACCCACACAGAACTATTCACAGCTTTCAAGTTATCTTATTCTCACTGTGAAATGTGATAGTGGACTGGCTTTGTAATTACTAAGATAATTATAGTAGAAGTTTATAACCACATAATTCTAACTTTACTGATTGGTCACCTTGCCTTTTCCTCTTTCTTTAATCTACATTTTTAGTTCATTATTTCCTTTATCATCTAATTTACTGAGCCTATCTTTTTTCCTGTTCCTTATTAGAAAAACTGAATCTGAGTTGAAAAGGAACTCAAAGATTAAGTGTCATCCAAGGTTGTACTGTCTTTCCAGAGATCCCACAAATATAATTTCTCATGACAAAGAACTGAATAGCAAGTGTTTCAAGGTCCCTACTCCTACTCACTAATCAGACCAACAATTTCAACTACTTAATATGAAAATAAACTCTAAACACAATAGATCCAATGGAATAATAACAGGAAGTGTGTACTTTGGCCAGTATTGGTAAAAAGAAGGATATTTTTTAATGAGCTGGGGTTCACAAACTACCAGAGAAGCAATAAGCTAAAAGTTTTACCTGAAACACTGTTAAGTAAACCAAGAGAGATAACAGGCGTCCTTGAAAGTATTTGTGGTACAATATACACTAAAACAGTATTTAGACAGAAAATGAACTTAATTGATCTTTCCCATATGGTAAGCCATCAGAATGATACAAGGTAAGGGTAAAACAAACCACTGAAAAAGTTGTCCCCTGCATACCACCCTGGCCGAACGGGCAGCTGTCTCCTCCCAGCTACAAGCCAACTTATGCCTCATCAAATACTCTAAGATCCAAAGACATATATCAGTATTTCTTGACTATGCACTATATTATAGTCATTATATTCATTTCATTATTCCTGGATAGGAATAAACACCAGCACTACTGTAACATGTGTGTGCATGTGTGTTCGTATCCCTCCCCTAATGCCATCTGTGTGTATACAAACGTGTTTATGTGTGCCTTTTTCGAGGCATATCACTAGCAGTTAAATTAGATAGACTCCTCTAGATTTAACACATAAAAAAGGATGAAAAAGTATGGGATTTTTTTCTAATAAGAAAATTAATTGAGGAGGGATTAAGAAAACGAATTATAGTTAAATGTTATATTTTCAACTGCACTTAGTTTAACCAAACTGAGAGTCTATAAATATTACAATAGTCAGATGAGAGATCTTGTGACTGTTTCACAAAAATTCTTTTCTTATTTTCTTTCTCAGTTAGGAGTATCTTCTATTCACCTGCTCACGGCAGGCTTTCGACTCCCAGCAGCAAATGGAAAGGCAAAGTGTGGCAATGGGCCTTTTGAAACCAAAAGAAAAGACTCACTACCAAACTTGCAGCTTTTCCGTTTTGAATACAAACATACTATTTGAAGTAATTCATTTAGCTTTTTCTACAGGCACCTTGTGTAACCTTGCAAGTGGTGATTTGTAATGTGGCAGGCTGTTATCAGGCAGCTAAAATATTTTGCCTCAGTTCAATAAAGAGCAGCATTATTCTAAAGTTCATTCATATAGAAACATTTCAGAGGAGGTACTCTCCAAACCTCATTCGTGTTTATCAATTTGTTGTTTTGCGGGGGGCGGGGGGGGGGGGTTGGGTAGACAAACCTTCTTCCTCCTTATTTAGCCAACTCTTTTCTAACTCACAAGGGATTCTTGCATGTTTTGTCTGTCTTAAACTGATAAAAAATGGATTAAATAACAATCCATTGCATTATAGCAACCGAGGCATGGTAGTGTCTGTGCTTGCCTAATTTCCCTCATCCTTTCAATATCAAGGCACACCTGATGAACTTCCAACAGCAAGGGTCTATATATTTCCTGCCTAAGGGCTAGCACTGGCTGTTAAGGGCCCGCTTTTGGCCCCCAAGTGACAAGCATGATACATCAAGAAATAATGCTCCCTAGGAGCTACTTTCAACCAATAACTAGTAGGATTCGGTGTGAAATCAAATTTGGATGAAGGATTGGGCGCCTGGGTGGCTCAGTGGGTTAAGCCGCTGCCTTCGGCTCAGGTCATGATCTCAGGGTCCTGGGATCGAGTTCCACATCGGGCTCTCTGCTCAGCAGGGAGCCTGCTTCCCTCTCTCTCTCTCTCTCTCTCTCTCTCTCTACCTGCCTCTCTACTTGTGATCTCTCTCTGTCAAATAAATAAATAAAATCTTTAAAAAAAAAAAAAATTTGGATGAAGGAGCTCTAGCTCCTTCATCCCTCAGTGCGGATATAGTTTACGCTGGCTTCCAAAATTTCCTGGTGTGATTAAGCATCAGTTGCCTCAACTAATAATTTGCTTTAAAAAAACAAACCTTTTTTTTTTTTTTGGCTGCTTCCTTCATGTGTCTAACTTCTCCATTTCTTGAGAGCAGCTCCAAAATAAATTACTTGAACTCTAATATTTTTTCAAGGTCTTTTTCTGGAGAAAATTGTAAGACATTATGCACACAACTATTGGTAAATAAGTTTGGACTTAACTTCACCCAAAAAGGAATACAGGACAAATCCGAAATACATATTTATTCTAACATACCATTAACAATGAAGATGTCAAGAGAGCATAGGACAAACTAATAACTGTGTTCTTTGTCTTTTATTTCCATTTCTTAGGATTAATAGGTTTTTAAAAAGAAACATTTTAAATAATAGTGTATATTATATAGGCATTTTAACTTACATAAAATTATAATTAGACTCGCCAGCATTCAAACAAACAAGGAAAAATCCTAACTCTTTAGAGACTAAAAAAGTTGCTCTGGCATTTTAATTCATTTCAATGCTGACAATTATCTAGTAAAAGTAAGTTCCTACGTTCAAATTCTCATCTCAGGGTCTGCTTTTATGGGAATCCAAACTAAAACATCTCAAGAGATTGCTATTATCCTCGGACCAGTTCTATTTTCCCTTAGTCGAAGTTATTTTAGTTGCAATTGGAGCTATCTTAAATAATTATCAGAAAAGTGTGTATCTTGGACAAATTCTGGAGTTTCTCAAGGAAACAAGGACAGCTGGGCCCCTTGACATTCTCAGAAAGGAAATTCAGGAACTTATCTCTCATATTGGCCTCACTTTGTACATCTGTTTTGCTCTGTCTGAAGATTAGACCTACAATTCCAGAGTTTACATTTCCTCTGTACTAAGAACCAGTCCAAACTTGTTGGCTCTTTCCCAGTTTTAATGCCAATTTCTTACCAGAAAGAGTTAGGTAGCCACTCTTACCCATTTGGTTGCAGCCAGGTGAACAAGGGTCTGTAACACAGAGCACTAAGAAAGGGAATGGAGTTTTAAGAGAACAGGGGTCAAAACAAATTTAGAGAAGATTCCAAAACATCAATATAATATTTGGTATTAGGGACTAGGAAGCAAATTACATCTAAGAAAGTTGTACTTGTTTTTTCATTTCTAATTGGGAGTGGTCAAAATGAGCTACTAATGCTAAACATTAGATGCATCAGAGACTTTATTCTCTCCTATTCACTCACTGTGAATCTTAAACTGACTAATGCTGTAAAAGTTTGATACATATATAAAAAGACAGTTTATATCTCTTTGTTAATATACTGCTTATACACTGTTAATAAGTTTTTATACTGTTAACATAAATCATACACTCTAACATACTGTTAAGATAAATTTCAAAAACCATTTTCCTTTATGGTAACATAAGGAATCATTGTCTAACATGATGAAATTTTTAAAATATAAGATAAAATGAATATTCATGGGTCATCTAACCAAAATCTCCATTTCCAAGGACATATCAATCTATATCCTTTGAGGAAAACAATATAGTTATTTTTTTTCCTTTTATCATAACTTTCCTTTTTTTAAAAAAGGATTTTATTTATTTATTTGACAGAGAGAGATCACAAGTAGGCAGAGAGGCAGGCAGAGAGAGGGGGAAGCAGGCTCCCTGCTGAGCAGAGAGCCTGATGTGGGGCTCGATCCCAAACCCTGAGATCATGACCCAAGCCGAAGGCAGAGGCTTAACCCACTGAGCCACCCAGGAGCCCCATTTTTCTCACAACTTTCTATAGGAGGTTCTAAATACCCCCATGGGAACACATTTTGGTACTTCACAATGCTATATCACTTGATAGAATCTAAATCCATTTTTATTCCTGTCCAAATGCAAACAGAAATTGTCCACTGCATCTCTAAACCCCACAACGTTATCATTTTCCTTCAGGGAGTTGCTTTCTTGCCCATATAAACACACCCCCCCTAAGAATTACCTTGTCAGATGCCAGCACTGTTCTAGTCTGTCAGTCTGGATCATTGTTAAATCTTCCTTTTGGTTATTAGTGTTGACACGATGAGTACCTATGTGTTTACGAAATGATAGTGGTTTGGTACCTATGCTTTAGGGATTAATGTAAAGTCACCAGGCATTTACGCCCTTGGAAAATTTCAAAAACTTTATGTCCACATTTCAGGGTGATAGCAAGGCTGGCAGTTACTATGCCATTGAAGATCAAGAGATAATAAATGGGCTATCACTGTGGATGTAGATGTAGGTCTCCATTGTTCGTCTACCAGTATACCTTTCTCACCCAGGGTAAGGTTGTCAATTATGTACAATATATTGTTTCAGTACAATATGCTTTTTTCTTGAAAAAATAGGAAAGGCATATAACCTATTATCTAAAATTATAAGGTCTTTTTAAATGAAATATTTAAAGTGTACACTAGACCCTACTGTTTTGTGATACTAGAACCTATGCTGCAACTCATGACAGTGCAACTGTTCAAGTTTTAATAGCTATCACTACTGCTCATAAGCAGCAAATACCTTCCATCTTTATTGGGAGAACGCTATACTTGTCAGATTCAGTAAACACCAAGGCCTCTAAGATGGCTGGCTAGTCGTCTTCTCAATAATAATAAGAAAAGCATATTCGTGTTTCTTCAAGGATCATGTTCTAAATTATGAGGAAAAGGCAAACATTTCATAAAGTTACACATAACTTTATTTTTAAAAAGATTTTATTTATTTATTTGACACAGAGAGAGAGGTCACCAGTAGGCAGAGAGGCAGGCAGAGAGAGAGGGGGAAGCAGGCTCCCCACCAAGCAGAGAGTCTGATGCGGGACTCGATCCCAGGACCTGAGATCATGACATGGGCTGAAGACAGAGGCTTAACCCATTGAGCCACCCAGGCACGCAAGTTACACATAATTTAAAAGCACAGTATAAACCCATGTCATGCTTAATAATTCTAAGGTAGTCATTTCTTTTTGGGAGAGCCAATATTGTAAGACAGTTCACATACTTAAACACTATGATCTTTTCCTATATTTCACGCATTTAAGCACTATACAGTCATCCTATTTGCACTCTATCTTCCAACATTTAAACACAATAATGAGCAAAGGAAAAAGCTTTTCAGCAAATGATATTAAAACAACTGGGTATCCAAATCTTAAAAGAAAAGGAAGCACTGTGACCCTACTTGACATGATATAGAAAAATCACTTCTATTTCTACTTACAGGTTAAAACCATAAAGCTTCTAGAAGAAAATATTGAGATCTTTGGTACCTTGAGGTAGGCAAAGGTTTCTTTGAGGGAATACAAACAACAGTAAGCATAAAGAAAAAAATAATAAATTGGACTTCAGGAAAAATTAATAACTTCTTCCTTTCCAAAGACACTTCATAAAATTAAAAGCTAAACCACATACTGGGAGAAAATATTTGCAGTACATACATTTAACAAAGGATGAAAATCCAGAACATATCAATAACTCCCACAACAATAAAAAGATCAATAATCCAAATAAAATTTGTCAACATTCCAACGAATTGTTTCAAATAATACATACAAATGGTCAAAAAGTATATGAAAATATGCTCAGCATCATCAATCATCAAGGAAATGTAAACGAAAACCAAGGTTAAGTTAGCACTTGAAGCCACTAGAATAACTGTTGTTAAAAAGACTGAGAACTTCAAATGTTGGCCAGGAAGTGGAACAACTAGAGTTTTCATACATCACTGATGGAAGGTGAAATATTTCAATAGATTTAAAGCAATATTTGGCAATACCGTATAATATAAGGCTAACTACACATAGACATTCTAAGACCCTGCAATCCCACTCCAAGTAAAGAGAACATTTGTTCAGCAAAATAGTGCACAGGAACATTCCTAGCACCTTATTCATAATACAGTAACACTGAAAACAGCCCAAATGTCCATCCACAAGGGATTGGATAAACAAATTATGACATACTTATACATACCTATACATTCCAACACTACTCAGCAAGAAAAAAAAAAATTATTGATATGTGCAAAAACATGGATGACTTAAAAAATAACACTGATCTTAAAAAGGAAGTGTACATAGTCTATTATTCCATTTACATAAAGTTGAAGAGGAGTCAAAGTAATCTAAAAGAGTAGAAAACACGATAGTGGTCGGCAAAGGAAATGAAAATTAATGGGAAGGGGTGGTAAGGAAAGTCTCTGGGCTGAGGGAAAGAAATGTTCTCCATCATGCCAAGAGTATTGCTTACACAAGATTATACAATTATCAAAAGTCATCAAATTGTATACCTAAAAACTGTATTTCACTGTTTATAAAATTTGCCTCAATTTCTTTAAAGTAAGCAAACCAGGCAAAGTGGAGTAAAGATAAGAATCTTTACTGATTTCTGCCATCGGATATGTACTACATGCACCCTTGCATAGGATTCATGAGATGATTGGTTGAGCTATGATATAGCCAATAAGAGCCTGCCTGTTTGATAGATTAGGAAATACAGGTTCAAGAGATTTAGAAATTTGCTCACAGTCACAAAGCAAAGAGATAGCAGATCTGGGACTCAAACACTAGTATTTTGACTTCACTTGATGTGTTCTTTCTGCTGTAATAGTACTCAAACCTGTTTTACCACATACCAGACTAAGAAATAACCATAATACACACACACACACAATAAATGTTTCAAAAGGAATGTTTAACCTTGAAATGTATAATTAAAATTTTGCATAAGCACATGTTTTCTTTCAGGACCAACATAGTATTTCCTCCGGTCCTGAAATGAACTCGCGTATCTTTTCACATTATGTTACTCAGTGTGGAAAAATGCTCATAGTACAAGTTTTAAGGATCTAAAAGTACCGTAGATTTGGCACCCATCTTATGCTCACAGTGCATCAGAGCTTCACTGATTAGAACGAAAGTGGTAAATTCCCATATTGATGGTAGAATCACATATTCAAGGGGGAAAGTATATCTAGAAAGGAGCAATGGTCAACGAAGTTGTATATGCCAGCAAGTCAATAAGAACAGTCAAACGAAACAACAGGTGCATGCGATGGGTTTGGGATAAGGAAAGACTCAAGTTCAAAGACAGTCTGGGAAAAAGAGTAGGGATTAAACTGGCAATTTTTTGATATAAGATGTAGTTTTGTATTAGGATGGTCCATGTAATGCTAAGAAAAGGAGCAAGGTGGAAGCAGACGGAATGGGAAACAGATGATGGAGCAATCTAGGAATCACATTGTAATTTAAAGTGAGCGAAAGAAACAATAATGCTTGGCTGTCATTGTCTTGTTAGCCTAAAACTATTCGTGTATTTTACACATAAGGAAAAGAGGCATATAGAGGTGAAAGTAACTTACCCAAAATAATACAGAGCTTTAATTATAAGAATAAAATTGGAACCTGGGGAGTCTAGTTACAGCACCTATGCTGTTAACCACTAGCCTTAAATGCCTCTCTCCCCCACATATGTTAAACCGTACAAAATTGCTGTTTTTAGGTGAAAATATTTAAATATTTTTTATTTCTTATAGTTCGACAAATTACTCCTAGCTCTTGTCCTCTATGAAGCTGAAGTTCCTCAAAGAGTTTTCCAACCTCATTCTCTCACAGCCTTACTATTCACTCCTCAGGTTGAAGAAATTTGAGATTTTCTTCATCATCTCTCTTGATTTGTTCTTTTTTTGCCAAATCCATTAGAAGAAATGTATATAGCAGCAATGTCCACAATAGCCAAAATATGGAAAGAGCCCAGATAGCCATCGACAGATGAATGGATAAGGAAGATGTGGTGTGTATATACCTCTGCCTTTCAAAAGACACTTAAGAAAATTAAAATTATATATAATATGTAAAATAAAATTTATATATATGAATATATAAAATAAAATATATAATATATAAAAGCATATAAAATAAGTAATGCAGTGGAATATTATTCAGCCATCAAAAATGCAATTTTGTGATTTGCAATGACATGGATGGAACTAGAGTGTATTACTGCTAAGCAAAATAGGCCAGTCAGAGAAGAAAAATACCATATGATTTTACTCAAATGGGGAATTTAAAAAACAAAACAGATGAACATAGGGGAAGGGAAGGAAAAATAAAATAAGATAAAAACAGAGGGGTAAGTAAACCATAAGAGACTTGTAACTATGGGGAACAAGCTGAGGGCTGCTGGAGGGGAGAGGGATGGGGGATGGGGTAACTAGGTGACAGGCATTAAGAAGGGCATGTGATGTTATGAGCACTGGGTGTTATATGCACCTGACAAATCACTAAATTCTACCCCTGAAACTAATAATGCACTATATATTAATTAACTTAAATTAAATATGAAAAAAAGAAATGTATAATCTTTGTTTTAATTGACCTATCTGCAGCACTTGAAAATATTAACCAAATCCTTCATCATCCCAATACTCTATCTGACACTGAACTTACTTGATCTTTCCTACCTATATTCTAGGGAAGTCCTTTTAGTCAATTTTGCAGACTTTTCTTTTATCTTCTTACAAGCAGACATTCCTCAGGATTTTATCCTAAATCTCCTGTCTGTTGTACTCCATATCCTCTCCCCCTAGGTGAGCTCTTCTAACTTCCAAAGTCAGTTATCACCTACATGCTAATGAAACCGTTACAGGTAACACATATCTTACTCCAAACCCTACTCTTCAAGTGCGTTTTCACGTTTATGTATGTATATCCACCTGAACTCAGCATTAACCTCCTTTAATTTCTATCTTAATAATTGATACCACCTTCAAACCAGTCCACAACTGATACCACTATTACGAAGGAACAACCCAGACAACAGCCTTGACCACCCTTTATTTTTCAAACCCTCTATCCATTCTGAACCTTTATCTTTTATTTGTTAAATTTCTATTAGTTATGTCCACTTCATATCTCTCATTATCTGAATTCAGGTCACCATAACTTCTCTCTCCCGGATTGCTGCTTTAGCTATCCAATGACCTGCCTATGTCTTTTATCTGTTGATTCCATTCTCCAACACCGCAGCCATGCTATGCTTTAAATGAAACTCTGATGTCATACCTGCCCTTTTAAAAACCTTTAAATGACTTACTATTGCTTTTCGCATAAATCCAAACTTAACACAGTAGTTTACAGAGTATGTGTACTAAGCCACTACCATTCTCATTACACCCACTTTTAAAATTTTTTTTTATTTTATTTATTTGACACAGAGAGAGAGATCACAAGTAGGCAGAGAGGCAGGCAGAGAGAGAGGGGGAAGCAGGCTCCCCACCAAGCAGAGAGCCCGATGTGAAGCTTGATCCCAGGACCCTGAGATCATGACCTGAGCTGAAAGCAGAGGCTTAACCCACTGAGCCACCCAGGCGCCCCTACACCCACTTTTCTTGACGCTTTCTCTTTTACTGTATTTTTCAAACATACTTAATCTTTTGGATCTCTTGACCCAATTCCAAAGTTGGGGGGTAGGGTGGGAGCAGGAGTTCCCTCCCACACAGCACAAGCAATTCTGACACTATAACCAGAGATAATATCAGATACCACAGGTTAGGGGTTTAATCCTACAAAACGGTCCCCTCTCCACTTCAAACACCAACTGCAGGCCCAGGTTGTTACCTGTACTTCTGACTGACCAGTTATAGGCTGGGGATTCCAATCCTCCCTTCCTTGGACTGAAGATGCCAGTTGCAAATCTAGGTTGCTACCTGCACTTCTAACAAACTGGCTGTCAGGAGAATTCTCATAGCCTCCTTGAGTTCGATTAATTTGCTAGAGCAGCTCACAGAACTCACAAAGACATCATAGTTGTTAGATTACCAATTTATTACAAAGGAGATAACTCAGAGCCAGACAGAAGAGATGCACAGGGTAACGTACGGGGGAAAGGTTGAGGAGCTTCCATGCTCTCTCTGAGCTCAGTGCTCTCCCAAATTTCCACGAGTTCACCAACCAGGAAGCTCTTTGACCTAGTCCTTCAGAGTTTTTACGGAGACTGCATTACATGCTTAAATCAATGGCCTCTGGCAATGGATTCCACGCCCCACTTTCCCTTCTGGAAGGTCAGTGGGAGTGGAAGAGAAAGTTATAGCCATCTAATCATAGGGTTAGTTCTCCTGACAACCAGCTCCCATCCTTAGGTAAATTTGAAAAATCACTTCATTAACATAACAAAAGACCTTAATGGCTGTATTCGGGAAATTCCAAAAGTTTTAGGAGCTCTGACAGGAACACAGAAGAAAAACTGAGTATGTATTTCTTATTATAAATCACAATATCCCATTTAACTTATACTTATTCAAATAAATGTTCTTTTTTCAGGCTTTGGAGGTGTTGTTTGCTGTAGCCCTGTATACTTCTAGATCCTTCTTCCCCGAATCTTGGCCATATACTACTTATTTGTTAGACCTCAACTAACATGCCCCTTCCGACTGAAGACAACCATGACTTCCGTATGTTGGGTCCCCGCAAAATTGGGTACCCCAATAATGGGTCCGTGATTAAAGGAGCAAGACTGATACAAAGCGAAAGTCAAGCAAAGCTTTATTTCGCACCAAGCATCAAGAATCAGACTGACTGTCAAACAGACCAGTGGGGCCGCCCCTACAGAGAGGACGACCCCTCCCTGCTCTCCAGACTAACTTTTATAGAGCAAAAGCCGTGTGGTTGGGCCTGGCCACACACAGGTGGCCAATGAGATTGTAACACACACAGGAAACTCCACAGTGATGCTAGGCGACCAATTGAATTACAATTTACCCTAGCAGACATTTGAACCAGCCTATCACCTAGTTCAGAATTGGCGCCCAAAAGGTGCCCAAAGGGCGGGGCCCATACTCCTTGGTAGCTAAGAGACGGTGTGCGCCCCCACTGATTGAATACCTCCACCTGGCCTGACCCACCCTTGTATTTGGACTTTGTTACCTGGGACTGGTTTCTGGGACTTGTTTTTAAGTAAGTTCCCCTGGGGGGGGGGGGCAAAGTCAATTTAAGTTTTACAACAAAATGGCAGTTCAACCGGGGTGGGGCCACTCTGGCTGAAGAGGCCCTTACACGTAGACTCCTTTAGGTGCCCTAGCCAGCACTCCTAAAGCATCATCTATTTACTTTATGATTGCATTTTGCAGATGCTATGGGAATTATTTAATTGCCTATAACTCTTTTTTTTTTTTCTATTATTTATTCATGAGAGACAGAGAGAGAGGCAGAGGCAGAGGGAGAAGGAAATTTCCGGCGGAGCAGAGAGCCCATTGCAGGGCTCAATCCCAGATCCGGGCCAAAGGCAGATGTTTAACAGACTGAGCCACCTAGGTGCCCTTATTTAATTGCCTAAAACTCTTGTTACCTCCCCAATCTAAAGTTAAGTCTCCGATGGCAATATAGAGCACAGATAATAAAAAACAGTGAACCAAGTCTGCACTGTTTTTCATTCATTACCTATGTCCAGTATATGCTTAACACACACACACACTTATTCTATTCAAAGAAAACCATTTGGCTTACTGCAACTTATTTCAAACACTTAACACTTCCATCTAATTCCATTAAGTGGCCTTTAATTATCATAATGCTTTATTCTACTAGATTTTCCTTATGTGGATATGATATAATTTCCAATCTTTCACCAATTTCAGGATACTAGCTTAAAGCACAGCCATCTATCATCCCAGTTCATTCCAAAACAAAATCATATAATAAAATGCCATCTGCCTCAGCACACCAAATGTTCTTTCATCTTCACACAATTCCTTAAGGGCCTCCTCTTCCACCAGCTCTTGGAGGGATAAAAAGGCAGCTTCTAGTTTTGTTTTTTTTGTTTTGTTTTGTTTTTGGTTGTTTTTTTTTTCCCTCCCAGAAAGAAAAACTTAGACTATCTGGAGACATGAATGGTACCTAATTCAACTTAACACTCATTTAAATTTCCCACTTAAGTAATATTTACAAGCCTAAAAACATGTAAGAAATGTATTCTATTATGTATTCATTCATCTACTGTTTGCATTTTATAGTGTTCTTTCACACAATGAGTGTATTGCTGCATGTGTATCAAATTCCTTAAATTTGCTGGAGAAAATTATTTTAAAAGAAGCAATAAATTCTATAGTTACAGGTATTTAACTCCTCTAAAACTTATCAAGCCATGTTCTTGGTATTCCCCTAAACCAGTAATACTCAATATTGTTTAATGTTTCAATGTTTGATGGTTGCTTTTTGACAGTCTTTTATATTATAATTGAACATCTATATAACTTCTGACTTACTGCTTAAAAAAAACAAATTGAGTATGCTACTCTCTAATCTACCTCTTTATCTTCCCCCATATATAGGTGAAGCATTACCTGCCTTTGGGATATAATGCAAGGACCTGAGCCAGGGTGTAGTAAGTTCTATAAAAGAAGCTATTACTTTAGTCATCCCTCTATTCTCAAATTAACAAATTTCTTCTCCTTCAGCCCCTTTACTGAGTTTCTGTGACAGAGGCTCCTTCTTCTGAGTTGTAGCCAGGGCCCATCATTTTCTGACACACAATTCTATAAACCTGCTAAAAATATCTACACTCTAGAGAAAACACATTCATTCTGCTTTTCTATTAGAAGAGTAAAATCTAATCTTTAATATTTTAAAGGAAGTAGGCATCAATTGTGCCATTTCTGATAACAGTGTAATAATACCAACCAATCCGTTTCAAAGTTATTAAATCCTAAAACCACAGAACCTATAGATAACATTTTAATCAAGCCATGTTGCTGAGCTATCTGCTTCTGACCACATGTGAAATTTGCCCACTTCCAAATTTTAAACAAAACAACACCGCCTCAAGACACAAAGAGAGGACCTATAGCTGTCCTTCCCTAGAAAAATTCGGCAAATATAAGTAATTTTCTAATAAACACGGAAAGAAAAATGCCTCAGCAAATCACACAAAGTTCTCCAATCACGTTTTGGGATTCAAAAAGAAAAAAAAAAGTGGAAAATGTTCTCTTGTTCCTTGCCACCTCATCACCAAACTCCCTCAGAAACCACTGTCAATAGAGGACATTCGGAAAATTTAGGCTATCTGAATAATCTTTAACCCAATTCTGTACTTAGGAAAATTCCCCCGCTTATAAATTCACCAACCTTTTATATACTATAATTATCTAACAATATTGTGAAGTAATTTCATCCAATACTTGCATTCAGGAACCTATTTCAGAAGTTAATGGCAACAACCATGCTGATCTCCTAGGCATACTTTGCATATTAATATTGGCCCTTCATTTAAAGCCTTACTAAAACTGTGTCTCTTACACAAGAGACAGTACCGTGCAATGGTTACATGTGATCTCTGGGTAAGACAGCCTGGGGTTCAGATTTACAATTTATTTGTTGTGTAACTTGAGATAAATTGACTTCCCTAATTTTTCATTTTTCCCATTTGTAAAACAAGGATGATGGTAATAACTATCACACAGGATTGATGGATGAGTTAATTGTGGTAATGCATGCAAAACCTCTAGAATGGCATCTGACAAAGGAGTAATCTCCAAATAAATGTTGAAAGCAATGACAACAATGAAGAAGAATCTATGGAAACCATGACCAACAAGAATCATGAATCCCTGTGATATCATTGGTCTGTAAAACCTAGCAGATCTTCCCATGCACTGCTATTTGCAGCTTATGTATATACTGAATCTCCCACAGATTATTCAGAAAACAATACACTAAACATCTACTACCTCTTCAAATACCAACAGCACATGTTGCAGACAAATGGTACCAACACACATTAAAGTGCATGTGTGATTACATAGTTAAATGTAGTAGAATCCTAATCTGATCCCAAACTGTAGCTAAACTATAAGGGTATCTATAGTAAACAGCCTAAAAATTTGTCATTCTGGTGTTCTCAAATGTTCATTACCTCTCTACTGCAAAATCTGCTTGGAAATAGTGTGCAAGAGACAAAAGAGGATATGCTACAAATGACTTATTTCCCAAAGTAGTTAATAATAATTGAGCAACAGGATGCTTGGCTATGCCTTCTCAAGTTTTTAACAAATAAAAGATGCAATAATGTTCATTAACAAAACATAAAATATTGAGAAAATGAAGATGTCATACAGCATAGGTATTTGCTAACAATTTGGCAAATCGGTTATCAACTAGTATGCCATTATTTTTAATAAATCTATTTCCATATCACACTTATTTTATTGAAATTAACCATTTTTGTGAGAAAAAGAATCATATTTCAATCTCTGAATTTATTAAATCTTTCACTGTTTACAGCTTTAAAAAATAAACTGTTATCAGAATATAATTCCAATTAAGACACATTTCTTATATATTCAGACAAAAAAAAAAGATCAAATCAGGTGTCAAACAAATGAGGGTATAAGAAAAGTGGGCAATACTATAGAATTATTTCCAAGGGTTTCTAAAAACTACATCTAAAACTTCTTTCCCTTCACCTGCTATGGAAACAAAGAGCTTCATTCTAGATTGTATACTTAAACAGAAAAACTAAGAATAATGACCAGACATCACTTCAATCTCAGTTTCAGAAACTGTCTCAAAGCATCTTTGAAATAAGATATTGTGCCCATTATCCAGATGGGTTTATCCTGGTCATTCTCATTCATATATAACCAGTTAATGAAATATGAATGTACAATGCCTAACATGCATTTACAAGAAAAAAAAATTTTTTAAGATTTATTTTTTTATTTAAGAGAGAGAGAGTTAGAGAGAGAAAGAGCACGCTCCAGGCCCAGGGAAGGAAAGGGAGGGGCAGAGGGGGAGAGAGTATTAAGCAAACTTTGTGCTGAGCACAGAGCCCATTCCAGGCTTGATCTCATCAACCTGAGCTGAAAGCAAGAGTCCAACGCACTTAATTATGCTACCCAAGTGCCTCTCACAGGAAAATTTTATAAAGAAATAAATTACAGGGGCTCCTGGGTGGCTCAGTGAGTTAAGCCTCTGCCTTCAGCTTAGGTCATGATCTCAGGGTCCTGGAATCGAGCCCCGAATCGGGCTCTCCGCTCAGCAGGGAGCCTGCTTCCCCCTCTCTCTCTGCCTGCCTTTCTGCCTGCTTGTGATCTCTCTCTCCTCTCTCCCTCTCTCTCTGTTAAATAAATAAATAAAATCTTAAAAAAAAAAAAGAAAGAAATTACAATACACAAATAAGTAGGGACTGAATATTACATATGAAATAAACATAGAAGACATTGTGAAGTCTGGGCTCCCACTTCTTTATTCATGTCAACCCACTCTAGGCTTTTCCTCCATTATAACCTCACACGATACACATAGGCACATTCCTCCACAGCCATGCAAGAATTATCAACCTTGTTCTTTGTTATTTTTTTCCAATACTACCTGCAAGAACCAGGGAAGGAAGCTACTTGGTAACACCTGTTCTGCAGACACGAATATAATGCACCAGGGCCCTAGAATGGAGCCTGGATGTCCAAAACAGCACACAATCTCAAAAATTTTGAGCCTCTCCTTGTAAATAAGTTTCAAGGCCCATCCAGTACCCACCCCAACTCCCACATACCTTGCTAGCTCCATAGTCCTTAGACTCAACAAAGACAAGGCAGATTTCTAACCAAATCCCTGCCTTCTCCTTGGGCTGCTCTTTTGAGAATAAACCTTTACTGCTTTAAACCTGGTGACTTAGAGATTGCCTTACTGTGCATCAGACACACAGATCTGACTTCTGGGTTCAGTAACAAAAGGAAGAAAGAAGTAGGCTGGCTGGCGAGGTATCACAAGACCCAGGAATGAGATGGGAGTAGTTTCCTTAATTTTTCTTGAGCTGCAGATGCATCAAAGTGGGTACGAGAAAAGCTGGCAAACCAGAAAAGTCAACAGAAGCAGACAGAAAGGAAAAAAAAAAGTCTCAAGAGAAGCCTGCTAGCCAAAGGACTAGAAAGAGAGCAACCTAGCAAGATAGAAAACTTTTAGACAGACATCCTTCTCTAGCCAAATAATACAGAAAGAAAGAAGAAAACAAAACAAAACAAAACAGCCTCTCATGCTCACCTCTGTCAAAAAAGGTTAAGTAGAGGAGCCTAGACTTCCAATCTCACCCAAATGTAAAGAGATATATTTTTCCTCTCTGGCTGGAATCAGAAAAGACTAGATGAGGAACAGGGACTTCATTTCCACCCGCAGTAAGTATGTGTCCTGAAGTGGAGGCCATGGAGAAACCTTGGACTTCCATCTTATGAAGAGTAACAAGACGCCCTTCTCCCTCCAAGCCAGGGTGGTATCGGAGGTCTCATTCTGCTGGAATTTTCATCATGCTCCAACAGGAGTAAGGCCTCCCAACCCTACTGGTGTCCCTGGAGTCCCAAGTAGGAAGCAGGAACACAGTGTTCCTCCCCGTTTCTGGCCGGAATGGTGTCAATGGGTCCCTAGTGGGGAACATGGACTTTCACCTCCACCTGCAGGTGTTAAGGTAATGTCCCCTCTCCCGCTGCTGGCATGGTGTTAGAGGAGGCTTGCCCAAAGAGAATATTATTAACAAGTGTGACACAGTCAAACTTTGACATTGAGTGAATTACTTGGCAAGCATAGCTGGGGAGGGGAGAAGACAGATAAAGGATGGTGAGGACAAGAAACAGAGAAGAGTAAATCAGGAATATGGTAGTGCATGGAAGCCAAGGGCAAAGCTAAGAAACTGGGAAAAGGCCAACAGTGGAAACTGCAGCCAACAGACCTGATGAGAGGTCAGAAAGATATTATTGGATTTGGCAATTCGGAGATGACTGTCTCCTGGTCACTGGTTTTACAACAACGAAGAGGACAGAAGCCAGAATGAAGAGCTTTGAAGAGGTTAACTGAGAAAGTGAGGCAGCTAAGTAAAGACTAATATTACTGGAAACTTGAAGGAAACAAGGAGTATGGAGAGAGAAAATTGGGGTTACTTTTGGCAAGTGAAAAAAATGTTTTTTTTTAAGTTATTCAGATTGGATCAATTACAGGCTACTACTATAAAAGAGCGGAGAGGGAATTGGAGATACTGCAGAAGAGACAGAACTATGGAATGAGTCTAGAGGACACAATAAGCATTAGGATCTAGGATACTGGTGCACAAGTCAGCCTAGAACAAAAAAGAAACATATCACCTTCTGGGAATGAAGGAGAATAAGAAGGACTATGCAGGTCTTTAGATGATGGGAGGTTGAAAAATGTCAGAAGAGATATATTCATTTCCTACTAAAACAGAGGATGAAGTCAGCTGCCAAGAGTGAAGGATGTGTGGGTTTATGAGGAGGCCTGAGGAGGTTTGGAATTACCCTGGAAAGACATGGGACAAGGGCTAAGTAAGCTCAAGTAAAACACTGAAAGTGAGCACTGGAAACATAACGGAACACGATGTTTTAAAAACCCTGATTGGAATAATTTTTCATAAGACAATTTATTTCATAATTCGGTCTGTAAGTTCAAAATTTACTCAGCAGTGATCCAAAGAGTAAAGGCAGTGCTCATTTTCTTACAAAGCCAAGCTTCAAGGTGACGTCAAGTCCACAAGACCATTAAAATGTTAAAGAAAATCTTAAAAGCATCATTTTATATTTGTGTAATTTGTTTATGTTGTATTTGTATAAAAGATCTATAAATGTTTGTATAAAATACTGCTTATATTATCACAAACAGAATTTTTTAAACTTAACATAACCATGGGTGGTAGATACAACTTTTTCTGTTTTACAGATGAAGAAACAGAATCAGAGAGGAGATAAATGACATATCCCATATTTCATGGTAGACAGAAGTGTCAACACTCTGTCCCAAGTGTTTTATTTGCTAAAGCAAAGTTTCTGCACTGTATCATAATTATGTCTCAATTGAAAATCAAAAATACCTTGAAATTTATTTTTTCACTAATTTTTATTTTTTATTTAAGAAACAAACCAGATTATCCCAAATGTACAGGGAGAAAAAATGGGTTACACTGATCAAAAGGAAAGTCATGTGAATACTATTTTTTTATCAGATGCTAATTTTAGACATTATTCCAATGCCTTTCTTTAATTTAAGAACTCTCTTTGCTTTGTGGAAAAAATTTTGAGGAATACAACCTAATTAAATAATGATCCTTACTGAGAATCTACATGTAGTTAAGTCACCGCAAATCAGCATTTGTGATAAATATTATTTCCTGTTTCTCTCATAGTTTAAAAAAAATTTTTTTTAAAGATTTTATTTATTCATTTGACAGACAGAGATCACAAGTAGGCAGAGAGGCAGGCAGAGAGAGAGGGAGAAGCAGGCTCCCCGCTGAGCAAAGAGCCCGATGCGGGGCTTGATCCCAGGACCTTGAGATCATGACCTAAGCCGAAGGCAGTGGCTTAACCCACTGAGCCACCCAGGCACCCCTCTCTCACAGCTTTAAAAGTTTTTCTATACCTACAAACACGAAAGCCAATCCTAGATGAAAGGCCATGCTCTTCACCGGAATTTTAAAATAGCACCTAATGTTAAAACAAAAAAACAAACAAATTAACTATTGGGATATTTGGCAATATTTGACTTCCTTATTTGATCAGTCAACCAAAACAATGATGAATCTACCAATTTTTGTGAAGAAGTCAGGTTAGGAAATCTTGCAGACTGGAGAACTTTATAATTCTAATTAAGTCTGGGACTACAAGGAAATCCAAACATCATTTAGTCCAACTCCTTAATTTCAGAGACAAGGCCTAGGGCCTGGGGGAAGGGAAGTTTATCAACATTCTGTTTAGGCAAAAGTGGAATTAAAATCCAGGTATCTGGATTCAGTTTAGTGCACTTCCCAGAAGCAGCATAGATATAAATAACCTCATCTAATTTCATCTGGCAAGCAAATTCAGAGGCTGAGTGGAACTTTAAGGATCATGCTGAGTTTGCTGTTTTATCATATTCAAAAGCACCTTCCATAACAAATGGATAATTAAACAATATTATAATCACAGGAGGAAAATTATTTTAATTAATCAAACATATTATAAGCACTCTTCAAACCATATTATTCAAGATCTTTTCTAAGCAACAATCAAATACATAAAATGTATGGGTTCTCCCATTAGCTTTCACAGAATCATACCTACTGAAAACACATAGCAGAAACAAGTGAAATAAAACAAATTACGATAAAAATAACAAAATAATCAAGAAACTAGTATGTTTAACCCCATGGCCTTACGAAATAGTTGCAATTGAGCACTGACCTGCATTTATCGCCAATCAAAAATGCAAAATAAATCACTGTGAAAGCTCATTGCTTTACATCACTGACCTTACATGTGTATATATATATATTAGCTTCCAGAAAATCATTCTGAAGAACTGAATCATCTGCATCATTTTTATTGCTCACTCAGTCTTGAGACTGTCTGCACAGTACTGACTGAAATGTACTTCAGTGTGCACCTTCTCTCCAAATGAATATCTATGTCAGGTTTATTTATAGCCACTGCCTTCAATCAGTGCATTTCCAGGTAAGAGAAATAAAATCATCTCAACATATTCTCCTATGGAGATCTGAAACAAAATCTGGAAATCTTGGCAAATGGCCTTTGAAAAAACAATGAAAGATCTATAACGTAAAATGTACGTTAAGATTTATTAGAGATTCCAAAGGACACTCACCTTATACTCTTTAATAAGTACATATAAAGAACTTAAGGTAGAAATAAAGAATTAGTGTAAAACTTATGCATTTTTTGCATAAATTTTTATATACTCCAAGATTATAATCATCACCTCCTCCGTTCTCTTTTCCTCATTATGATTTCTCTGAAATTTGAACACCTCTCTTTGTTTCTTACTTAGATGTTTTTCTGTTTAGGAGCTTTTGCCTCCTAATTCTTTACAAAAGCAGGACATGCTTCCCCCTACTGGGAAAAAATTAAATTACAAGGTACATTCAAACATGTTCCTAAGTATCAAAAAATCAAGTTTCTGGGAATGATAGAATGTTAAAGAATCAAAGGCACAGCCTTTTCTGACTGTTTCATCTGCCACAGAAATACTTATGCACTCTGCTAAGAGTTTCTCATATGCATTTCTTTAGTGTGGTGGTTTTGAAACATATACAAACTCCACTAACTTCTCATCAATGACTGATGAATTAATCATTGAGCCTGCTGTCCCAAAGAGAACTCCAATTAGCAGGTCAGAAAAAAATGATCAATTCGTAACTTTTTTTTTTTCATTTTAAAGACATTATCAGCGTAATAAAGATGCTTCTGTAAGATATATTGAAATAAAAGATTTCAGAAAGCTTAATTGCATTTTAAATCATTTTGAACAATCTTAAGCATTTATTAACTCATTAATTGTCAATATTCCTATTACTTTTATGCATTTATCCTTATTTTCAATAAAGTAGAGGGAGAACTTCAATTTTAAATTGACTTTACTTTTCAACTTAATTTCTATTATTTTCATTCAGTAACCAAGATAGTAGTCGGCATAATTGCTTTTCACCTTACCAGATCCTCTGGAAAACCAACCTACTCCTTGCAGCAGCTTAGCCGTTTCACATGTTCAAGATTTTGATTATAAATCTTAATTGTTTAGTATGCAAAAAGAAAAAAAAATAACTTGGACTTCATTGTGCTATAAATACCCTATAAATGAAAATTTTAAACAAACCAAGTGGTTATTTGAATTCTACATGGAGGATCACAATTTTTCCTTCCATGTACAACTAGGTCTCAAAAAAGAAAACATTTCTTTTAATGCAGAAGGGCCAAGGAAGAGGAAGTTGTCACTTTTAGTTTTGGTATAGGTAAGTCCATAACAACCTAAGCTACAAAACTGCATTGTAGTCAATTTGATGATAAAGCAATTCATTATTAATGAAAGATTCATCAAAAAAAAATCTGGAGTTGTTTTTAAAAAGGCATGTGTAGATAACTACACATATTGTATCTTTACCAGATAGATGGCATTATTTCAAGATGAATAGAGTAACTGGGCTAATATTTCTGTCATACCGAAGTTTGTGTGCGTGTGTTTAAACAATCTTTCAAAGCAACGCAAAAGATAAGATATACATGTTCCTCTGGGAATGAAATCTCCTTTAACATTACAGGTACACAAAAGAAAATGCACACTTGGTGAAACAGTTGATCACTTGTGTAGTGTTCTCAGAGGCCAGTATCTCTCAGAGTACCCAATCATCACACTTCAAATAAATTGATAAGCACTTTAGCCTTTGCCACATTCACAAACATATACGAACATGCATAGTTTTAATCTAGGTTAATTCTAAGACTTTCCATAGGAACGGCTGTAATTAGATAAAGGGTATCAAAATCACTTCCGAAATGCAGCAAAAAAAAAAAAAAAAAAAAAAAAAGGAAAGAAAGAAAAAGAAATAAAGAAAGAAAAAATATGCTGATTTGTAGCTAAGAAGCTCTTAGAAAACCACACAGATCACCATTTACTCCCAAACTGATTTCCCTTTCCTCTGCAAAGTGAAAATATCCCTGTTGACCGCGCCACACTTTACGGTTTCTCCATCAATGATCCTAACAGGTCACATCACTACTGCCATTACGTCTCGTAGCTTTGGTCTTCCCCAAATTAAGACGTAGAGAAGGAGCACTGCTGCCCGCCCCAAGAACGGGCTCGGTCCGCCCGAGCTCTGAAGCGAGCATCTTCAGGGGGACAGTGTCTGCGAAGGAGACAGGCGTCCCTCCCCAACTTCACTCCCCTAACCAAGCCGCGGGTGAGAAGAGCGGCCAGTGGTTTGCGCCCATCTGTGGGGGCAAGTCCTACCTTCCGCCAAAAGGCGCGATGCATGCACAAAAGATGGATCCAGGCTATCTTTCTCTGCCATCAGCTCAGGCAAATATTTCTCCTCTTCCATAGCGCGGACTTCGGACCGTCCCCGCCGAAGAGCAAGGTTCCGCTCACTCGGACGCAGGGTCGCCGGGCAGCGCCTTCCTTTGGCGCTGCTCCGCCTCCGCCGCGGCGAGGGGATCTCCGCGCGTCCTCACTGGCCCATGCACCGAGCGACTGCGACTCCCGCCGTCGGGCTGCTCGGCCCCGCGCCCACACCTGCCGGTCTCTTCCGTCGTCCCTCTCTCGCGCCGAGCCCCGGTTCACATCCGCGGCCTTAACTGGAGAGGCGGGAACAGGGCGCGTCCCACCTCCGCCAACCATTCATTGGTGGTGGCGCCCGGAGAGGCCGGGCCCCCGCGAAGGCTGCGGACTCTCATTGGGCCTCGCTGCAAGTCGGATCGCCTGACTGGCAGGAGGCAGCTGCAGAGGGGAGGGCCGCTCCGAAGGTGCAAGCGCTTTCTTCTTGCAACCCGAGCTTTCCCTGGTTATTAGGCATGCCCAGTTGTGTGAAGCACTCTGTCTTCGGCTGAGGTGCGGAGAAAGGAGAGAGCGGGAAAAGCATCGTTTAGCAGAGGAACTTGGGTCCAAGACAGCAGGGGATATGGAGATGAAGAGTGAGAGGCTGAGGGAAGGAATGAGGAAGCGCCAGGAAAAGTACCAGGAAGGTAGACTGGACTTCACCTGCGTCCCTAAGGTACAGGTGTCCCCTCTCCATCACGCAGCTCAGATGCACTCCAGTGTGCAAGAATCAGCAGCGCACCCGGTCTGGAAATATCATGAAGACTGCATGCGATCGGCGGCTGATATTTTCCAATGAGCCTGACCTACATCTCGGGACGCAGTAGGATGTTCATTGATAAAGCGGCTCTGGGGCGATATTGTACAGCAACATGCTTCCAGTGTACAATCATTATGGTATTGACTTAGTTCTGGTTTTCCTCCTGTCCATCTCCTGCTCCCCCAATCCCTATCGATAGGAGAGGTTCTGGTAGGGGGCTGAATTTTAAAACTAAAGAGCAGTGTAATCAGTTAGCTACAGTTTGTGAAGGAATTGGGAAGACAAGTGGAAGAAGGAAGAGACTAGAAAATAGGTATCCACGGTTGCTCTAATTTCCCCCTTTTTCTTTATTTTAGATGTGACAGTGTGTTTCACCTGGTGCTGTCGCTGAGCTACTTTGTATCTGTCCCACCTCTATTTAAAGGAGAGTTAAATCCTCCAGGTGTCACCAATACTGGAAGCAGTGCCCATCCTTCTCTTAGTAATGGGGCCTGAAAATGCAGCTTGTATGCTTTCAGTGTTATAAAACAATCTTCCCACCGTCTCTTTTCATGAACAATCATTTTCCAATCTGCCTCTCCACTACCGTTTTCATTGTAGAAGAATGGGGACTAATTTTCCTACAATTCATGCTAAAACTTTTCCAAGTTCTCTTCTTGTATTCAAATCTTGTCCTTATTATTTTTCAAGATGAGGTTGGAGAAGTATCTTTTACTTATATAATTTTTTATTTTATTTATTTTATTTTATTTTTTGTTTTTTGAAACTTCAGCTTTTATTTTTATTTCCCCCCCCAGAATCTGCATTTTGTACTTAGCATGATACAATTTTTTATTATATAATTTTGAAAATGTCAATGTGTCTTCACATCCGTTACCTCAACTTGACTTCACAGAAGCACTCTGAAAAACATGGCATGGGTATTGCTTTCTCTGTTTCATAGGTATGGAAATGAAGGCAAAGATAGAGAAGTTCAGTGATCCAAAACTAACAAATATGATCTCTTTGGCATCAGCCATGTTCACCCCACCCAAAAGCTGAGTGTATACTACATGGGGGTCAATGATGAGGGGATATGTGGCTAACAAATGTGATAGGACTGCTAAAATGAAATAAGCTATGAGAAACATGACTCTTTGATAATTTGGGGTTTTGACAATAGGAAAAAAATGTCACATTTCTTTAGGATTTTTTTTTTTAAATCAAGAGCTTTCCTAAGTAAAAACCTAACACCTTGGGGGGCCTGGGTGTCTCAGTTGGTTATGTGTCTGCCTTTGGCTGTGGTCATGATCCCAGGGTCCTGGGATCACCCTCATGGGGCTCCCTGCTCAGCAGGGAGTCTGCTTCTCCCTCTCCCTCTGTCTACCACTCTGCCTCCTAGTGGTCTCTCTCTGTCAAATAAATAGTGAAAATCTTTGAAAACAAAACAAAACAAAACCTAACACCTTAAAATAATCTGTGCTCCCAATAATGTTGTTTCTCTAGGCTTATAAAGGTATCTTGTGATAGAGGGATGGGCAAATGCATGAAGGTTGTCAAAAGGTAAAAACTTTATTAAAAAGTATTTTTTATTATAAAGGTACAAATTTTATTATAAAATAAATAATATAAAATAAATAAGTCCTGGGATGTGATATATAGTAGAGTGACTACAGTTAATGATACAGTTGGTAAAGGAAAGATCTTAAAAAAAATAAAAATTTTATTTATTTATTTGAGAGAGAGAGAAAATGAGAGAGAGCAGGAGAGGGGAGAGGATCTGAGGGAGAAGCACACTCCCTGCTGAGTGGGAAGTCTGATGCAGGACTTGATCCTGAGACTCAGGCATCATGACCTGAGCTAAAGGCAGCCGCATAACTGACTGAGTCACCCAGGCACCCCTGCAAGAAAAAAAATTTAAGTCTTATAGCTAGTTAGTAATAAAGTTGAGATTAAAATTCAAGTGAATTTAGCACCATTTAGCTCAAGATTGTACTGCTTTAGCCTACCTTTTTGTATGTTAAATATTTAATTTATTTATGTATGTCTGCATTCAATAAACGTTTATTGAATATCGAAAAGAACCTAGCCTGTCGTCATAAAGATTGTTTTCTAATGAAGAAAGACCAATAAAACTGAGTACACAAGAGAACTGGTATTTGCTGCCTGCAAAAAAGCCCAAGAGAGGACCAAACAAGGAGTTAAGAAAGGTAATGCAGGGGCTCCTGTGGCTCAGTGGGTTAAGCTGCTGCCTTCAGCTCAGGTCATGATCCCAGGGTCCTGGGATCGAGTCCTGCATCGGGCTCTCTGCTCAGCAGGGAGCCTGCCTCTCTGCCTACTTGTGATCTCTGTCTGTCAAATAAATAAAATCTTAAAAAAAAAGAAAAAAAGAAAGGTAATGCAAAGAAAAGAACTTTTTTTTTTTCCCCAAAGTAAACTTGAAGTCTTGCTAGGGAGTTGACTTTTAAAGAAAAACCTGATGGAAAAGAAGAATCTATCTGTGTAAGGTGAAGAGAAAAGCATTCTGGGCAGGTGAATTTGCCCATGCAAAAGCCATGTGACCAGAAAGAGCTCGCCTATTCCCAGAACTGACTGGAGTCAATGTGACTGCAATGCTGTGGAAGACAAAAGACAAATATGAAAGGTGAGGGATGGTGGTTGGAAAATAATTCAGATTTCATTATGTGTGTTAGGGGAACCACAAAGGATTGTTTTCATGCTGTTTGCACTTGCTTCTCAAATGATTTCTTTTGGTTCTTATTTTCAAAGAAGTTATGATGTAAAATGGAGGATATTTATAGAGAGTACTTGCCATTTTAGGTGAATGTGGGTAGGATGCTTAGCAATTGAAGGGTTGTACATTCTGCACCTGACTTGCTATAGAGATATGAAGGGAAAATGTGCCATCAGTCTTCAGAGAGGTGGCCAGGAATGCAATAGCAATGGAGAATAGATAAGATGACAACCACAGCTAATAAATTGTAAACATTTTGGAATGAGTATAAATTAGAAAAATTATTGTGCAATAATTACAATTGGATTTTGCTTTGTAGCGTGCCAAGAGATTAAAAGCATATGGCATTGATGGGGACATGCATAGATCCAGTTTCATGAGTCAAAAAGATGCACTAACTCTTGTTATGTTCAGCAACAGCAATTACATTATCTATTCACAGGTTTCTTACTATGATTAAAGGTGCAGTAAGAAGGTACCATGGAGAGCTGTCCAAGGGCTGATTTTATTATACAGTATCTCTGGATATTCAGGTTATTATAAATATGATAAACTAGCTAACTTTTACTTTTCCTAGTTATTATCAAACATGATTTATAATTTTATTTTCCCAAGTAAACTCTCAGCAAATGCCTAAAAGGCATTCTAACAGAAATAAAATGTATTAATGTACCTTTAAAATTTTTTTTAATGAATGCTAACCTAATCTTTAAGATGATAACACAAATGTGTTAGCACATGATGGACATCATAAAATCAAAACATACACATTGTATTGACTCTTAAAAATTGGCATGCTTCAGAACTGACTTGTAAAATATTGTCTGTTTCCAAATAGGATATGGCTGAATAAAGGCAAACTCTTCAAGTACCCTTTGCATAAGTTTATCCAGCATGAGATATATGTGTTTTAAATAGATGACTCTGTCACTGTGTTCTCCATTTATTTCACATATTAATATTTTATAGATACCACAGTTATTTAGTGGATAACCTTATTAATGTAAACATTTAGTAAACATAGATGTTTAGCCTTCTATAGGTGATTGTTGTATAGAGTATTATGTGCCTATACATGAACAAATTACATCTACTGGTAAGCCCACCTCTTCTTCTAATGGTGTAAATAACCAAAATTACCACTGAATTGATTTGTATATCTTAGATATTTATCTCATTTTAAATATGAGTTCTAGTCCTGAAAAATTGTTTTAATGGTATTTCATTTCCTGCACTATTATTTTACAATAGGATATTATGGAAAATTTTGCACCAACTAAATTTGGTTTGGAAGGATGAATAAGGTATGTGCTATAGAATGTGTCCTGCTGTTAATGCACAGACTGTGTATTCAACACTTTCACAAACCCTTATAAGAAAGGCCAAGCTAAAGGGTATTTAATCAGGCTTATTTCTGCAGACTAATAAAAAGTACCCAGCCAGTATTATTAAATAAAACACACAGTTTCTATTTCAGAGTTCTCATCAACTTTAGGGATACTTCACTAGCCTAACTCTTTCTTCGAGGATTTAATAGAAGCTACTCACAATGAGAATCATAGGTTAGTAAAATTACAGCAATCCAATAATTTATGTAATGATAATAGAGACTTAAGGTAATAATATTTCTAAGCTTCCTAACGCTTTGGTACCTTGGACAGAGTATAGTAAAAGACTGACATATTTTCATCTAGTGAAGACTCCAGCAGAGCTCATTACATAAAAGGTGCTGGTTTAATATTTCTACTTGTTTTAATTTCACTAACTAGACAACTGAAAGTAGTTCCAGTTTTCTTTCTCACTTTCATGATATATTTTAGGGTTTCAAGAAAGGAAGAAGGGAATGGAGACTTGTCTGTATAAGAACCAATAGCAGTAGTAGCATGAGCAGTGAGAAATCTTCCGTATGTAATTTTTCCAGAGCCAGAATGCATACTATATGCTAATATGCCACAGCACAAAATGAAAATTCAGCACTCAAAGCTGGCCTATCTATATACGGTGTGTGGCGGAGGGGGTGGTGGTGGGTGGGGGGTGTTTTCTGATTGAGAAACTTTCAAATTAGCATATTGGATTTAAGCTGACACAAGTGTATAATTAAAGGACAGCAGAAGAGAAACAGAGAGAAGGGAAGTGATATATGTAGAGAGCCTACTCTTGTGTTTGAATACTGCTCTTCTGAATCCTCACAAATATAAGGAGGGAAGGCCAAGATATGCAAAAGACCCCAAATATCCAAACCAATATTGAAAAAGAAGAATAGAGTTGGAGGACTCATATTTCTTGATTTCAAAACTTGCTACGAAGCTATAGTAATCAAGAAAGGGTGTAGTTGGTTAAGTATAGACATATAGATAGTAGGATAAAATTGAGAGTCCAAAGGAAAGCAAGCTATCTAAGGCAAATTGATTTTCAAAGAAGATGACAAGACCATTCAAAAGGGAAAGGATAATCTCTACAAAAAATGGTGCTGGGACAACTGGATATAAAAATGCAAAAGAATGAAGTTGGACCCCCTTCTCATACTATATATAAAAATTACCCCAAAATGGAACAACGGCTTAAGTATAAGATCTAAAGCTATGAAACTCTTAGAAGAAAATATAGGGGTAAATCTTCATGACCTTGGCTTGGCAATGGATTCTTAGATATGACACCAAAAGCACATGTAACAACAACAACAAAATAAACAAATTGGACTTCATTCAAGTTAAAAACTTTTGTGCATAAAAGTACATTTTGGTTATCCAAAAATGAAAAGACAACTTATAGAATGGGAGGAGATATTTACAAATCAACTATCTAATAAAGGCCTGTATCCAGAATGTATAAAGAACTCTCAGAACTCAACAACAAAAAGACAACCCAATTTAGAATACTAGCAAAGAACTTGAATAAACATTTCTCCAAAGCAGATACATAAATGGCCAACAAGCATATGAAAAGATGCTCAACTTCATTAATCATCAGAAAAATGAAAAGCAAAATTACAATGAGGTACAACTTCATACCCACTACAATGGCCACTATTTAAAAAAAAAAAAAAAGAAAAAGAAAAAAGAAAAAAAAACAAGTTTTGACAATGATGTGGAGAAACGAATTTTCATACATTGCTGATGGTGTAGAGGTTTGATGGTTTCTCAAAAAGTAAGCATAAAATTACCATATGATCTGAGTATATATGTAAAGGAATAGAAAACTGGTATTCTAGCAAATGCATATACTCATGTATTTATTGCAGCACTATTCACAATAGTCAAAAGCCCAAATTCTGTCAGTCATTGGATGGATAAACAAAATGTGATACAGTCATAGAACGGAATATTATCCAGCCACAAAAGGAATAAGGTACTGATGCATGTTACAATGCAGAGAAACTGAAACCGACATACTACATAAAGACAAATGCAAAAATTCATATATTGTATGAATCCATTTACTTGAAATAGCCACAACAAATAAATCCATAGAGACATAACGCAGACTGAGAGAGATGCCAGGATTTGAGGGGAGGTGGAAATGGGGAGTGACTGCTTAATGAGAATGGGTTTACTTCTGGAATGAGAAAAATGTCTTGTAACTGGATGGAAGTGGTGGCTACAAAACACTGTGAATCTACTAAATGTCACTGAATTTGTTCACTTTAAGGTGACTAATTTCATGTTATGTGAACTTTACCTAAATAAAATAAAAATTTTTAAAAGCAAGTTTAGAAGCAGAAAATGCTGCTGTAGGACCTCAAGCTTGGAAATATGTAGAATGCATCTTTATTTCACTTATTGAAAGGGATTCCAGGGCTAACAAGTCCCCCATATACTCATTTTTTATCGGGTTAAGTCGCTATTCTCTACCTTTCATTTAATTCTTTTCTCAGAGTCACTACATAATGATATAGCAGAATGTGAGTTTTACTTAATTGAAAGAGATTTATGCTTGTGTGTGTACATGTGTGCATGTCAGGCGCATGCATGCACACACACGCTCACGCAGGGAATAAAGGACTTAACTTTACCCATTCATGACATTAAGTTACGCCTGCTGAGAGGGCTTGGAAATTTTCAGGTATTTCTTAAATTATATAATAGAAAAGCAAATAGGATGGCATAATCTGGTTAAACGGCCCAGGGAGTTGGAATCTTAAAGGAAAGACATCAATCTTGTGTTCACTGGGGACTAAATAACTTGAGACTTTCAGGAGCAGCATTATGTAAGTGAAAAATAAGTAAAATAAAGGCTATCAGTACTTTCAAATTTAATCCTAATTTGCTCAAAATTTAGAATACACAAATAATTTGGGCCCATAGTATTTATTAAATACTAGTTCCTTAGAAACCTAACTAATCAAGTTACTTACTCAGCAAATCAACAATGAAGAATTTTTCAAATAGATTTTGCCACAATTAGACATTCTATAATTTTTGGTTGGACCTGAACTTGTTTTCCTATTTAATTAACAGATTCTCAAGTTCTCTTGCCCTGAGTACCAATTAAGTAATCCAATTCGCCACAAAATGTTGAATCTTTAATACACTCACTCACTATATACACATACACACATGCACTCACACACACACTTTACCCTTCTCACTTGTTAATTGTGAGTTTCTGCATGCAGCTTTCTGTTGGCCTCATCTGTCCACTTTCTGGAAAGTTAAACCTAAACTCTAACTCTGCAGGCAGAGGTCAGGGACTGGAAATGTGATCCTGACACTTCTAAGAAGTGAACAGAGCCCAAAGGAAATACTAGAGACACTAATAAGCCTGTGTGAGCAAGAAGGCTCACCATTCTAGAGTAACTAGATTTGACTATTCATCGCTCCTGATTGTTGGAATTCCCTTAGGGATGGGTAGATGAGATAAGACACATATTCATTTGCCCTCAAGAGAAGAACATCAATGCCAGTCATTCATATATAATTCTTACTATATGCCAGGCTTCTATCAATTTTTATATTAGTTATCTACTGTGCAACAAATCAAGAATTTAGCAGCTTATAAGAATAAACATTGATTATAATTACACAGTTTCTGATGTTCAGGAATCTGGGTTTAATTTAGCTGGGTAGTTCTGGCTTAAGATCTCTATGAGGTTGCAGTCAAAAATTTTGCTTAACGCTGTAGTCATATAAAGGCTTGGCTAAGATATATAGGACTCATCCAACATAGCTGCTGGCCAAATGTCTCAGATTACCACAGTTTCAGTGGCTTACTACAACAAAAAGTTGTTTCCTTACAGTTTTATAGGTCAGAAGTTTCACATGGGTCTCATTGGGTTAAAATCTATATGTGTTGTCAAGGTTGTCTTTGTCCTGCTTTATGGAAGGTCTGTCTTTTCCAGCTTCTTCAGGCTCCTTGAATTAGCTCATGGACCCAGATCCCTTTCTTCAAAGACAGCAATAGCAGATTGTATCCTTCTCACATTGCATCACACTGACCTACTCTTCAGGTTCCCTCTCTACTTTCAAGGTCCCTTATCATTTCATTGAGCCTACTTATATAATCCAGAATCATCTCCCTAGTTTAAGGTCAGCTGATTAGCAATCTTAATTCCACCTGCAGTTGTGGTAGGCTGAATCATGCCTCCTCCCAAATGTCCACCCACATCCTCATTCCCAGGACTTGTGAGTCTGTTACCTTACATAGCAAAGGAGACTTTACAGATGCAAATAAGTGGAGGAGCTCAGAAAGGGAAGCTTGTTCTGATTTACCCAGGTGGGGACCCAGTGTCATCACAGGGGTCCTTAAAAAATGGAGGCAAGGGTTTGAGGGTCTGAGAGAAAAAGAGAGAGGGAGAGATAGAGACAGAGAGATAGACACAGAGAAAGAGAAGGAGAAGAGGGAAAGAAATCAACAGAAAGGGAGATAAAGGAAGGAAGAAAAAGAAAGGAGAGAGAGAGAATGAGTGAGAGAGAAAGAAATTTGTAACTGTTATTCTGAAGATGGAGGAAGGAACCCCGAGCCAAAAAAGATAAGGAAATGATTTTGCCTTAGAGCCTTCAAAGAAATGCAGCCCTGTGGACTCATTTTACACCTCTGACCTCCAGAACTATAAAATAATAAAACTGTATTGTTTTGAGCTACTAAGTTTGTGGTATTTTGTTACAACAGCCATAGAAAACTAACACAATACAATCCTAACATATTCACAGGATTGTGAGATTAGGATATAGACATTTATGGGGGCCATTATTCTGCCTACTATAGCATCTATATTTTTAGGCACATGAATTACTAAGTATGCATTCTCGTAATTATATTAGTGAATGAAGAATTGTCTTCTATTTAAATGAAAATAACTTTCATGTATGATGATGTCCCTTACTTCAAAATGTATTGGTGGCAGGGTAATGGTTTTCAAAGGCTTTTTCCTTTCTTAAAATTCTCTGATAAATCCCCCATAAAAAGAAAAATTATTTCTATAAAGCAGCCAAATGGAAATGTGACTGAGTTCAAAATATATAATATTCTCCCATGAATACTAATACATCCTTTCATTAAAAATAAAATACAGCTCAGCTAAAAGTATTGGCAGTGTACTGTTTCACCAATGTTTATGAAGTGTTCTTTGGCATAAGTTAAAAAAAAAATGTTCTACAGTCTCAAAGATGGCTTGTAGAAAGTAAAATGAGAGGAAATTTTAATTTCCTACAAGGCAAACCAAAAGAACAGTAAAACCAGATCAATGATGAAAAAAATAGAGAAAATCCAAATGGTACACCAACATCACATGACAGAAAAATCTTTAAATAAAACTAATCAAAGTACAGACTAGAATAGCTAAGAGCTCTGAGAATAACCTAATGTTATTCAAGATAAACATTGATTTCAATTAGTTTTCTATATTCATTACTAAAGGTAAAAGTGTCATTCAGGGAAAGGCAAAATAAGACATTACTATTGACAATTAAACACAAAGCAAGTTTAAGAGACATGTTTAGGATTGACAAACTTTCATAAGGTATTCAGGGACACTCAATCCAATTGGATTGATTTTGAGGGAAAATATGTGATTTTATATTCAGTAGAACACTTTCATACACATCACCATACAGGCAAAAGGCCTTTTAATGTATTTTTACTTCCTTACAAACAATTACAGCAGCAGATGGGGCACTTTGTAAGGTACGAGGAGTTTAATCCTCGTACTTTTGTGTCTGGACTTGCAGAGAGAGGTCTGCAAGTCTTTATCCATAAACGTGACTCCAAAACTATTTAGATTCTTTTCTTAGGAGACAATGTCTAAACATGAAGGAAAATTTTTGGATTCAATCCGTTTCATTTTCACTTGGAGACCTGAATCTGGAAAATCAGCATTATTTCAAAGCAGAACACTTTAAAAACAATTCTGATTGTTTTCATATTTAAGATAAATGTGAACTCAATGGATATTTGTTGAATTAAATGTACTTTTTTGGGAACTGTAATTGAGACAAGAAAAATGGAAGAAATGACTAATAGGAAGATTAAAGCCAAACCACCAATCATTTTATAAAGGTATTAGCATCTCCGGGTTTTCAAAAGAATTTATATTTCCTATCTTCTTTCCTTAATCTTTCCCTTGTTTCTTTCCTTTTCCTTTTTTTTCCCCTCATGCTCATTGAGTATCACTATGTCTAGGCATTGCACACTGAAAAAAAAGAAATACGGTCCTCACCTTCATAGGCTTTTTAGAGTGGTGGATAAAGTAAACAGGTAGAAATCAAACAAGAAAAAAAAAAAACAGATAAATGTCATTGGCAATTAGTGTTATGAAGGAAATAATGGAGTCCTCCAAGAGAAAAAAAAATGGGTTGATGGAGGGAAGGACGCAATTTTGATTGGATTATCAGGGAAGATGTATCCAAAGAAGTGATATTAAAGGAAAACCTGGGGGCACCTGGGTGGCTCAGTGGGTTAAAGCCTCTGCCTTCAGCTCAGGTCATCCCAGGGTCCTGGGATCAAGCCCCACATCGGGCTCTCTGCTCAGCAGGGAGCCTGCTTCCCTCTCTCTCACTGCCTGCCTCTCTGCCTACGTGTGATCTCTGTCTGTCAAATAAATAAATAAAATCTTAAAAAAAAAAAAAGTAAAACCTGAAAGATAAGGAGTTATCCTAAAACCTCAAAGATAAGGAGCTATCCAGGGGAGGAATGGAGTTAGAACCCTTTAGGCAGAGAACATAGTTCAGGCTAAGACCATGCAGTGGTGAAAGTTTAGTATATACTTAAACAAATGAAGGCATACTAGGAGTTCACTGCAATGTTACATGGAAAGGCACACAAGAACCAAATAAAAACTGAACCCCAAATTTTAGCTGGTCATTTTGACCTAAAGATATTTTACAGAATCCCTTATAACTAGTGGGCCATGGAATTCATTTCTGGCCAAAGTTATGCAAACTGATGTGTCATGTGCACTTTTTTCTCCTTTCTTTAAAGAAAGGAAATACATCCTTCTGCACTCTTTTCTCCATATTGCTGGTTGTGATGGCTGGAGCTCTTGTAGTCATCATGGACCATGAGTTTGAGAATCACACCAAATGGTGAGCAGGAAGGACTCTGGTTCTCCAACAGCTTCATAGAACCAACATGCCAACTCTAGATTACTTAACTCTATGTTTCTTTTATTTTAGGAAGAAAACAACAAACTTTTAAAAGCAATGGTTACTTTGGGGGTTTCTATTATTGCAGCCAATACTTAATACAGGATGCTGATGTAATAGATCAAATGAGAGGCAGCATAGAGAGACAGTGGCTATGGAGAGAAAAAGACACATTCAAGCTTTATTTTAAAGGGAGAGACCATGGACTTAACAATAGATTGGACATGGCAGGGTGAGGGAAATAGAAATGTCAAAAATTAATCCAAGATAAGTGGCTTGGACAACCATTTGGTAGGTGTCTTCATTACTGAATTAGGGATAAACTGAAGAGGCAAGATTTGAGGAAAAATAAAGACTTCACCTTGGATGCATCTCAGAAATACTAAATCCCTCTATCATATTTGTTTTAAATCTGTGATAAATCTATCAAGCAATGGATATATACTTTCAGAAATGACTGTAATTGCTAAGTTCATTATAAAATTCATAGTTAATTAGAATTTCATCAGAAGATCTATAACCCTATAGTGGGTTTAGGAATTCTCTTTGAACCTGAGTTGTTTCTTTTTTTCTTTTCCCCTTTATGTTACTCATAAGTAGATGAAGCTGCTGTGCAAACATGCCATTTTCTTGTGGTTGTTATGTATTCTAGAGGAAAAAAGCACCCAAACAGGACCTCTATTTAAACCATTAACTTCTCTCTTTTTCTCTAAGGGGAATACTAATGTTTTTGAAGGCTAGTGATTTACAATGTTATCTAATTCAAACTTCAGTTGTAGGGCTTGTCATCATCGTTTTCCAGATGGGCAACTTAGAGAAGTTAAAAAATGTCACCAGGGTTACAAGCTAGAATAAAGCAGAACAAGAATTTGAAGCTAATCTACCACATCCCGAGGTCCGTGTTCTTACTGTTAAAAATTGCTTCTTTCTTGTATGTTCATCCTATAAATAAAGCCAAACAAATTCCAAGATACTGTCTTAATGCTAATTAATTATAATGATGAGAATTACTTTTGCAAATATATTTACATATTTGTCCACACATAGTTATTATATAGACTCTGAAATTTTTCCAATACAGCACAATATATAAAGAGTTCAATGAGAGTAGAACTTTTCATGAGAAACCCTATATCTCTTGGTCGCCTCTGGCATTGATTAAATTGAAGTTAAAAAAATTATAATTTAGTTCCATCTTCAGATAGTCCATTATCAAAGCATAATGCCTTTAAAATGAGTTGAAAGAAAAGCCCATAGGCAGTAAAAAGTAGTAAAATCAAGAATGATAGTCTAGTGCGTGATATTTAAATGAGAAGTAAGAGGAGTAAATAAAAGGGCACTGCCAATTCTAGCCAGGAGAAATTACAATGTATCCACTGGGGAAAAGACTGGAATATATTTTTATAGAAAAAAAATAACTTAGCGATATGAATAGTTCTTTCCCCTAGATTCCTTCTTTTTATACTACCCTGCTTTTCTTTAGTATAACAATTATTCAGTGTCCTGGAGTTCAGTGATTTTACTATCTACATAGTATAAACCATCATGCAAATTGCTTGTACTAAATACTAGAATCAAATGTAAGGAGGTTATATAAAAACAAACTATATCATGTTTACAGTCATCATGAACTCATTATATGAAAGGATACGCATTAAGTGATAATAGATACAAAAGAGAAATTAGTGATTTCTTACCTCAAGGAGTTCACCTCCCCATGAAAGCAATATACATACACAAGTGTGTAAATGTGTGTGTGTGTGCACACGCACATATAACCATATTTAAGTAAAGGCTCTCATTATGTGTATGCTAAATTTCTAAGTCAATAAGACAAGCTTCACTGCTCATGAACTTACATTACTGCTAATGGTTTGTGAGAGGAATAAACATAATTTAATATACAGATACACAAATAAATGTATCTTTTTAATGATCTTCAGTTTTCACTCAGTTGACGTATTTGAACACTACCCAATCAGTTTTAACTTTAAATGATGACTTTCCAGCTGACTGTTGAACAATTAGAATAACACTTTACTCCTCCTCATTCAGTAGTTTTCCTTCTCGGTGATGTTTCCTAACTTATTTTGGGCTCCCATCAGGCCACCCTCCTCCTAGTCTATCCTCTCTGTTAAATCAGGAAACTATATACATTTTCAGTGACAGAAAGACACTTTTCATCTGCAGTCCTCTGTGCTGTGTCCAAATCACTTCGTGAGTTCCTGTCTTGGCTCCCTCTGGTGTTAAATAAGGCAGGTCAATGGCTTCCCACCTTGGGTTGCCACATTTCCAGAAGTTAGAATCCCCAGCCCTCTCCCAAGTTTAACCCCTGGTTTGTCCAGTCTTGCCCCCAAACTTTCAGGTAGAGATTTTCTTTTGGTATATTTGAAGTTACATTACTGTTTGATGAAATTTTACATTAAAAAATATAGTCCTCATTATATCTTTTTCTTAATATAGACCTTTCTCCAACTTTTCCACTTTTTCTACTAATTTATCTTATTAATACCTCCCCCCCCCAACAGCAAACATTTGTTTCTCAGTTCTAGAGGCTGGAAGTCGGAGATGAAGGTGCCGACAGATTTGATACCTGATGAATCAGGTACTTTTTTCTTAAAAAAATATATCTTACAGGAACCCGTTACGATCAAAACAGAAATTACAATACTTTTTCAAGTAAATAGAGCCACTGCTATTTTTAGTGTATTTTAATGTTTTGGGAAAAGAAAGAAATTTTAAAAGACTTCTGTAAAAATGAAATTAGTGTACATGAGCATTTCTTTTAAGTATGATGGCAATTTAAGGTTAACAGATGTTTTAAACATTTTTTGTAATTGTCTGACATTTGAATATATTTTCCTTCTAGTGCCAAGAAATGTCTAATTGTAAATATAGAAATAAAAATTCAAAAAAGTCATTTCAAAAACTCAATAAAAAGCAACTTTTAATTTAAAACTAAATTTGTTTCACATATACAGTTTTAAAGTTAAAATTTTAATACAGTAGACTGATAGTAGTATTTCTTTACGTGTTAATAAAGAACACAAAAAACAGATATTCTGGAAGGCTTCTGTGTATAAACTAATTATTTTTACTCCATGAAGGCAAATGGAAGCTTTCTTAAAGCAGAACATGCTAGTCTCACTCTGGATACATTTAAATAAGGAAATGTCAAATTACAAGTCAGATAAAAATTACCTTTTTTTAAAAGAAAAGTTTCTATATTATTGACAAACAAATTCTACTTTTTCTAGTTAGAAGAGTATAGGTTTATAATAATTCTATGGGAAAATATATTTTACCAAATGTGGCATAAGAAAATTTTACAGTCTGAATAGATTATGATCAGGTAAGACAATGAAATGATTGAAAGAATTACCTCTTGAAATCTCCAATCTGAGAGCGTCATATAGTTGAGTTCAATTCAAATTTATTGGTGCAGACTTATTCTTAGTCTATACCGTATGTTTCAGAGTAAGAAAGTAGTTATTGCTATCATTTTAAGAAGCTAATATAAGTGAACCAAAACTTTATTTTTTTAACATTCCAATTCCAATTATAGATAAAAATGTAAAAATCATAAGTTAAATATAAGCAAATATGCTCACCAGTATATTAAAATAGTTTTTAGTCATAGGTGAAATTAGTTCTCAGGAATGCGAGGTAATTTAATAAAAGAGAATATAAATCTATGTTTAAGGGAAGATTTGAAGACTAACTCAGCCACTTACTGGACATTTAATTCTGTCAAGTTGTTGAACTTTCTTTATTCATAATATAGGGCTAGTGTTATGTATCTCAAACAAATGTTGTGAAGATTTAGGTTGATTAATGCTGTAAAACACTTAAGATAGCGTCTGGAAAATTGCAAGAGTTCACTCTTTTGCTCAGGCCCGTGGGGCCGGCAGGATGGGCAAGTGTCGCAGTCTCTGTACTGTCACAGCCCTGAAGGCCAACCCTTCACTTTTTTTGCACTTCCCAGGCAAAAGGAATTGTGCTGGAAAAAGTAGGGGTTGAAGCCAAGCAGCCAAATTCTGCCATCAGGAAGTGTGTCAGGGTCCAGCTGATCAAGAATGGCAAAAAAAATCACAGCCTTTGTACCCAAGGATGGTTGTTTGATTTTTATTGAGGAAAATGATGAGGTTCTGGTTGCTGGATTTGGTCACAAAGGTCATGCTGTCGGTGACATTCCTGGAGTTTGCTTTAAGGTTGTCAAAAGTAGCCAATGTTCTCTCTTTTGGCCTTATACAAAGGCAAGAAGGGAAGACCAAGATCATAAATTTTGATAGCAAAAACATGATAATAATAAATTTTCATAAGCCAGAGTAAAAAAAAAAAAAGAAAATTGCAAGAGTTCAATATTTGCTAGCTAGTAGGAGGAGGAGGAGGAGGAGTAATATTAGTAGTAATTGTTAATATATTTATCAGAAAAAGTATTAATAATTCAACACAATATATCATTTTCTAATAAACATAAGGATAAGCTGAAAAGAAATTCCATAAAATTCAATTCCCATTACTGAAAACTTAAAAAAAATAGGAAGATGATTAATTAACATAAGCTGTGAGAGAATATAGAGCTTAAACTAATGATTTATAAAATATAATTAGTATAATATTATACTCATTCTTATTGATTCCAATACCCTCATTCATCTACCTCCTCTGCTCATAGGGCACTACATTTTAAATACCTATGTATAGATAGAAGAATAGAGGATTTTGAGGGAGAATTGAGAAATCAGGCACATCACTTCTACCCACATTCTTTTGACCCACAGAACTCAGTCACCTGGTCCCCCCTAAAAATAGGCAGAATGATAAATGCAGTGTAACAAAGAGAAAAATAAGATAATATTGGTGAGCCCATATGAGTGTCTCTGCCACACATCTACTAATGCAGATGTTGAGATGTTTTCAAGATCTTAATAATATAAACAGGGTAAGTTATGTCATTTTTCTTGTATATGAACATATCTCTAAGATTTTTTTTTACAAGCAGAACATAGATATTTAATATATTAAAAGGTATTTCCAAATTAGCCTTCATTCCTTTTTTTTCTAAGTAAAGATTTTTGTAAGAGAAGTTTTAGGTTCATAGCAAAATTAAGATGACAGTATAGAGATTTCCCATATGCCCCCTGATCCCACACATACATGGCCTGTCCCTTTAGCATCAACCCACCAGAGTGGTACATTAATTACAATGGATGAACATACATTGACACATCATTATCACCCAAAGCACATAGTTTACATTATGGGTTCAGTCTTGGTGTTGCATATTCCATTGGTGTGGACAAATGTTTAAGGGCATGTACCCATCATTGTGCTATCAGAGTATGTTCACTGCCCTAAAAATCCTCTGTACTCTACTTATTCATCTCCTCTACCCACCTCTTAGCAACCACTGATCTTTTTACGGTCTCCACAGTTTTGCCTTTTCCAGAATGCCATATAGTTGGAATAATATTATCATGAAACCTTTTCAGATTGGCTTCTTTCACTTAATAATATGCATTTACGTTTCCTTCATGTCTTTTTATAGCTTGATAGTTCATTTCTTTTTAGTGATGAATAATATTTCATCATGTAGATGTACCACAGTTTATTTATCCATTCACCTACTGAAAGACATCTTGGTTGCTTGTAAGTTTCAGCAATTATGAACAAAGCTGTTACAAACATCTGTGTGCAGGTTTTTGTATGGATGTGTTTTCAACCCCTCTGGGTAAATACCAAGGACCATGATTGCTGGATCATATGTAAGAGTGTTTAGTTTTCTCAGAAACCACTAAACCATCTTCTAAAGTAGCTGTACCATTTTAAATTCCCACCAGCAATGAGTGAGAATTCCTGTTACTCCACATTCTCACCAGCATTTGGTGTTGTCAGTGTTCTATATTTGTGTCCTCATTTTGTTCTGGTAAGTGCCCTCTATTCCTTTTTTACTGATTTATGCTCTCATCAGTAATGTTATCAAGTCCCCATTTCTTCATATTTTCATAAAGATAGTGTGCTGTCAGACTTTTGGATTTTTTGTTAATTTGATCATAGATGAAACATATTAGCAGTGTTGTTTAAATTTGCATTTATTTTATTACGAAAGAGATTGAGCATTTCTTATCTTTTTTTTTTAAAGATTTTATTTATTTATTTGACAGAGAGAGATCACAAGCAGGCAGAGAGGCAGGCAGAGAGAGAGGAGGAAGCAGGCTCCCTGCTGAGCAGAGAGCCTGATGCGGGGCTCGATCCCAGGACCCTGAGATCATGACCTGAGCCGAAGGCAGCAGCTTAACCCACTGAGCCACCCAGGCGCCTGAGCATTTCTTATCTTATGAAACATTTTTATTTCCTTCTTTATGAACTCTGCTCAGTCATTGGTGATGATAAGATATTCAACATCACTAATCATCAGGACAACGTAAATGAAAACCACAATGAGCTATCACTTCATACTTATTAGAATGGCTATTATCACACAAACAAGAAATAACAAGCACGGGTGAGGATGTGGAGAAAAGAGAACACTCATGCAGTGATGATGGGAATGTAAATTTGTACTGCTACAATGAAAAACAATATGAACTTCCCTTCAAAATTAAAAGTGGAATACTATGTGATCCAGCAATCCTACTTCTAGGTATTTTTTCAAAGGCAGTAACATCTCTACATTGAAGAGATATCGGATTCCCATATCCACTGCATTACATTAGCCATCCTGGATGCTAGACACTGTTCTCTTTAATACTTCCAGAAAGTTCTTTCCTCAGGTCCTGGGTATCCTCACACCCATGAGCTAATCAATTTGTTTTTATTGAACACTTGAGAGAGACCCTCTGTAGGAAACTCGCTGGAGTTCTTTTTGTGTACAGCTGTCTCCTCTTTGGTACTCTGTCCTGTGAACACAAGTTGCCTTAATCTCTTGGCACTGTCACCTATACCTCCAGCTGGGTGCTCTCCCTTTACCTTAGCTTGGAATCTCTCTCTCAGCAGTCAAAGCGATAGAGTAAGCATAGAGCTCTCCTTTTTTGTTTTCAATTTCTTGGAGATCATTGTCCATTATTACCTGATGTCTACCATTTTTTATTTTTTCAAGTGAACAAATCTAGTCCCTGTTTCTCTATCTCAGTGCAAAGCAAAATTCTACAATTACAATTTTTTTTAAAGATTTTATTTATTTATTTGACAGACAGATCACAAGTAGGCAGAGAGACAGGCAGAGAGAGAGGGGGAAGCAGGCTCCCGCCTAGCAGAGAGCCTGATGTGGGACTCAATCCCAGGACCCTGGGATCATGACCTGAGCAAAGGCAGAGGCTTTAACCCACTGAGCCACCCAGGCACTCCTACAATTACAATTTTAAAGAAGCCAGATCATACTCATTTCAGTCTGGATCCCAAACAGAAGTGCATGGCAAACAAATTAGTAAAATTTAAAGAATGCTTATATTCAGAGGGGTTATTCATGGAGATTTGGTTGCACACTGAGAAGCCACAAAAAAACAGTATAACCATCCTAGGCTAATAGCAGCAGAGCTGTTAGTAACCCTGGTCCCTTTGAGCCTAGGACATAAGATGTTTACTAGAACTCAGAAGGAGATCAGGTTAAGAAGCCTTCCTTGAAAAAATGCGTGACCTGGGGTGCCTAGGTGGCTTAGTCATTAAGCGCCCGCCTTCGGCTCAGGTCATGATCCCAGAATCCTGGGATCGAGTCCTCTGCTTGGTGGAAAGCTTGCTTCTCCCTCTTCCACTCCCCCTGCTTGTGTTCCCTGTCTCGCTGTCTCTCTCTCTTGTCAAGTGAATAAATATAATCTTTAGAAAAAAGAAAATGTGAGACCTAAGGTAAAACTGAAGGGAGGAGCCAGAGAAATATACTGACATCACTCTCTTCTATTGTCCTTTCTTTTCCCCATGGACTTAATCTAAATTGGAAGCCAAAGAATAGAATAGAACAGAATAGAATGGAATAGAATAGAATAGCTTGCATAAGTCAGCCTCTCAGAGCAGAGCAAGTTGTATTTGCAAAGGAAATGCAAGATACCTAGCACAAGATACTTTTTGGCATGCTTCTATGCATGCAGTTGTGTAAACCCTGGTAATCATGTTTGATTCTTTCATGTCCCCCACCTCCCCATTCCAACTGGCCAAAGATTCTGTAGATCCTACTTTTCAATCAGTTACAAATTTATTGCTTCCTCCCCAACTTCCTACAGTCACTACTGTTTTAATGAATGTTATCACTATGTTCCAATGCACTTTGCCATAACCTCTGAAATACTTTCCTGGCCTCCCAGTTTTAGTCCCCCTTTTTAGTCCATCTATTCTTTAGAAATAATGGGATTGATTTTCTTTCTTTTTAATTCAGGCCTGATCACATCATTTCACAACTTTATATTTTCCCATGGTTCATACATTTCAGTGGGGATTTCAAGATGACCCATTTTCTGGATTCTACCATTGTCACCATCTTAAGCAAGAGAAAGACATAATAAAATACAAAATGTAAAGCTGGTTGTTTTTCATAAATTTCTCTTGAAAACTCCTATTCTTCTAATCCTTCAAATGTCATCAATCTCTCATTATAGTTATTACTAGGTTACCTTTTTCCCACAGTGCTGAACTAGCTTCTTATCTCAACCAACTGATGCCTCTTTAGCACTCATTAAACTAAGAATTACTTCTATTAATCTTTACATTATTTCTCTTAGTAAAAGACTGATTTTTATGTAAGACATACCTTGTATCAACTTCAGATGCGAATTAGTTTCTCATTCTTAAAGTATTCAGGATCAATATTTAATTCACTTTATTGCTAAGTGAACTATCAATTAATTCAGTTTCTAATCCAATTTTTATTTTATGTGCTCAATGAAACAGTTTATATAGTATCTTAACATTTTAAAATCTTGGTTGCAGAGAATATATTTGAGCCATTTTTTTCATCTCAAATAAATACACAGAAATATTGTTCAAATGACACTTCATTTATCTAAATCAGTCTACAACCATAGAAGTTGTTTGTTGTGCTTAGAAGGGAACATATAACTTGGTGAACAATAATGATAAAATTTGATGTGCACTTACAAGGCCTAGCTCCTAGCTCCTAGCTTTTCATTATAGTTCCTTCCTCACTAAAATTTAATTCTTTACAACATTACTTATCTTTATATTACATTCCCTCAAAAGTTTAATCATTTCTGAAATGTCTGAGTCTTCATCTGATTCTACCACTTACTAGCTTGTGGCCTTGGACATGTTTCTCTTGGGATCTGTTTCCTCATCTGTGAAATGTGAATAATAACTTCTACTTTAGGGCAATTTTCTGAGGAATAACTGAGTTAATGCATTAAAATGCTTAGAACAATGTTTGGAATATAGGAACAATCTACAAGTGTTATTATTATTATGAAATCAGGTATAAATGCTTATTCTGTCTCCTCCTCTGTAAGGACAACAGTAAACCTGATTTGCACTATTGCTCCCCATCAATTTACATCTCATCAAAGACCTCACACTCTCAATTATCTTATTTTTCCTGCACCTTCCATTTCTCCCTTGTCACTTGCTCTTTCTTACCAGCATTTAGATATCTTCAAATATTTGTTTGACTGTAAACATGCCACTCAAACATGTTCCATGAGGATAAGTTCTTGTGTTCATTTTCTTTTTTATCACAATATCTCCGTGTCTAATATATATGTAGGTACTCAATAAACATTAATTGAATTAAGGAATGGAAAAATCATAAATTAATCATTTGAGGGCCTGAATGCTTTAGCTATTAACCTATTTCCTGCCAATGCTTCACACACCAACATCTACATCTATTTTCATTTCCCACTCATTTCTCATTCCTCAGCAAACTGATCTCTACTTCCTCCATTTCACTTAAGTGGTTGTTATCAATTAAGTTAAAATATATGTTGCATCAAGGGCGCCTGGCTGGCTCAGTCAGTAGAATATATGACTCTTGATCTCAAGATAGTAGGGAGTTTGAGTCCCATATTGGGCATGTAGAGATTACTTAAAAAAAAAAAAAAAATATATATATATATATATATATATATATATATATATGTGTGTGTGTGTGTGTGTATACTATATATATAGTTGTATTTAACTTATGCCCTGGAAACCATACATAACCAATTCAAATTCAATATAAAGCAAGTTCATCCCTCTTAGGAAGTTAAGTTTTTAAATGATAAAGCTTTCACTGTAAAGCAGACATAGAAAATCTTTAAATAACATATTACAGAGATTCAGAGAAAAAGGATCTGATACTTAGACAGACACTGTAAGTAGGATGATAATGTGAGAAGAACAGAACAATGGAAAAAGAAGAGATCAAGACAAGATTTTTGCATTTACTGGAAACAAATGTTGCTAATAGCATCAGTGAGTCTAGCAATAGGCAATAGATAGTATGCCTTGTTCCATAACTAGTGTGGGGGGAATCCTTCCCCCCATCCTTGGGAGGAATGGAGTAAATGAGCAAGAGACCTCAGAAAAAATGGGTAATACTTCCATTTATAGCTATGGTGGGTTAGATGGCATTGAAACCCTCCATGCTAAAGTAATATTCAAGCTACATATTTTACAAATGTACAACAACAATTTCAGGGAGTTATCCAGTAACCAATGAAAAGTTCTGATCCTAAAAGCAAGGAAAAACATAAGTTTAACAGATTTCCTTGTAAGGATTTTTTGCACACTCCAGCTAAGGAAAACAGAACCCAATTAAACAGTAAGTTTCTCTGGAGGGAAAAAACAGAGATTGTGGTTCAGGGATGCCAAGAAAGTTGGGGGCAGGAATCAGAGGCCCCAGAATGTTAACCCTAATAATCTCTGTAAAATTTTTTCAGAGGTTTTGCTTTTAGATGGCATTTAATCTGTGAGTACATGGTTGGATCTCTGGAAAACCTAGGAGAGAATAGCTACCAAGGACTAGAGAGCAGAGAAGAAATTCTTAGTCTGAACAATAGTGAAGAGATACAGACGGGATTTTTGGTCTTTCTGGAACAGAGACACCTTATGAACACTTTAGGCTTTCAGTAGAAACTGAGGAAAAGCCATATCATACAAATAAGGACTATGCCATAAAAGTAAGGATTGTGCTCTGAGAGTATGGGCAAACCAGAACTGTCCTCTCTAATAAATCTTTAGAGCAATCATTGATCAAATTAGTGTGATCCAATGGTAATGTAAGTAGACCCCAGAACAAAACTCAATACTATTTAGAGGATATTAAAATAACCCAAGAACTCTTCAAAGTATTTTCTAAAATATCCAGCATATAATAAAAATACCTAGGTATATAAGGAAGCAGGAAAACACTATTCAATTATGAAGAGATACAATACACCCAAAGACATTCCAGACACTGGATTTAGCAAACAACATTTTCAAAGTAAATATGTGTGTTATAATTAGACAAAATAAAGGAATAATTAAAGAAAATATGGATCAAATATATGAGGGGGGAAATTTCATCAGAGTTGAATAATGAAAAGAAAATAGAAATTCTAGAACTAAAATACAATGTCAGAACTTAAAAAATCATACGTTGGGATAAACTGTAGACTTTATAGAGCAGAAGACAAGATTAATGAACATGAAGATAGAGCAACAGAAAAACACCAAAAGAAAAAAAGAAAAAAAATGAAGTATAAGAAACATATGGGACATAGTCATAAAAGACACAAAACAAAATATAAAAGACACACAGGACATGATCACAGCATCTAGGATATATATAACTGGAATCCCAAAGGGAAAAAGTGAAAAGAAATAGGATGGAAGCCTTTTTTTTTTTTTTTTTTTTTTTTTGAGAGATAGAGAGAGTGAGAGCACAGGTGAAAGGCAGAGGGAGAGAGACTCTTAAGCATGTTCCATGCCCAGTTCAGAGCCCCATGCAGGGCTTGATCTCCTGGCCATGAGATCATGACTTGAGCTGAAATCAAGAATAGGGTGCTTAACTGACTGAGCCATCCAAGTGCCTTGGGATGAAAGCCATATCTGAAGAAATAATTGCAAAAATGTCCAAATCTACAGGAAGAATAGTATCAATTCACAGATTCAAATATTCCACAAATCTATATGAGGTTAAAAAACACACATCCACATACCCCCTTAGGCACATCATGTTCACATTGCTGAAAATGTGAACACGCAGCTAGGTGAAAAATACTCATTACTCCAAATAAGCGACAAAAGAAATTATGGATGCCAAAAGTCATGAGATGACATCTTCAAAGTGGTAGGGGAAGAAAAAAAATAATTTAAATCCAGAATTTTATTATTTAGCAAAAACAGCATAAATGAAGGTAAATTTCAGACATTTTTAGATGAAAACAGATAAGAAGCAAACAAAAAGTGTAAACATTGTATCACTAGCAGACCTAAAGATTGTGAAGATTGTAGAGAATTATAGGTACAATAGGAAGTCAATAAAAACATAACAGACAGCTTTTATTTTACGTTTGTTTTTAAAATTTTTTTTAACTTGAGTATAGCTGACACGCCACTATACAGCACTATTACAATATCATTGACTATATTTCCTATGCTGTACTTTTTTTCCCCATGACCTATTTATTCCATAACTAGAGGCAACAGACAGCTTTTAATTAAATAATTCTCATCATATAACGTAAGAGTAAGTGTCATAACTGGGTTCTATTTGTAGGCAAAATAATTTGGCAAAACTAGATGATAAATACTTTAAAAGAAATTCTAGGAGAATATGAGTAGACAGACAGTTTCCTTAGTTATGACATAAAGTAATAGAAAATTGCTATTTAAATAATGAACTTTTCTTGGAGACTAAAAAGTCTTCAGAGCCCCATGTCTTCATGGGGCTATTTCTACATGAAATAGAAGGTAGGCAAACGAGACCAAGAAAAGTTTTGTGTTTATTTCCTCTTTCTATTAGGTTTCTGGATGTGTTTTCTATTAACAATAATAAAATATTTGAAAATAATTTTCTGTATTTGGAAGAAATAGCAAAATATGGGACTGTGATAAATAAGTTTCTTAATATAACAAACTTTATAAATATGCTCTTACTCTTTTTCTTTTTTTCAATATCTTTAAAGACAGTAAGATTATATAAGGTAATCATTAAAACTATGCATGGATTTTGAAGCACATATAAAACATTTGTATAAAAGGAATAACATAAAATGGTTGAGAAGAATTAGAATTATAGGAGTAACGTTTCTATATCTTTCTATACCCAAGTATGAGTCTGAAAAACATCTGATAAGATGAGATATATATTGTAAGCCCTAGAGCAACCAGTAAGAAAAATAATTCAAAAATGTAATGAAAAAGCCACAAAAGGAATTAAAATATTCCACTAAAAAACACCCACTTAACACAAAAGAAGGCAAAACAGGAGGCTCAGAGGAACTAAATTCATGAGACGCATAACATGTCACATGTTTTATGACATGTTTTGTGTTTTGTGACATGTCACATGTTTTGTGACATGTTTTGTTACATAAATGTAACACAAAACAGCAGATGTAAATCCGAACATATCTATAATAACATTAAAAATGAATAGATTTAACATTCTGACCAAAGGCAGAGAGTATCGATTATCAACTACATGCTTTCTACAAGTAATATGCTTCATGTTCAAAGAAATAGTTTAAAATTAAAAGGATAGAAAAGAATATACCATCAAATCAGACTTGGAGAGATAGCCCTAAAAAACTGCAGGATTATTAGATATTTCTGGAGGAGTTTTGGAAAAGTGCTGGGGATCTGACCCCATGTGGATATGGAGAGAGCAAGACGATGATGTCAGGTGGTCAAGGATAAATATCTAGAATGAAGTTTCCTTTTTTTTTTTTTTTTAAGATTTTACTTATTTATTTGAGAGAGAGAGAGGATGAACAGGAGGAAGAGGCAGAGGGACAAGCAGACTCCCCATGGAGCAGGGAGCTGGACATGGGGCTCATTTCCAGGACCCTGAGATCTTGACCTGAGCCAAAGTCACACTCTTAGCCAACTGAGCCACGCAGGCACACCTGGAATAAGGATTCCAATAAGGACTACCTTATTACATTGTGTACATTGTGTAAGTGCATTGAGGTCAACCAGCGGTGGGGTTATGTAATGAATGGATTGTGGAACCTCAGTTATAAATTTAGAACTGTCAAAATTCTGGTACTTGGGTTGAGAAGGAAACAGAGCAAGCACATTTATAACATAAAGGCAAATATTAGGCCCTGCAAAAGCTGGGAGATAGTTTCTCCTATTTGTTCCTCAAGGCAGGGGATCCTATATATCTTTGTCTCATGAGGGCTTAGTTCAGTGCTTATCATATGGCACATACCAGCAGATATGACTGAAGGATTGAAAAAAGTAATAAAAGTCAAAGAATGAGTCACAAGCAATAGGACAAATTTAGCTAATTTAGGCCCAAAGTCAGAGTAGGATTAATATAGGGCAAACTTAAGACTGATTTACTGAGCACTTCTTAATTTGTGTACTTAAAAAGAGAATGGTATAAAGCAGTGCTATACCTGATTAGAGCCATGATAAAGAATAGGACAAGGACTGAGAGCCTGGAAGTTCATTTCAAACATAAATGACCTTTTATAAATGATATAGTATAAGGATCTTATTTGTTTGATAGTGCAGAGAAGTGCTCAATGGTCCCTTCTCATTAGTGTTCATTATATGCATTGTGAGTGTTATTTAGGAAAATGATATAACCACATAATATAGAAAAATAGTTTTATGAAAGGAAAGTACATACAAATATTAGATGTTAAATTGAAAGAGAGAAAGACTTTAAAATAAGAAAATGAACAAGGTCCACTTTCAGGTGGAAATTCTCATCATTAAAAAATAAAGATACCTTTTTAGGGGTGCCTGGGTAACTCTGTTGGTTAAACGTCTACTTTTGGCTCAGGTTATGATCCCAAGGTCCTGGGGTCAAGCCCTGAGTTGGCCTCCTTCCCTCTCCCTGCTCGTGCCTTCTCTGTCTCTCTCTCTCAAATGAATAAAATCTTTTTTTAAAAAGATAACTTTTAAGTCTAGAAAAGTTTAATTCTAGAAAAGCCTGAATTATCTTCCTAGTCATATATCATTTTCATTATAAAGAGTTGCATTCACATAATGTTTTTAGAAAAGGTGTCATTTTATTACTTTATCCTCCCATCTGTAATTTGTCATTTAATATGCATATGTATATGCATATCTTATGTTAATTAAAATACATAATTTAATTATATTATATATTTAATTAATATATCTATAAATATATACACCTGTCTTCTATAAAATATATTTCATAGAATTAATATATACATAGTACCACAACTGGCTCTATGTAACACACACATACACAAAATGCAGTACTCATTTAAAATTTACATTCCAAATTAACTGTCTCTATACAATTTTTATAGTGTTACATCATAACTTAATGTTTCTTAATTGTTTCAATATCTCAACATTATGGATTAAAGTAAAATCATGCTCACTGGGTTTGCTAGAATTTTCCATACCTTCCTTTAGTTCTTATTGCTGCAGATGAATACTTTCATCCATTTTTGTTGGGTTCTTTTCTCCTTCCCCACAGGATATGATATGATAAACTTGTTCCTTTCTCTTTTAGTCATCAACTTGCTCTTTCTTCCTTAACCCCAGAAGATGGTGGCTTTGTTGGCATTTTATTTATAAAATTGAGCTATCCAGTGTCAATCTCATGTATTTCATTTTTCCCTCAAAATATCTTGGTCCCACACTCTTTGTATTGTGACAAAACAACCTGGTAGCTTTACCCATTAATTCAACGTTTGCTCCAGTCTACAATTACATTGCCTCAAACTCTACCATGACAGGACTGCATTCCTGATCTATCTCTTCCCACTTTGGAGTACATATACGACTTACAACTTCATCCCCCTTTAAATGTTTCCATTTCCCGAGCCCCTGATGTTCTTCACCTCTGCTCAGTTATTTCCCACATCAAACACATTTCCTCTACCCGTCTGTCAGCTCAGTGTGATTCAGTGTACAATTAGTTAGATAATTAATAAATCAATGTGTAAAATAAAAATGGAAATGAATAGTGAGGCCAAGGTCCAATGCCAGGGGAATTTATTCTCAAATAAATTGAATAGTTTCCACGCAAGTGCATGAAAGGAAGTTAAGGGTTTTTAGTGATGTACAGACATCACTAAAAATAGAAGCCCAGCAGACATAATATCCCCTACAAGATTATCTCAAAAACATATTCATCATCAAGACTTTATTTCCAAATCTCTCTGAAGACCAAGTAGGAAATCAAAAGGATGGCAACTAAGGCAGAAGGAACTTTGGGCACTGATCTATAATATCAGAAAAATTACAGAGATTGCACAGGAACTGTTATGCAGGAAAAATAGAAAGTAAGGAGGAGAAAACTGTAGATTATGGCCAAACCATAAAAGTTCTGGAGTTGCAGAGAGAAACGTTTCACCAGTCTCGGTAGATATGGACAGCCATTGAAGGTTTTATGAGAGGCTGACATAAATGGAGTTTCATACTATCACAAAACTTTTCTGACACCAATGTTTAGGATAAATCAGTGTTAAGATCAAGTGTGTTGGAGGACAAGATTCAGGCAGGAGTCTCTTTAAATTGTGCTTTAGAAAGCCACACGTCTCCATGGAAGCCAGATGAGCACATGTGGAACATTTTAGGCTGTGGGGCTAGGCTGTAGCTCTACTCCTGACTCCATTGTTTATCAGTTTGGTGACTTTAGGCAAATAATTAAATCTCTCTGGGGATCGTTATCTCCATCCAGAAAACAGAAACTACAAGTAGTTCCTTCTTTTTAGATTTGTTGAGGATTGCATAAGGTAAATTGTGAAAGGTCCTGGTGCTCTGGTGACACCTAATAAGGAACCATTTACCAAATAATCACAGCTACTGTCATCATCAATGGCGTTAACTAAAAGGAGGTAGTAGAAGTGAAAATAGAAAGCAGCATCCGGAAGTAAAAGGCGCTTTGGAGGTAACTGAGGATTTTTCAACTTATCAAGTAGGTATAAGAAAGAGTCAGAGATGTCTCTGAGGTTTCATTCTGGGTAAGTCGGAGACTGCGTGTGCCATTAATCAAACCATACAGGTCACCAGGAGTTGCTGCTTTTGGAGCCGGAGTAATAAATTTGGGATTGCTCATGCTGATTTCAAGGTACAAGTAGGTCATACAGGTAGAGCAGTTATTATGCAGTTGAAAATGCATCTTGCAAATCAGGTATAGAAATATAAATCCTGTAATTGCACAGACAAGCTTGAAATCTTAAGAAGAGAATCCCTAACAGAATAAATGATAGCTTCAGGAATGAAAGCATCACCACACCTCAACCATTCCCTAAGGCTTGCTTCCAAATGTGCTTCTCACACAGGTTTCATAAACTAATCCCCTCGGTTTCCCTGTGGTGGTGCCACCACTGTCTGCCACACCTGCTTTAGTTTGCTCACTCATAACTCATCTTTCTCTTAATGCCAAAACACCCAGCCACCTGCATCATCTGGGTGACTGTTTGCACAATGCAACTGAAGGAACTGAAGACACCTTTTCTCTTTGCAACTGATGTCGTCTCTGTCTACGAAACGACTCTAAGGATTTCCTTGCCTTCACCCTGACGCTCAGACCAAATTCTAAGGAGTTAGACCGAATAATAATTCCCTTAACAGTCAGTCTGCTACAATCAGACTTTTTTTATGACAAATATTTTCCCAGGGGATTCTGTAATCTATACTGTAATTTTTAATCTATCAATTCAAATAGACCCAATTCAAATGAGCCCAGTTGAATTTTCCAATTTTTTTCCCCTGTTTCCTGTGTCCCATTTCCCATTGTTTCTATGAATGAGCTCCCAGGTCCCTTCCACACTCTCTGAAAAAGAATGTATTTCTACCTTTTTATCTGCCCAGATCTAAGGATTGTTCTTTTTCTCTTCCTGAAGCTGTTTCCTCAGGACTTCAGGCTATCCGGCAGTGTCTTGTCCCTTCCACCTGTCCAGTTGACTACCCTGGAAGCAGCCTCTGAAATACACATAGTCTCTTGAATGTTGAAGACTATTCTACAAGTTATATTTGGAACACTTTATAATTGACGAATGGCAACATGAAGACCGGCTGTGAACTATCTTAGTAACTTGGGTGAGAAGCAAAAGCAGCACTGGGAGGCTGAAAACATTAAAACAAAACAAAACAGAAAACCACACATGAAAATTAAGACTATTTTGAGATCTTGCATTTCTAAGGTCTTTATAAGTTATTTTTAAATCAAATTCAGTGAAAATGGAGATTTTATAAGTCCCATTGGTATCTGCTTGAGATATTATAACAGTCATGGTGAAGAATTTTCCTTACATTTAATACATTTGTTCCTTTTGTTCTGTACAATTCCAGCAAGCATTTGTATGATATGGAGATGTAGGTGTATTGAGAATCATAACTTTCTTTTTCTCTTTCCAAATATCAACTTGATTCCTTTCTAGCCCTAAAGTAAGTTATCTAATCAAAGGGTTGCATGAGGTCAAATCTTGAGTTGGACATTGTTGATATGCCTGAGGTAAGGGTCATCACCAGTGTAATGACTCCTTATAGATTTACGAAGAGCCTAAAGCTCCAGTCCAGCTTCAACCACAGAATAAAAACACAAAAGGAGAGTATTTTGCTTAGTTCACTTTGAAAAAGTGAAACTCTGTGCCCCAGTATCAGTTTTTCCTGGTGCACACTGTTGGCTTGTCTTGAGATTTGACGGGAAGGAAAAAAAAATTAAAAGAACAAGAGAGAAGTATTTCCAGATTCTGATCTGATTCCAGACTCTAAAGAATGCCCCAAGAGTAAAGGAGTCAATCACAGCATACCACTGGGTATAAATGCAGATATTGTCCAAGAATCCCAAAACAGTTAATTTGGGTCTTTTAAAATTTCTTCTGAGCCAGTTCTGTTCAAAGTGTGTAATAGAAAAATAATCTATTTACATTATGCTTAGCAAATGCCAAAATACCTGCTCAAATAAGACTTTTAAAGAATTTGTATGCTTTTTTAATCATTGTGAAATATTTCTTTTGTTTTGTCTCCAAATGCATAATTCAATTTTCTACACAGAATGATGGCTCAATAAATGTTATCATGTAGTGATTTACACTTGAGAAATACTATTGCAGCAGATGATATGAACTGCAAGATTATCTCTACTAATATTTTTATAATTTTTATATTCTATAAAAATTTGTTGAGTGCCTATTAGTACCAAATGTATACAAGGCCCTGAGTATACAATAATAACAAAACAAATATCAGTCCCTGACTTGTTGGAATTTTCAAAGTCTAATATGTAATTCACATGTGCTTTTATTCTATAGAGTGATCTGTGGAATAAAGTCAATTTTGCTAATAGGAGAGTAGCCCAAAGAAGCGTCCTGACCTACACTCACAGATCAGTCATGGTTCTCAGTATTAAGAAACACACTGCCCGCTGCGGGAAACGATACATATTAAAAGTTAAATGAAATCTAGCTTTTCAGTAGGATTTTACATTTACAAGGTGATTTTCAAATTATGACTTTAAAGGAAAGGAAAAGTTGCACTGCTATATAGCTATATATGGCTAACCACTAATGATTACTTATTCTCTGATTTTGTTTCTGGATTTGTTTTTAGCTGAAATACTGTAATGTTTGTGATCTACAGTTATACCTCAAATCTCTTGAATTCAACTTACTAAACGTTTATTTTTATGTGCAAGTCATGTGTTCAGTGCTGAGACTATGAATCTATCAAAGATAAGCATTCCCCTTTTAAGGAATTCATCTAATATCTACATGGCCTTCTACATGTCTCTTGGTTCTAAATGTTCTTGGTTGCAGGGATGCCTGGGTGGCTCATTCAAAAAGGTCATGATCCCAGAGTGCTGGGATTGAGGCCTGCCCTGCGATGGGTTTCTCTGCTCAGTGGGAAGTCTGTTTCTCCCTCTCCCTCTGCCCCTCCCCCTGCTCTCCCTCTCAAATAAATAAACAAAATCTTTAAAATATATATATAAATGTTCTTGGTTCCAGTAACAAATATTTAGCCAATCCTAAATATAATGCTAAAAGAAGATTTTAATTTATAACATCTAATGACCCAGTAAAAACAGTAAATTCATATTGTTTGTCACCATTAGATTTGTAGGCAAAGAAAAAAAGACCTATGGTGGTATATTATGGAAATTTAATTAATTTAGTTTACTTCTTTCAATAACAGATGTGGAATTTACTATAACATCTATAGATGTCACCTACTTATTGATTATAAGCTAATCATTAATGAAACTTAGAATTGAATGCTGAAAGTTCTGCTTATTTAAATTGTGAAAGAGCAACAAAGGTTAAAAAAATCACAGACACACTAATTAACTAATTACTTGAAGATTACCTTATGAAGCTCTTCTTAAACTTCAATATATCATTGACAGTTCTGTAATCTCAATCAGACTTATTGAGATTAGATCCAAAATCTAATGCTGGATTTTGGCATTAGAACTCTGTTCTAGTGGTTTAAAGATAACTGTATCGGTGGGCTTTAAAAAATTAAACAAGGTATTAGGGAATTCCACTGGCTTGATAAGATTCTGGTTATTTATTTTGCACCTGTGAGAGTTGCCCTAGGGCACTCTTCCTTAGGTTATTGCCTGAATAATATGCTGAGATACGAAAACAGAAAGTGCTAGTTGTAGTGAGGGTATGAGGTTCTTGCTAGCCCATGATGGATAGAGCCCACATCTCCCTCCATTCCTGGGCTATCTGCTACAGGAAACGGCTGTGGTTATGATGGGCAAACACTGGATGTGTACTCAATACATTCTTGCTTATTTACCTAGTAAACTTTGACATAAATATTATCCTGACTTGCAAAAATATTAAAATAATGTAATAGCTATTTTTCTTAGATTACAGGCTGCTGTGAAGATTAAATGAGTTCAGTTACATGATTGCATATGGTAATCTATCAAAGGTAATACAGATACAAGGCATTATTATTATTATTTCTTTTCTCATGGAAACCTTACCTTTGCTTTGTAGCTAATGTTGATTAATATTACGTCCAACCATAGTCTCATCCACCACAAAAATTAATGCAGATCTGTTACTAACAAAAGCTAACAGAGCATTGATTTCCACTCCTAATACTATGTATCATATACGTTGATAATAGGAATCTGGCAGTGCAGCAACATCTGTCAATATGCTGAGCCTTCTTTACATCTAAGATGGATGCCATAATCTCCAGGACTGACATACAGAGGTAAGAAATGTACCTTTAAAAAGCCCTACTGCCGTAGCGGTGCCTGGGTGGCTTAGTACGTTAAGCATCCCACTCTTGATTTTGGCTCAGGTCATGATCTCAGGGTCCTGACATCTAACTCCATGCTCAGCAGGGAGTCTGCTTCCTTCCCTCTCCCTATGCCCCTCCCCCTTCACAAGCACCTGTGTGAGTGCACTCTCTCTCTATAAAATAAATAAATCTTTAAAAAGCCCTACCGCCTTTGCCATCACCCCCTCCGAAGGGCCAGCTGCTGTGGAAATGACTGTGATGATTTGATGGTTTGCCTTTGGTCCCTTTTATTCTCTTGGTATGACCAATTATCAATCCACAAATATATGATTAAAGCAAATCCACTCTAGGTATGCCTTTGTATCAATCTCTCTTGTAAGATAATTTTTTCTTGTTAGTCTAGTTAGGTCCCATAATATTATTTAATTTACCCATATGTCCGTCTTTCTGAACCCTTTAGATCCTGTTGAGTTACCTTTCTCTCTCTTAACCTGGAAAAAAGAAGGGCTCTCCCACATTCCTTCTCCTATCATCTACTAGGCAGTTTCTCTTCAATAGCTGTGTTCTCCTGTCCTCCCCAAGTTGAGCAGAGTCAGTGCTCATCACCTAGTTCTCTCTCTCTCTCTCCTTTCTTTTCTTTAGTCCATTTCTCCCTCTGAATAAAAGTTTATGGGATATCTTCAAACCTTTATTCTCCCTATTGGCAAGCAACATTGAAGGAACCTAACAGATTTTACTTAAGAGATGAGGTTGCTTCTGATAATTTCATGGCAAAAGGGGATGGAAACATTTCACACTTGTCTAAACACTACTCTCCCCCAAACTACAAGAGAAAAGCATCCCAAAATTAAACTCCATATAGACATCCAATTTCCTGTTTTCCCTACCTGATTCTCAAAGTGCAACTCTCTAGAACTTTCTTTTTCTGATCCCTTTGGGAGGAAGTATCATCTGTTATCAATGGGGTGAGCTCACTGTGAAATCCATCCCTCCTTCTCACTATGTGTATTAGTCAGCTTGGGCTGCCGTCACAAAATATCATAGATTGGATGGCTTAAACAACAGAAACTTATTTTCTCACAGTTCTGGAGACTAGAATAAGAAAGAGATCAAGGCACAGGATAGCTGGGCTCTGGTGAGAGCTCTCTGCCTGGTTTACGGATGTTTGCCTTCTCACTGGGTCCTCACATGACCTTCTCTCAGAGTGTGCACTCAAAAAGACATTTTTCTCTCTGACTTCTTATAAGGACACTGATCCTATCAGATTATAACCACACCTTTAAGACCTCATTTAACTTTAGGTACCTTTTAAAAGCCTTATTTCCAAATATAGTCACATTACAGTGAGGATTTCAACATACAAATTTGAAGGGACATGATTTAATCCATCACAGTTTATTTCTCCTTATGTGTCTTTCTCAGTTTTAATGAGTCCCAATCTCCTAGAAATTCTAGGGAGAGCAGGCACTCTGTATCTGGACCACCATGAGGTCTCTGTATCAGTGAAAGCTACAGCTAATGACTGCACAGATTTCTCTGGATTTTTCTGCTTAGTCCCTGCCTTCTGACGTTGTCTTACTTTCTTTGTCACTCTGTCTCTTTCTGTCTCTCTTTCTTTGTCTGCTTCTCTCTTTATCTCTCTCAAACTCTCTCTCTCTCTCCACCTATCTCTCTTTCTCTATGTCTCTCTTGAACCTGCACACACAGACACACACATACAAACTCACATCTCTCAAGAACAAGTATTAATCTCCAGAGACAGCACAGTCGAAACCAGAGGCTAAAATTCAAATGCTACCAGGGCCAGCTCGGTAATGTCAATACAGAGTAGAAGAGATGACATGTAAAATTGGGGATATGGAGAACTGGAGAAAGTCTGCTTATCTAAATACATCATATTCAAATGCACTGTGCACAGAAAACGTAATGTCACCAAGCTGAATTCAATCTGTGCATTAGTGTTTTGTGTCCCTTGGTGTAAAAACAATTTTAAAAAGAGAAATGCCTTCCTAACTAACAGGCGATCAGGCTACCTATTTGCAGCGGATTTGCACCTACCACTGCAATGGATAGCAGTGTTCTTTCTCTTTCTTCACCTCCCCGCTAGAATCCTTTCAAATATGCCCCCTCAGAACTGTGGAAATAATACGCAAGTTCCTGCTTCACTGGGTTCATCCTGACACCCTCAAAGTGGCAATGAACATTTACATGTGTTCTGTGATATTCGCAACCAAGGATATTTATCCAGTCTCCGTCTGGGTAGGGGTTGGGTTGATTTTCTTACTCCCCTAGGAATCCTTATCTCTTATAAAGACACAGAGAAAGTCAGCCACAGTCCTGCTCCATTGAGAGCTGTTTCAGAAGGCAAGGATGAGAGGTCACTGTGGAGTCCCTCATTTTGGCCAACAGCAAACACCCTCCTGACTGCAGCTAGAAGTACCGTCATAAGGGCTCTAATCTTTGGACTGGGGAGCAAGTTAATTTTTCCTCTCTGCAGAGAGGAACAGCCCCCATACAACAGAGTAATTTCCCAGACTGTATGCATAATATGTTAACCTCTAGTCCTCATGTACAGTGTTTTATAAATAGGATTTCAGTTCCCTAACCTACTACCCACCATCCCCCATGCCTCTACTGCAACCCCTGCACAATCACATCCACAGATACAAGCCTATCCCCAACACTAAGGATCACAAGACAACAAAGGAGGCCATACACTGTATGTCTAAATATGCATTTATAAATTATATTAACAATATCAAGTAGATGTATCCTATCCGACTTCCATACCAACCTGGAAGTCCATGCTCAAATTTAAAATTCTTGGACATTTCAGAATTTACTGTGGAATGGGGAACATAGTCCCCTCTACACTATATCCTAGTTCATGTTCTTGCCACTTCCCAGCTCTGTCCCCCAAGTGAAAGGCCCCACATACAGGCGTGTAGCCACTTTGATAGGTAACAGTGCATTTGAGCCTCAGTTTCTCCAGTATAATACTGGACCTATAATACTTAAAGGATAAGATTGTTCAGAGGCTTAAAGTATATAGCATTCTTTAAGTATTAGTTCTTGTATATAATAGGCTCTCGATAAATTGTTCCTTTCTTCAATTCCCCCTTTCTTACAAATAACTTATTCACTATTTCTAATAAAATTGTGGTTATATAATTTGCACTTCTCATTCATTATTATTCCATGTCACAATGGACAACATGGAAACAAGGATGATGAGTGGGTTTCAGCCCATATAGGTACACTGTTTGTGTTAGGCTATAATGAAAATGCTATATGTCCAAGTAAAAGGGGCCTTTTCACATTAATTAACATCTGGAAGTACAGACCTGTAGGGGAAACTGGACCCTTTTCCCAATTCTGCAGACACTAAACTCTTTTCCCACGAAAAGCAGAAATAAACAAAGAAAAGAAGCAATTGAAAGGAAAGCAGGGTTGGTGAGAACCAGGTCACAAGGTGTGTATGTGGAGAACCTAAGTAACAAGAAGGAAACAGCCATGTTCAGCCTGAGGTATGGGACCCATCTTTACCATTCATTTTTCTAGGAAAGCTGAGGTTTGGTATTGCCAACAGAGAAAAGTTGCATATCACGGAGAAGGCTGTGAAGGTAAATTCCAACCGTTCTTCAGGACCTGCTGGTAATCCCAGCGGTCAAGCAGGCAGCCGCTGACGTGAGATTCAGTGAGAAGGGAAGGGAATCCCAGGTTCACTTCCAGAGGGCCTGTTGGACTTTCTGACTTCTGGCCTTCTGTCCCCCAACATCTGCAATTCATGTCACTCTAATTCAGTTATGTGGCTTTCTTTCTGTTCTTTCCCAAAGACTTTTTAATTTAAAAAAAAAAAATATAGCTTTGTTAAGATAATAATTCACATACCACATAATTCACCCTTTAAAGTACACAACTCCATGATTTTAAATATTTTCACAAATACATTTTTATAGTTGATTTTAAATATTTTTATCACCTCACAGAAACTCTATACCCTTTAGCTCTCATTCCACTGTCCTCTTGTCCTATATCCCTTGCCCTCAGCAACTACTAATCTACTTTTAATATCTCTTTATTTTCTTATTCTGGATTCCCATATGAATGTCATCATATGTTGTCATTTGTGACTGACTTCTTTCACCATAATGTTTCCAAATTTCATCTATGTTGTACATTTATCAATTATTCATTCCTTTCTATGGTCAAATAATATTCTATTTTATAGATGCAGATATTTTGTTTATGCATTTGTCAGTTAATGGATATTTGGGTTGTCTCTACATTTCAACTATTATGAATAATGTTGCTATGAACATTTGTGTGTAAGTTTTTGTGTAGACAAATATTTCCATTTCCCTTGGGTATATAGCTAGGAGTGGAATTGCTGGGTCCTATAGAAACTGTATGTTTAATTGTTTGAGAAACTGTCAATCCATTTTCCAAAGTGGCTGCACCATTTTGCATTCCTATAAGCAGTGTGTGACTTCTAGTCTCTCCATATCCTTGCTAACAATTGTTATTATCTTATTAATTTATTTTTATTATAGCCATCCTACTGGATAAGAAGTGGCATCTCATTATGGTTTTGATTTACATTTCTTTAATGATCAATGATGTCAAGCATCTTTGCATATGCTTATGTACCTGTTGCATATTGTCTCCAAAGAAATGCCTGTTCAGGGGCACCTGGGTGGCTCAGTTGATTAAGCATCTGCCTTCATCTCAGGTCCTGGTTCTGGAATCGAGACCAGCATTGGGTTCCCTGATGGGGGAGGGGACTCTGCTTCTTCCTCTCCCCCTGCCCAGTACCTTGCTCTTGTTCTCTTTCCCTCTCTCTCTCTCTTAAATAAATAAAATCTTAAAAAAAAGAAAAAGAAATGCCTGTTCAGACCATCTGTCCATTTTTAATTATTTTGTCTTCTAATTGGTGAGTTTTAAAGTTCTTCACATATCATATACACAAGTCCTTTATGAGACATATGATTTGCAAATATTTTCTCCCATTCTGTATGTTGTATTTTGAAAGTCTTAATGGTGCCCTTTGAAAAAAGGAGCTTTAATTTTGATGATGTCCAGTTTATCTATTTCTCTTCATGTGTTGCTTATACGTATGATGTTATGTTTAGGAATCCTTTCCCAAGTCCAAGATCATGCAGATTTATGCCTATGCTTTCTTTTAAGAGTTTTACAGTTTTAGCTTTTAATTCTTATTTCCCCTGCCTGGGACCCTCTCACTTGGCTCTTAGAATGGTTAGCTCTTTTATTGTTTAGGTCTTGTCTCAAAAGTCATGTCTTCAGGGTGCCTGGGTGGCTCAGTTGGTTGAGGGACTGACTGCCTTCAGCTCAGGTCAATTATCCTGGGGTCCCGAGATTGAGTCCTGCATTAGGCTCCCTGCTTGGTGGGGAGTCTGTTTCTCCCTTTTACCCTCTCCCCTCTCATGCTCTTTCACTTATTCTCTCTATCTCAAATAAATAAATAAAATCTTTAAAAAAAAAGTGATGTCTTCAGAAAGGTCTTTGCTAACCACTTTATCTAACATTGGCTATCCTCTCTACATATTTCTATATCATAAAACCATATTTTTTTTCTTCATAATAACTTTTATAATCAGAAATTTCATCATTCATTTATTCATTCATTAATTTGCTTACCTACTCACTTACTTACTTATTGTCAATTTCTACCCACTAGAATATAATCTCCTAAAGTGTTATGTTGCTGCTGGGTTAATATTGCAAGCAGGTTTTTTTGTTTGTTTGTTTGTTTGTTTTTATTGAGAGTAGTTTTTAGGTGCTCAATAAATAACACGTTAGTGAATGGCAAGCAACAAAAAAGGAAAATTTCTATAGGGTTCCAGGTTAGAAATAGTAGAAAAATCCTGGTGAGTGTAATATGAGTGAGTCTATGTTAATATATTCATCTATTAATCAGATATGTAAAAGTTGGATTCCACTTCTATTCACGGGTCAAGGTAAGACATTGTGGTTAGTATCAAAATCCAAGTTCAAGACAAAAAATATGTAAATAGCAGAAAGAAAGATACAACATGTTGTATTTATTTCCTTAGATTCATTTTCTAATAGTTAAAAAAATTAAGTTGATTGGAAAGCTAAAAATTGATATTCAAAAAGTGAGGCTGATATTTAAAGATCACCTTGAGACTATTGATCTAGTCACAAAAGGTCAACTATTTGAATAAACAAGTGATTTATACAAATTAAGTGCATTTAAATGCAACACAACTTGAAATAATTTCCACATTTTAATGTGTATGTTCCCTAGAATTTTAATTTAAAAAATAAACTACTATGAAATTATCTTTGAATACCATTGTATTTTCTGAGAATTTGAGGAATTTTCTAACATTCAAGACTAAGTATAAGTACTATTTTTTGATCCTCTCCCACAAAAACATACAATTCCATAAAGACTATCAGTCTCCTGGTCCATCATCCTCAAACTTTTGCAATTATTTTTTATTGTATTTTATTGCATCCTGCCTGTACATCTTTCCATCCAGTATCAGTTTAGGTATTTGGTTTTCCTGATGTTTCCACAACAATATATTCTGCTTCTTTTTTAGCTTTACTTCAGCAATTACCAGCCTAAACTACAATATCAGTTAGGTTACTATGTATTTCAGCCAGTATTTCTGCCTCTAGATTTTTACCACCGTGGCCTCTTCACTCTCACCTGAAGCATATTTAAGAAACACCATTTCATTTCTTTACCTCTTTATCAAAGACTTAGCATATTTCTTCCAGGTGTTTGAATTTAATCCATCCCATTGGATAAAATCTGAAGCTCTCTTATGAACTAAGCCAATTTCTGTCTCTCTGCTAATGAAGGTTAATGACTTTATTATTTGTTGGACCTGCCAGGATCAGTTCTCCTCTGCCCATTCTATCTCCTCAATCTAAAATTGCCCTCTTCTGGGGTGCCTGGCTGGTTCAGTCTGTAGAGCATGAGACTCTCTCTCTTTTTTTTTTTTTTAAAGATTTTATTTATTTATTTGACAGAGAGAGATCACAAGTAGGCAGAGAGGCAGGCAGAGAAAGAGAGAGGAGGAAGCAGGCTCCCTGCTGAGCAGAAAGCCCGATGTGGGACTCGATCCCAGGACCCTGAGATCATGACCTGAGCCGAAGGCAGAGGCTTAACCCACTGAGCCACCCAGGCGCCCTGAGCATGAGACTCTTGATCTTGGGGTTATGAGTTCAACCCCACGTTGGGCATAAAACTTACTTAAAAATAAAATGGCCCTCTCCTTTCCTCTATTAATCTCACCTCCACTTTGTTTTTATGGCCTTTGCCATTTCAGGCCTTCTCCAGCCTCAGGCCTTATGAGTTCCACAAAGATGAGACCACAGATGTCTTAACCTAAAGTTTCCTCAAAAAATTAAAAGTAAAACTACCATAAAATCCAGTAATTCCATTTCTCTGTATTTATTGGGGAAAAACAAAAATATGAATTCAAAAAGATGTATATGTCCCTATGTTCACTGAAGCATTATTTACAATAGCCAAGATATGGAAGAAACCTAAGTGTTCACCAATAAGTGAATGGGAAATATGTCAATGAAATATTATTCAGCTATGGAAAAAAAAGCTTTGCCAATTGCCACAACATGGATGGAACTAAAGGAGACCTTGCTAAGTGAAATAAGTCAGAGAAAGATGAATACCATATGCTTTTACTTATATGAGGAATCTAAAAACAAAACAAATGAACAAAGAAAACAAAACATGAACAGGTTCATAGATAAAAAGAAAAACTGGTAGTTGCCAGAAGGGAAGGAAGTAGGGAATAAATGAAGGGGATTAAGAAGGGCAAACTTCTAGTTATAAAATAAGTAAGTCATGGGGGTATAAAGTACAGCATGGGAAATGCAGTCAATAACATTTTAATAACTTTGCATGGTGACAGATGGTAACTAGACTATTGTGGTGATCATTTTGTAATGTATAAAAATATTGACTCACTATGTTGTACACCTGAAGCTTATATATTATTATGTCGATTATAATTCAATAAAAAAGAGTCTCCTGTTTATCACCAATCCAATCCTACAAAGAGTCAAAAAGTTTTTTAACGTAATATCATCAATTTCAAAGAAATGCACAAATTAAAACCGAGAAGATAATGTGTGTCAGGCCCAAATGAAAAATATTGTCAGAGTGGTACTAGCTTCTGAAAGGTTCCTCGACTTGGGTATGTTACATCGTTTATAGAGATAGACAAACCTGTATTTTGCTCTTATATTGACTCTGTGGTCTTAGACAAGCCAGACCCCTGTGCGAGCCTGTGTCCTCATCTGTTGTTTGGGTCTTTGTGAACTTTGAGTGAATAAATGTATGTGAAGTACTTAGCACAATATTTGGCACATGGTAGGTAAACAATAGATTTCTCTATTATTATCAATCAATGATCTGAAATGCTGACAAGTCTGAAATATTTGCAATTATTCTGATGAGATCTGTAGGAATCCAGAAATGTAATTAAAATGTAAAATTAAATGTAATTAAATTTAAATGTAATTTGAAATGTAATTAAATATAATTATTGAGGAAGAAAATTCCCACTTGACAAGAGAGTGAGAAATAAGAAAAATACATGTTTCTTTTTAAACTTTTGCAGTAATGTTTAAAAGTGACTCAAGACTCTTCTTTCTAATGTTCGTTTCCTGGTAAATAAATGTGTAAAACCCTTTCACTTATAGTTTTGTTTGTCAGAGGAATGTTTGTGAAATTCAGAGAAAATATTTTGTGAAATTCTAAATTTCTTCAATTAAAAAAATGTATGCAGGATATATTTGTGGCTAATGGCTCATGGACAAAATGTCAAGCCAAGAAAAAGATGTTACTTTTAAAGCGGATGGTTTTGAAATTTTATCATATTGAGGTACTGTGGTTCAAGAGACCATGGGAATTACCAACAATAATATCAGGAAAATAAAATTAATGGTTTACTTCTCAGGGAGCGGAACACTACACATTGACAAGTAAGTTCTGGGAATTATCCAAATGCTAAAAGTAGTGTGCTAGGGCTCAAAATTAGCTAAGGCTGCAGTAACATGCATCAATTTGTTCAAAAGGAATGGAATAAACAGATGTATCTGACAGGAGAATGCCGTAGGTGACAGAAGAGAGAGACTCTGCGGTCAGAAGCCTCAATAATGAAGCCGTACTCTAGGCTGAAATAATGAATCCTCAAATGTTTAGGAGAAAATGGCCTCGGTTTTTTTTTTTTTTCATACTTGAAAAATATCTCTCTCCAGCCATTCAATGTCTATCCCGGCCCTGAAAGTCTACTAAAGTTAATAAGGAAATGGTCATGTTTGCTTGTGAGATTGTTAATGACAGAGGTTTTCTACTGACAGTGAGCATGACTTTATGGAACACGATCGATCAGAAAAGCTAGGAGCACGTGTGTACATCTCTTCATAACCTGTCCCCCTGCCTCCTGCTCCAGCCACTGCACTAGCTGCCAGCTTCCCTGGGCTTGCCAGCTTCTTGCAGGCCATTAACAAACCCCCCTCCCCTGAGCCTGCATGGGGCCTCTCACTATTTGTACCAGTCTCTTAGAAAACCATGTGGCACTCAGGGGGTGATTACCCTACACCAACGGGCGGTCTAAGTCAATCCTGAGCACATCTTAGGAGAATTCTCAGAAGGTCCTGTGGGATTGAGTACCCAACACTCTCAGGGTAGATCTCAGTAGACACAGATCTTGTATTTTAACTGCTCTATTTATTCACCTGTCCCTCACTTTTACATCCTAAAATTACATTCTTCCATTAACTGCCTCAGGCTTTGCTCTGGGGGAACCGACGCTAAGAGAGAGCAGTTGTTCTTGCCTTTGATGCACTAGTTTTTCTTTGTAATTCCTTTTCTTTCTTGGAAAATGACCAAAGTTCCTTTACCCAGGTGCTTGTACAGTTCTACATGTTTTATTTCATTGGTTTATTTGTTTGCTTGCCTAAAGATGCAAATGATAGGAAATAAATTTAAATTAAATGCACTTTAGGAAGAAAAAGACACCAAAACTTGCACCAGTGTCTTCCTTTATGGACAAAAATTTAACTCACAGACCATGTTAGCTTTATGTGTCATCTTGATATAGTATCCCATTATATAGTTGAGTACAGTCTATCACTGTGAAGCTATTTTGTAAATGTGGTTACCATCTACAATCAGCTAACTCAAGTCAAGGAGATTGTTCTTGATAATTTGGGTGAGCCTCATCCAATAGAAATGCTTTAAAAGCAATAACTAAAGTTTCCCAAAGATGAAATTCTGCCTCAGCCTTATAGCATCAACATCTACCCAAGAACTTCCAGCTTATTGGCCTTTCTTATTTTGGATTTCCCAGCCCCCATAACCAGATGAGCCAATTCCTTGAATTAACACTCTCTCTCTCACAATGTACATGTACATGCATGTTGCACAGGTATTCGTATACATATACATGTATGTATATGTATTTCCTATTGGTCTGTTTCTCTCAAGAACCCTGACTGATACATCATGTAATATTCTAAAGTTAATATATTGAATAATACATTACCTAAAGAAAAAATTTCGCAATCAAAAAAATATTTACATTGGATAATAAATAAGGAAGAAAATATAAATCTTTCTTATAAAGGAATTCAAAATCATGCACATAAATATACTCCCTTCATGAAGGTGGGCTGAACTTGCTTTCAAAGAGTTGAGTAGGGAAAGGGAAAAGCAGTAGCTTTACAGTGGAGAAACCTCGCAAATACTACCTCATCAAGCTTAGCGTTGTCAGTGATATTATGTGGATAGCACGTACCCTCAGTGTTTTATGACAAGAAAAACATTTCACCTCTCTGGCATTCTTTCCCCAAAGCCTGTAACTCCATGTTAAACATAAGAAAAAATATCAGACAAACCCAGATTGGGGGAAATTCCACAGGACACATGGATGGGATTCCTCAAAACTGCTGAAGACTTGAAAAGCAAGGTAAGACTGAGAAAACATCAGAGACCAGAGGAGAGTAGGGAAACCTAACAGTTAAATGCACTGGGGTGCCTTGAATTGAATCTTGGAAAAGAGAGGGGACATTAAGGGAAAATGGTGCATTCCAAACAAGTCCGGAGTTTATTTAATAATAATATACCAATATTTTTTCTTAGTTCTGACAAATGTACCACAGTAGTGTAACATGTTAAAATGATGGATACTGAATGTGAGGTATATGAGAACTATTTTTACTATCTTTGCAAATTTCTGTAAGTCTAAAATTATCTGAAAATTTAAAAATCTGCTTTAAAAAGAGAAAATATTTACCTACATACACTATTAACTTAGTCATCACAGTATATGATACATTGGAGAAGCATTTCTGATATAATTTTTAAAAAAATTTAAATGGTTAAAATATTTTTATTTACTAAGAAAAACAGTAGTAATTTAATAATCATAGAAGTTACATTATACAGAGAGAAAACCCTTCACATAAAAGCAAAATTTTACAGTAACTGAGTCAGTATTCCTCAAATTTTAAGAGAAAAATTTTAAAGACATTAAAATCAAAGAGAAGAATATCATATAACATATATTATGACTTTTCCCCTCTTATTTCATCTCAGTTCACCCTGGAAAATAAGTTCTGAATTGAAATTTTATGGATGATCATGTAAACTCTGTTATAATATTCATAATATTTCTAAGATGATCTATTAACAAACCTGATATTTTTGACATATCTGTGCTAATTTTGGGTTACAAAATATTGGAAATAAATATTTAATATCAAAAGCAGTTTACTTAAAGTAAGAAAAACTAAAATTTAATACAATAATATCTATTACATCATTGAAGGTACAATTACAAGTAGCTGTCCCTCCAAGCTTAAGTAAACTTGCTCTATGCAGTCTTCTCCGAAATTCCAGATAATATATCTAGTTACAGCTCTTTGGTTGGGGCTTAATCACATGGTCACGTTTAACTGTAATGGAAATTGGGAAGCCTTTTGATTCGGTAACAATGTACTCGGTAAAAACAAAACAAAAAAAATGAAAATTTTGTTAAGAAAGAAGGAAGCATAAAATTTGAATTAGACAACTACTGATTTCTGGCGCATGATTCACAAACTGTATATTTAATGTAACACAAGCAATACATGTAAATACCTATAAATTTGTGTTCTTCCTTAAGGAATAAAATTATTTTTAATATCATTTTGATTATGGAAATATTTTTTTTATTTTTAATAACATGTAATGTATTATTTGCCCAAGGAGTACAGGTCTGTGAATCATCAGTCTTACACATTTCACAGCACTCACCATAGCAAATACCCTCCCCAATGTCCATAACCCAACCACCATCTCCCTACCCCACTACCCGGCAGCAACCCTCAGTTTGTTTTGTGAGATTAAGAGTCTCTTCTGTTTTGTCTCCCTCCCAATCCCATCTTATTTTATTATTTCCTTCCCCACTCCCCACAACCCCCCACCCTACCTCTCAAATTCCTCATATCAGGGAGATCATATGATAATTGTCTTTCTCTGATGGACTTATTTCACTTAGCATAATACCCTCTAGTTCCATCCATGCCATTGCAAATGGAAAGATTTCAAGAAATAAAATATTTGAATACTGGACAGATGGTTTTAAAAATGAATTAGATGAAGGTATCCAAGAAAAATAAAAATGTTAAAGATGTCAAAATAAACTCATACATAAACTATCTTGGCATTATTCATTAAAGCCAAAACTTGAAACAATTCAAATGTCTGTGTGTTGAAGCATAGATGTTTTTAAAATATGGTAAATCCACACACTAGAATACTATTCATCAATGAAAAGGAATGTATCACTGATACACACATACTATAACATGGATAGATCTCAAATCATTATGCTTGATGAAAGAGGCCAGACAAAAAAGACCACAGAGTGAATGACTGAAGTGTCTAGAAAAGACAAACATAAAGAGACAAAGTAAACAGTAGACTGCAAAAGGGCATAAGGAAACTTTTTGGGCTAATAGACATATCTGAAAGTTGAACTGTGGTAATGATTACATGATTCATTAAATTTACTAAAAATTATTGAATTGTATTCTTACAATGAATGCATTTTACTGTACATAAATTTTTACCTCAACAAAACTATTAAAATAAATAAGTTAGGTGAGCTTCCAGGGAAGATGTGTCAAGGAGCGTCCCTAGCAAAAGTAGAGCTTTGGGAAAGGAAGTGGTTTGTAGTAGTCTTACTCAGTGATTCTTAAGTGTGTACTGAAGATGCTACATTGTATTATATAATGAAGCTAGTCACAGGTGTTCTTGCACTCCACCCTGGCATCCTAGGTAGGATCCAGATAATTTTCATTTTAATAAGTTCTTCAAGTGATTATTTTTCACACTAACATTTGAGAGCCCCTGGTCAAAAAGATACGTAATTCAGATTAATGCTATATATAGTGCATTAAGGCTTTGGGTTAGGGGTAAATGGAGAGTGGGGTGTTTTTAATCTCCACTAGAATTTTCTTTTTATAGCATGATGCCATGATTTGTTCAAACATTTAAAGAAAATCATACACTGGTTCATAATAATAGAAATAAATTTCTTTCCAGTTGTAACACCAAAATACCTTAGGAAACAAAGACCTACAGAATAAAGTAAAAGCCTCACACATAACCATTTTTTTAATTGAGAAAGATTGAGAAAAGGGAGGAATTTGGACTGGAACCAGCTGAGGTTTAATCATAACGAATCAAAAGAAAATTGTTTAAATTGTTGATATAGTTCTCTAAGTGTCAGAACTAGAATTCAAAGTTCCTGAAGGGAGAAAAACAAAAACAATACAAATACATACTAATTTTGGCTAAGCTCAAGGGAAAAATATGATATGGGGTAGATTCAGAATAGAACATTAGTTTAATCAAGGTTAAGAAGTCACAGTATAGATGTTGTCTTAGAATTAGGTATATCATCTCCTTCAAAAAGCAGAAGAAGTGCATCCATTTCTTGAGAGAAACTTGCCAGCTCAAAGACACAGAAAAGAGAACAGATTTGAAACTATAATAACCATTATCTAATCCTGAATGACTGAATGGATAATTATAATTTAGAAAATGACAAAAGGTAGGGTAGAGAGTTAAAGAGGTTGAGGAGCCAAAATAATTATTTCTCAAAGAAAATCAGTGACAAATGGGGTCCCAAGATTTTCCACAGGAAATTCCACATCATCCTGGAGAACAGAGAAAATTACAAGCCACAACTTAGAAATGAAAACTTGTCACTTAAAAAGTTCTTCGCTTAAAAACATAATTAATGAAAAGTTAATTACCACCTCAAAATGATATAGACAAACTTCAAGTGTTAGTGAAGGCACCTAAGATTATCTGGATTCCAATAACAATACAACAGTATGAACTCGGACAAAAGTTCATTTCTTCATTTTATAAAATGGGGCTGATAATACCATCTACTTCAAAGGATTTTGTGAGGATAAAGTTGGATGACAGAAGCAAAATACTTGGCACAATATCTGGGACATAAGCCTTTAAGAAGTTTTATTATATATTATATGTAATTATGTGTTGTAATTATATAGCATATACATATTATTATGTATACACACATAATATATAGGTATTATTATAGAGACATAATATATATTACTATATATTATGTATAATATAAACTTATCTATAATATCTAATTATATATTATATGATATATGTCATTATCATTATACCTATTATGACTGTTGTCCTAAAAGGTCAGAATTTTTTTTTTTTAAAGATGTACAACACAAAAGATAAAGCAACCATGTTTTTATTGACCAAATTCTAAGACCTTAGAAATACTGGTCATTCCTTTTGTGCCTGTTTGAGAATGGTTTATCTTTTAGCAACCATGAACTGTCAGCAGTTTCCAGTTCTACTGATTCGTGCTTCTCTCTGCTTTAACTCACACTTTCTCCTCTGCTTGGAATTTCCATTTCTTTTTCAGTCTTCCCTCTCTTCTAATTGCATAACTTTGCCTCAAGTTTTCTAATAGTCTTCAATTTTTCCTGAAAGCCAACGTTAGCCGTACTAGCACAGGTTAGAAGCTTCTCTTCAGGGCTCCTCTAATACTTATGTAAAATTACCACTGGCTGTTTCATCATGCTCTTTTATAACAGTGTTTATGTTAGCCAATCATCTTAAAATAAAGTCTGTTGGTATGCCTTTGAATAACATTGCTCAGAATAGATGCTGGTTTATCATAGGCACTTGGTAAATATTATTTGGATTTTATTGGCTTGAGTCAGTATGTAGAATCTGTTAAAGCTGCAATACAAGTTGAAAATATTAACAGATTCAATGAGTATTTGAAAAATACATAGATGAATGACATAATGGCTTATAAAAAATTGAATAAATTAACACAGATGCATTTAAATATTTTCATCAAGAACAGTGCCCTCCAGGCAAATGTCCCTGCCATCAGGTGTGTCTGAAACCAACACACATAGTTTAATTGGATAAACTATGGGTGTTTTCTCATTCTGGTATTTATTAAGTCTGGTGTATACTTGTGCTCCTTTATTTTCTCTCTATTAATTTCTCATTCATTAGCGAGAACCAGTAATAATCAAACAGAAGTACCTAGGGTTAAATAACCCCAATGATTCTTTATATAAAACAAACATTAGCTTTGATAATAATCTATCATATCAGAAATTATTCTTACTCTTACAACTTTCCATCCCTCCATAATTTGAAATATAAATTGTGTTTGACAAAACATGAAACTTAAAGTGACTTATGACTCAAAGGATTTTCACTATTAGTATGAATTTGCATAACAAACCTCAGGTCTCTTTCTTATTTATAAAAATTCTTTCTGAAACATCTTCCATTTAATTGGTGTTGAAAACAATTCAATTTATATCACCTTCAATCCAATTAGTATATATTTATTGATTAAGGCAAAAGCAACCACGATGTGATTCTGCCTCTATCTAATGTTCAACCTAGAGGAAAAGACATTTATTTACTGACATAATCTTTTTACCCCTAAAAAAAGGATCTTTAAAAAGATTTATTTATTTTAGAGAGAGTATATGCACCAGCAGGGGGAGGGGCAGAGGAAGAAGGAGAAAGAGAAAATCCTCAACTAGACTCCCCGCTGAATGGGGCTAGATCCCATTACCCTGAGATCATGACCTGAACCTAAATCAAGTCAGGGGCCCAACCAACTGAACCACTGGGGTGCCCTAAAAAAAGGATTTGAAGTACATCATCCCTTCATGATAAAAAAAAACCTCAAAAAACAAAACAAAACAAAAACCTCAACAAAGTAGGTTTAAAGGGAACATACCTCAACATAATAAAGGCCACATATGAAAAACGCACACCATGGGATCTCTGGGTGGCTCAGTCCCTAGGGCGGCTGCCTTTGGCTCCAGTCATGATCCCAGGGTCCTGGGATGGAGTCCAACTACTGGCTCCCTGCTCGGCAGAGGGCCTGGTTCTCCCTCTCCCTCTGCTGTTCCCTCTGCTTGTTCTCTCTCTCTCTCTCTCAGTCAAAAAATAAATAGATAAATCGTAAAAAAAGAAAGAAAGAAAGAAAATACAGCAAATATCATCCTCAAATGGGAAAAACTGAGTTTTCCTCTATGGTCAGGAAGAAGACAGGGATGTCTATTCTCACCACTGTTTTTTTAGCATAGTACTAGAAGTCCTAGCCTTAGTCATCAGACAACAAAAATTAAAAGATAAATAAATAAAAGGCATCCAAATTGGCAAGGAAGAAGTTAAAACTTCCACTGTTTTACAGATGACATGATACTCCATATAGAAAACCTAAAAGACTCTACCAAAAAAACCTCTTAAAACTGATAAATTTGTGGTGCCTGGGTGGTTAGAGAATTTAAGGAATCAATCCCATTTACAATTGCACCAAAAACAATAAGATACCTCGGGCAAAAACCTAACCAATGAGGTGAAAGGCCTATACCCTGAAAACTATGAAATTCTGATGAAAGAAACTAAAGAAAGCACAAACAAATGGAAAGATATTCCATGCTCATGGATTGGAAGAACAAATATTGTTAAAATGTTTATACCACCCACAGCAATCTATACATTTAATACAATCCCTATCAAAATACCAACAGCACTTTTCACAGAGCTAAAACAAATAATCCTAAAAGTTGTGTGGAACCAGAAAAGACCCAGAATAACCAAAGTAATCTTGAAAAAGAAAAGCAAAACTGGAGGCATCACAATTTTAGACTTCAAGTTAAAATACAAAGCTGTAGTGATAAAAACAGTACAGTGCTGGCACAAAAATAGACACATAGATCAATAGAACAAAAAAGCAAACCAAGAAATGAACCCACAACTCTATGGTCAATTAATCTTTGACAAAGCAGGAAAGAATATCCAACAGGAAAAAGTCTCTTCAACAAATGGTATCGGGAAAACTGGACAGCCACATGCAAAAGAATGAAACTGGGCCATTTTCTTATATCAAACAGAAAAATAAATTCAAAATGGATTAAAGACCTAAATGTGAGAACTGAAACCATAAAAAGTCATATAGGAAAACATAGGCAGTAACTTCTTTGACATCTGCTATAGCAACTTCTTTCTAGATATGTCTCCAGAGATAAGGGTAATAACAAAACCAAAAATTAACAATTGGAATGTCATCAAAATAAAAATCTTCTGCACAGAGAAGGAAACAATCAACAAAACTAAAAGGCAGCTCCAGAATGGAAGAAGATATTCGTAAAGGACATATCTGATAAAGGGCTAGTATTAAAAATCTATAATGAACTTACCAAACTCAACATCCAAAACCAAATAATCCAGTGAAGAAATGGACAGAAGACATAAATAGACATTTTCCCAAAGAAAACATACAATGGCTAACAAGCATGAAAAGATGCTCAACATCACTGATCATCAGGGAAATATAAATCAAAACTACAATGAGATATCACTTCACATGTCAGAATGGCTAAAACAACACAGAAAACAACAGGTGTTGGTGAGGATATTGAGAAAGGGGAACCCTCTTGCACTGTTGGCAGGAATGCAAACTGGCACAGCCATTCTGGAAAACATTATGGAAAGCTAAAAATAGAACTACCCTATAATCCAGGAGTTGCACTACTAGGTATATACCTAAGGAATACAAAGATACTGATTCATTAAGGGATACATGCACCCCAAGGTTTATAGCTGCAGTATCTATAATAGCCAAATTCTGGAAACAGCCCAAGTGTCCATCAACTGATGAATGGATGCAGAAGTTTCATATATATATATATATATATATATATATATATATACACATATATATAACTCAGCCATAAGGAGAATGAAATCTAGCCATTTGCAATGTTATGGATGGAGCTACAGAGTACTGTGCTAAGTGAAATAAGTCAGACAGAGAAAGACAAATACCATCTGATTTTATTCATTTTCGGAATTTAAGAAACAAAACAAATGAACATGGGGGAATAAAAAAAGAGAGAAGAAAACCAAGAAACACACTTCACTACAGATAACAAACTGATGGCTACCAGAGAGGAAGTGGGTGGGGAAATGGGTGAAATAGGTGATGGAGAATTAAGGAGGGCACTTTTTGCGAAGAGCACTGGGTATTGTGTGGAAGTGCTGAATCATTATATTGTACATCTGAAACTAATATTACACTGTATGTTAGCTAACTGGAATTTAAATAAAAACAAAACAAAAAAAAAAGGATTTGAGAGAAGGGCAAGGGAGGTGAGAAGGAGGGAGGAATGGGGGCCCGCACTGTCTGAAGAGGGCCAGGGGTGGACCAACAGCTGGCTTGGCCGGAGGGGAGTTCCCCAAAGAAGGCTGCTCCAGCCTAAGTCCCCATCCGCAGTCTTCCCCAATCTAGCGGATTCAGTGCCCAGAAGTTGTTATGGATGACATTTTCACCCAGTGGTGGGAGGGCAATGTGGTGGCCATTCACCTGTGGCTGGACAACACGGAAAACAGCCTCAACCAGGAGATGATCATGGCTTCTCCCCCTTGCCCTGGGCCTGCCAAGAGGGCTGTTGTGCTGTGGTTGAGATGCTGATCATGTGGGGAACACGAATCAATGTGATGAACCGTGGTGATGACACCCCCTAGCACCTGGCAGCCAGTCACAGACACCGTGATATTGTGCAGAAACTGCAGCAGTATAAAGCTGACATCAATGCAGTGAATGAACATGGAAATGTGCACCTGCCTTATGCCTGTTTTTTGGGCCAACATCAGGTTGCAGAGGACCTGGTGGCTAATGGGGCCCTTGTCAGCATTTATAACAAGTATGGAGAGATGTCCAAGGACAAAGCCAAGGACCTCTGAGGGATCTCCTCTGAGAGCAGGTAGAGAAGATGGGCCACACTTTAACCATATTCCATACAAGGACACATTTTGGAAGAGAACCACCCGCACTTGGCCCCAAAATGGTACTCTGCACAAACATGCTGGCACTGACTTCAAACAGCTCAACTTTCTGGCAAAATTCAATGACTATCACTCTGGAGAGCTATGCAAAGGCTGTTGACAGGTCAATGACATCGTCATGAAGATGCTAAAGGTTTGAAACTGGAGTACAAGGAAGAGTAGGGACTTCAATGAGGAATGTCCCCATCTCGGGATTTTCTCGCATCCAAATGTTCTCCCTGTGCTAGGTGCCTGTCAGTCTCCACCTTCTCCTCACCACAGCCTCACACACAGGATCCCTGTACAATGTATTACATGAAGGCAGCAATTCTCTTGTGGACCAGAGCCAGGCTGTAGAGTTTACATTGGACATGGCAAGGGGCATGGCCTTCCTACACACATTAGAGCCCCTCATCCCACAACATGCACTTAATAGCCATAATGTAATAACTGATGAGGACATGACTGACCTAATCAACATGGCCAATGTCAAGTTCTCCTTGCAATTTTCTGGGTGCATGTATGCACCTGCCCAGATGGCCCCTGAGCTCTGCAGAATCCTGAAGATACAAACAGATGCTCGGCAGGCATGTGGAGTTTTGCAGTGCTTCTGTGGGAAATGGTGACATGGGAGGTACCCTTGGCTGACCTCTCCAACATGGAGATTCAAATGCAGGTGGCATTGGAGGGCCTTCGGCCTACCATCCCACTAGGCATTCCTCCCATGTATGTAAGCTCGTGAAGATCTGCATAAATGAAGACCCACTAAGTAGTCCAAGTTTGATATGATTGTGCCTATCCTGGAGAAGATGCAGGACAAGTAGAGCTGGAAAGCTCTCGCCTAAAGTCCAGAGGCATAAGGATGCAGTTAGAAGAGTATGTCTCCCCAAAGCAGCAGGCTTCTGTCATGGTACTAGTCCAGCCATGGGGCCCATCTCCTTCCCCCATCGCTATGACTGCAGCCCCCAAAGGGGCTAGGTTCAGATCTTTGTCACTTGCCACACGGTATCTCCCAGCATGGGAGGGACCAGCCTTGCCTGTCACAATAAAGATTACTAAGGAAAAAAAAAAAAAAAGGATTTGAAGTGGTCCTCAGTGAAAGACATCTGTACAGAAAAAAGAAATAAGAATTAAAAGTTTCAAGGCAAATGGGAGACCAAAAAAAGGGTGATTAAATATGATGCAAAAGGAGAATGAAATAATACCATAACATACTAGGTGCTGTTGAAACACAGAACAGGGAACATTTCCTTCAAGATAAGAAAAGATGAGGGAAGATTTCTTAGAATAGGTGGGATTTGAATTTGAATTTGATGGACAAGAAATGAATATAAATTAATAAAGACATATCAGGTCAAGGGAAAAGCTACAAAATCACAAAAATTTTGCAGAATGAGTATTTTTGTGATGTTAGTGTACGTGGGAGGGATGTTGGTAAAGACAAAGCTAAGAGAGACAGAATGGAATTACATATTGGAAAATCTTGGGCTACATGTTAAGCAATTTAGGGAAAAGGAGAAATGGGAAAATTTTGAGAAGGGTATGACATGAGAATTTAGGCAGCTTTAAAGCAAAAGGAACTGGATGAGGAAAGAACAATTACATAATTACTGTAACAATACAGGTAAGAAAAGATGGCAATCAGAACTAGGTCAGCGGCGATATTCTTTAAGAATAGGAGCTGCTTTTTTAATATATATATTTCCTAGACCTAACAAACAGCCTTGCATAAAATTAGTGCTTAAAGATGATTTATTGATAGAAAGGATATAATTGTAAGGAATTCCTTCCTATCCCAGTGCATGATAGAACTCACCTCATGATGTTATGAATTAACTTTTAATCTCTTCATATTTTTTAGGAATAAGGATTGATTCTTGGAAAATATGAATATGTTAACTTGTATACATTAAAAGAATTGGGTTACCAGTAAGAATTTGAATAAAAAATTTAGATTGTTGGGCGCCTGGGTGGCTCAGTGGGTTAAAGCCTCTGCCTTCAGTTCAGGTCATGATCCCAGAGTCCTGGGATCAAGGCCCGCATTGGGCTCTGTGCTCCGCGGGGAGCCTGCTTCCTCCCCTCTCTCTCTGCCTGACTCTCTGCCTACCTGTGATCTCTGTCTGTTAAATAAATAAATAAAATCTTAAAAAAAAAAAATTTAGATTGTTAACTCAAAAAGCTAAAAGTATCATAGAGAAGTAATTTACTCTAGTTACTTGACTTTTAGAAAGACAAATTATCCAAAGGAATAATGTCAATAATAAAAAATATTTCAATAAATGAAGATTATTGGCCTCATTTCTTGCTTAATAAAAGAAATGTAGGAATCACATTATTGAATAATTGATTGTAAAAAATTTTTTCTGAGTAAATTGTATAATCCTATTTCCTTTTCTAGTTTCCTTTTATCAATTTTTCCCTATTCTATATATTATTAAACAAACAAACTTTGTGGTCCAGAGTACCCACGTATTTATTTTGAGCTCCATTCTCAAGGCTGAATTATCTCACTGTTAGATGTTTGAATTGCAAGATTATCCTTTGGAATTCCAAAACCTACCTTGGAGAAGCCATCCAGACCTTACCTCATGGATTGGATGATTTCCTTTATCTGCCTCCTTACAGCCAATATCTCCCATTTGTCCATTGTAGATAACAGCAAGTGGGATTTTAGTTTAGATATTGGTGAATAGGAGCTGTCACAAAGAATTTAAACAGTTCAGCACTCCTGAAATGTAGTATTTCCTCCCTCTTCCTAGTTCTTATTATCTGTACTTCCCACATTCACACACTGGCAAATGGGGCCCAAATGTGAAGTAGGTTGTCTCTGTTTCCTATGAGGCGTAGAAACTGCAGGAATATCATGTACAATCCTTCTATCGCTCTCAGCATAATCTCTTCAACAAGAATTCCCAAGAGCTTATTGTTTAAGAAAACTATGTAACTCTATGTTTATTTATTTTCACCTTTTTATTATCTCTTCTAATTTCATTTTTCTTTCTGATTTTTCTCAAGGCTGTGGCTTTAAATTATTAAGCTTCTGCTACAAGAAGCTCTTTAGAATAAAGATCAAAGGCAAATATGAAGAAGCCTAACATTGAACTGTCTCTTCAGTAGGGAACACAATGTGTTGTAACAGTAACATCATATATATGGAAATAATTAATTACATTTAAAATAAGAAGTGGGAAATCCCTTGTCTATGAAAAACTGAACTTGCATATTAAGTTCCTAGGAGGCTCATGGAGATTATTAATCAAAGCAATGTGTTTCCATCATTCTTTAAAAAATAAACAGAACTCTTAAGCTGAAGTATTCTTCTAAAAAAATAAGGCTCAATTGCTTTGTCATCATTATCTGAAAGTCACCATTAATATCTAGGTTTGTTTGGAATAAAAGATGAATGTTGCATTTTTTTGAGAAACATAGTTTCTCAATGAAAGGTCCTTTGGAACTCCAGAAGTTAAGGCTGACTCTAGTAGTCCTGCAACAGATCTGTTTGTCCTAAAGAAAGCTGTAGCCACAGAGAGAGGCGGACATCCCTCTCATTTTTAAACTCCAGCACCACTGGGTGCCTGGGTGGCTCAGTGGGTTAAGCCTCTGCCTTCAGTTTAGGCCATGATCTTGGGGTCCTGGGGTTGAGTTCTGCTTTGGGCTCTCTGCTCAGCGGGGAGCCTGCTTCCCCCTGTCTTTCTGCCTGCCTCTCTGCCAGCTTTTGACCTGTCAAATATATAAATAAAATCTTAAAAAAAAAATTAAAAAAATTAACTCCAACATTATGAAATTATAAAAGACCAAAAGTAATTTTACATTCAAGAACTTGATATAAAGACATACTCAAGAATACATGTAGTATATTTTATTTTGAACTATAATTATAAAAGGATAAAGAGTTCATATACTGGGTATGTCAGTGTTACCTATTTTCTCCTGGTTTCTTTCAAGGGATTCATAAACAAGAACAAGTGGTCTCTCAAAACGGAGATTTTATATTCATCTATGGAGAACTGAAAGCAACAGGAATTTTAATCCAGGAAATAGCTTAATGTTATGGCAAGTGTTGCCAAATGCAAAGGATAATGCTACCAAGTTCCTCATTGTCTGGTTTTCTCCCTTATCTAATTAAATACCAGTCAGATTTTGGGAAAAATAATTCTCAAAATACAGTGGCCCTCTGTCTTGCTACATTTCCTTTTTCGATTGAATTTTCCTCTGTATTTAATTACAAATAGGACTGTTTAAATTATTACATCTCAGGGAAAAACTAATAAGATGTGTTTGTTCAATTGGACTGAAAATTACTTTGAAATGTTCAGGAAATAGAGCAATAAAATCCGTTTTCAATCTAATCAAAGTAAAATAAACATCACCTAATATAGACTATAGAAAAATGTATTTATTCAAAGATTGCAAAAAAGAAACATTTATTTAAAATTACTTTGCCATGATTATTTGAGAGCCACTATTAATGTTTAAGTTTATTTTGGATAAAAGATAAATACTACATAATTTCTGGAAAGTGCATTTTCCAAAAGACCTTTTTGGGACACTTTCATGATAGATTTTTATTGACTTTATTTTTATTTGCTTATATATGTGTATATATATGTATTTGGAGATTTATATGTATATATGTATATTTGTATACATATATATATATACATATATATGTACACATATAGGTATATTTTTTATTTGCTTATATGCATATATGTGTGTATATATGACTCACATATGAAAGAAATAAAGCCCATTTGTGCTCACAAAGATTACAAGAATGTTCTGATAGGTATAGATGAATATATTTACTGATAAAAGGAATTTCATTAAAATCTATGATTTATCTATGATTTATGACAAATGCATAATAGATTAACAGATAACAAACTCAATGCTCTTAATATTTATAGTTTGGTGTTTTAAAAATTTCACCAGAGGAAGAATTTCATATACATCAGTTTAAGTTAATTGGCATTCTCCTCTGTGTTACTACAGTGTCCTTATGTTCAAATTTTGCTTTTAATTTCGCTTAAGTCCCCATTTGCAATACTTCAAATGTTTTCTCCTAACTTTCTGTTATCTTTTCCATGAAAGCTATGGATATTACTAAGTAATATTGACATTTGTGGACTTCGTTAGAATATTTATTTATATTCATATTTAAATGTTTAGATACCTTTCAAATAATTTTCACATTGGTTGTTTTAGAGTTTCCCAAATGCCAAACCTAATCTCGTGGAATAGAACATATTTTAGTTTGGCCTTCTGTCCTTAGCCCATTTCTATTTTCCTCAAAATTACAGTGATACCAGTATTTTAATCCTTCTTGACTTCTGAAGGATGTTCTAGCTCTCATACTTTCTCATTCACCCACTGCCTCTCCTGGCCTCTCTTCTGCCTTTAAAATTGCACAAATCTTGATTCAGATTAAAAATGCCTTCGATTTAAAGATAGTTTCTGCTGTGTTTTTCTCTTTTCTTAGTATCTCCAACTTCTAGGAAGAATAATCTACAAACTGAGATATCCTTTACTTATACCATTCCCTCTCTGATCTCTAATGTTAATTTTGTGCATATAACTGTGTCCAAATTGCTTTTCTCACCAATTTTAGAGTTTTTGTCTCAATTTTCACTTTTTTAAGTTCTCTGACTTAGGCAACAATATGCTCTCATGGTTCTCTTCCAATTCCTGTGAAGAGAAACTTCTACTTTGTTTTTCTTACTTTCTCCAATATTAAATGTAAACTGATATTTGATACTCTACAAAGGTTAATCTTTAGACCTATACCTTTTATAAATTTTCTGCTTTAGATAATTCAATCATTATCATGGAATTAATATGTATTTTTACCTCTCAAATTTCTTTTGCAATGTGGCCAGTGTTTCATCTGCCAAAGTTATCATCGTTTGTGATATATTTCTTTATTTAGGAAATCCAAGATTATTAAGTTAAGAAATCCATGTAAAACAAAGAGAAAATTCGGTGAGATGCATACTAACAAGAATGATGGGTCATTTACAATAGTGACAACAGACTTTTCGGAAAAAAAAAATACAAAGTTAAATGTCATCTTCACTTCTATATCAAAATAAATTCCAGATAGATAAAGGATTTGAATGTAAAAATGAATCCAAGATTTCTAAAAGCAAAAGCTGGATAAATTTATTTGTGATTTTAGTAAACAAACTCAGAAGAATGACAAGATATATGGTAAATAAAGCACCATTTGTCTTATAAAAAGCATACAAGGAGATATGAAAATCAGTGTTTTACAGGTAATAAGAAAATCAAAAGGAACCAAGCATATGTATAGTCAGTATACCGGAAGAGAAATAGCAACACAAATGATAAATGAATACATATGAAAAAATGTTCAACTCACAACTAAATAAATGAGATACTATTTTTTTTAAATCAATCATAAGTAATGCCTAGTCCTGACAAAGTTGTGTATGTGCTATGGAGGGAGAAATCTGGGGGAGTAATTTAAACGTACCTGTAAAAATTTTAAATGTGCATCATATTGATATAATAGTTGCACTATTAGGTGCTTAACTATAAATATATATACAAACATATATCAAGATAATCTATAAAGGTTGAAATAGCAAAAAGATGCATAAATTTTCACCAAAAGAGCATCAGTGAAAGTGTCTGTTACATATGTATGATAATATTTAATCTAAATAAAGTACATTTTCTAATATAAAAAGTACTCAAATATATTATTAGATTAACAAACAAGATATAGAATCACATGTATTAGTTTGAGTCATAAAATTGCTGGTCAATATTTAGCACTTTTATATGGCTCAAATTAATATATACTTCTATGTGTAATAAAATGTAAGATAACAAAAAATTCTTAAAATGGTTATCGTTGGAAGAGAAAATATGTGCAGGTTTGGGATGGGGGGTTTTACTTATTTGTTAAATTTTCTAATTTTATGGATTTTTTACTTTCATTTTAACAAATCTGTATGGATTGCCTGAGTTATGAGTTTATGAATAATTTTGTTGTTCTCCTTTATAACTTTCTTTGTATATATGTTTGTAGTATTAAGTATTATTTTAAAAATAATTTTTGCTACTAGAAAACTATCATGGCCACTGGAATTACAAACCATGTATTCTGTAGAATATTCATGTCGAATACCGACTCTTCTACAAAAGGATTTGTTAGCAAGCTTTACTAGTGCATTTAAATATCATTTTATTGTCATTAAACATATTTAAAAGAAATTCATGTACAAATGGAATGCCCATTAAAATAAGTATTTTCTAGCTTGTTTAATATATATATATTTTTTTTATTTGACAGATCACAAGTAGGCAGAAAGGCAGGCAGAGAGAGAGGAGGAAGCAGGCTCCCCTCTGAGCAGAGAGCCCGATGTGGGGCTTGATCCCAAGACCCTGAGATCATGACCTGGGCCGAAGGCAGAGGCTTTAACCCACTGAGCCACCCAGGTGCCCCTAGCTTGTTTATTTTTAAACCCTTTAATTATCTGGTTTATTGGGAAAGAAATAGCTTTATTAAAAAGTAAATATTAAAATATCTATTAAAATTACAGATGAATTTGAATTGATGTATTAATACAAAAGAATTTTCCACTACATGATAGTTTTAAAAAGGATATGGGATATGGAGAGAATGCATTATTCATATCAGGGAAGTATAACTCCATATCATAGACTTTTCTTATCTGTTTAGCTAAACACTCAATTATAAATACTTGAAAGTTAACTACCACTATCCCTACTTAACACATAATTACTATTTAAATGTATGAAATCTATTAATGCTATTATCAATTTATCATTATATCAGAATTGATACAAATCAATAATTTTGTATGTTTTGGCTAAAGATGAATTAAGGCATGGTGACAATCTGCCTAAAGCAACAGAATATTTTTTTTTTAAATTAGTTTCTCACTCCAGTGCCAAATCATTTCTTTGCAATTAAACAGGTACATGGTTCTTTTTTTTTTTTTTTAAGTCATTTTTTTGGAAAGATTTTATTTATTTATTTGACAGACAGAGATCACAAGTAGGGAGAGAGGCAGGCAGAGAGAGAGGGGGAAGCAGGCTCCCTGCTGAGCAGAGAGCCCGATGCGGGGCTCGATCCCAGGACCCTGAGATCATGACCTGAGCCGAAAGCAGAGGCTTTAAGCCACTGAGCCACCCAGGTACCCCGCAACAGAATATTTTTATAAATACATCTCAATTGGTAGCCTTTCTATCCAGAGTTTTACTTAACAAGTCATATAGAAGAGAGCTGATTGGGATGCCTGGGTGGCTCAGTTGGTTAAATGTCTGCCTTCAGTTCAGGTCGTGATCACAGTGTTCTGGGATTGAGTCCTGCATTGGGCTCTTTGCTCAGTGGGGAGCCTGTTTCTCCTTCTGCCTGCTGCTCCCCTTGCTTGTGTTCTCTCTTGCTCTCTTAAACAAACAAACAAACAAATAAATAGAAAAGAGCTGGTGAATTATAAAAACTTCTCATTTTTGGTCAGAAAGAGGTTCTATATTAGTTGGATCACATCTGTTAGGGTCTGAATTATGTCTTCCAAAATTCAAATGTAGAAATCCTAACTGCGAATATGAGAAGCACACTCAGACACAATAGCAAACACTCCAAGTGATGGATACACTGAAGTATGACTTTTATCTTGGTAATTTTATTTACCATTTTTAAGTTAATGAAGCAACTGGTCCTTTTAAAGTTAAGCAGACACTATGTCCTTAAAGGTATACATAACATTCTCTAACCCCTTTTATAACTAACTGTAATTATACAAAATATAGGAAATTCTTATAAGATTCTCAGAAGTAATAACCATAGTCTCCTTCATGTGGATTCAGCATTTTTTCCTGAGCTCTTCTGTAGTTGTGTTGGAGTATTAAGATATGTATACATGCACTTGGGGGAAAAAAGGACTGTTATATGCAAAGACAGAAAATTGAATATACTCTAATTATCTTCCTATTCCTTTCCAAGAACACTATATCTGATGGTTCATCGCTTCTGAGACACCCAAGGGTAAAAGCACCAGATACTTTAAAAGAGCTGTGGTATATTCTCCAGGCACCAAAAGGATTTATTACATGCAAATTTCCATTAGTGCTAATGGAGTTATTATAGGTGATTCATACTTTAAAGATAAAAAATGAAAGATGGTTTCATTTTGTCCATTTTGAGTGAATCTCTCCTTTTGTTTTGCAAAATTCATGGGAAAAGATAAGAAATAAACATCAACAACCCAAATATAAAAAAAAAATACTATATGTTAAATGGTGCTCTTTATGGTTGATCAATTTCAAATGCTAAGGTTTAGATTCTCAACATATGCCACTGGCACTCCTTTCTCATTTATCCCAGTGTGTAATTAGGCAATGAAGACCAATTTTAATATGAGGTTGGTATGCTGCCATTACTAGTCATAAATATATGACAAAGCCATATAAAAAGGAGTTTTTCATTGTTACTTTAATTTCAAGTATAATTAAAAGCAGATTATTAACTAGCAATCATATTTTTTGCAATCATATTTATTGGAAACATTCAACATACTAAACTAGATTGAGATAAGAACTTTCATCTCTTCGAGAAACATGTGATAAGGTAGAAAAACAATGTAAGTAGACATGAATGCAGCTGTTCTTACCTTTTTCCCCCTGTATTGCCTGCTATCCAATGGCCCTCCCCTTTAAGTCAGGTAAGATCTCTTAAGCTTCATCTTAATGCTGAAATTCTGTGGCTTTATAATGAAATAACCCTGAAGATTGAGTCTGAAATGCTAGAAAATCTATTGCACATAGATTTATTTTTTTCATTTCATTTCATTTTATTTTATTTTATTTCTTTTTGGTGTTCCAGAATTCATTGTTTATGCACCACACCCAGTGCTCCATGCAATACATGCCCTCCTTAATACCCACTGGCAGGCTCACCCAACCACCCCCATCCTCCCCTCCAAAACCTTCAGTTTGTTTCTCAGAGTCCACAGTCTCTCATGCTTTGTCTCCCCCTCCAATTTCCTCCATCTCACTTTTCATTTCCTTCTCCACATGTCCTCTGTGTTATTCCTTATGCTCCACAAGTAAGTGAAACCATATGATACTTGACTCTCTCTGCTTGACCTATTTCACTCAATGTAATCTCCTCCAGTCCCATCCATGTTGATACAAAAGTTCAGTATTCACCCTTTCTGATAGAGGCATAATACTCCATTGCATATTCAACGGACGAATGGATAAAGAAGATATGGTCCACCATATCTTGAAAGAAGTTGCTGTGGCCAATGTCAAAGAGGTTACTGCCTATGTTCTCCTCTAGGATTTTGATAGATTCCTGCTTCACGTTGAGGTCTTTAATCCATTTCAAGTTTATCTTTGTGTATGGTGTAAGAGAACGGTCAAGTTTCATTCTTCTACACATAGCTGTCCAATTTCCCAGCACCATTTATTGAAGAGATTGTCTTTTTTTCCCCACTGTATATTTTTTTCCTGCTTTGTTGAAGATTATTTGACCATAGAGTTGAGGGTCTGTATCTGGGCTCTCTACTCTGTTCCACTGGTCTATGTGTCTGTTTTTGTGTCAGTATGATGCTGTCTTGGTGATCACAGCTCTGTAGTAAAGCTTGAAATCAGGCAACGTGATGCTCCCAGATTTGTTTTTCTTTTTCAACATTTCCTTAGCAATTCGGCATCTTTTCTCATTCCATACAAATTTTAGGATTGTTTGCTCCAGCACTTTGAAAAATGCTGGTGGAATTTTGATTGGGATGGTATTGAAAGCATAGATGGCTCTAAGCAGTATAGACATTTTAACAATGTTTATTCTTCCAATCCATGAGCATGGAATGGTCTTCCATCTTTTTGTGTCTTCTTCAGTTTCTTTCACAAGTGTTCTGTAGTTCTTTGAGTTCAGATCCTTTATCTCTTTGGTTAGGCTTATTCCCAGGTATCTTATGATTCTTGGGGCTATAGTAAATGGAATCTATTCTCTAATTTCCCTTTCTATATTTTCATTATTAGTGTATAAGAGAGCAACTGATTTCTGTACGTAGATTTACTTTTAAGGTCAGTTTAAACATGTATCCTCTGGATTACGCTTACGGATTCTGATGAATCATTCCCATTCTATTTTTTTTTTTTTAATTTTTTCTCACATATACTAGGCTACATTCTCTATTATTTTATTATGTGATCTCACAGAATGGAACTCATTCCCATTTATGTTGTTTCAGTGAATATTTCAATCTCAGGAATAAACAAATCTCTGGCATTTTTGCTCATATAATGGCATAATGCCAGGTTTACAGTTTTGCTGAGGAGCTTACACATGGCCTTTGTCTTTGTGCAAATGAGCAGAGAAGCTTTTCAGAAAACCAATCATTTTCACAGACTGCAACTTCCAATATTTCATAACAAATCTTAAGTAATGGTTCAAAATGCATGCTGATCTTGATGACATATGCAAAGATGAGTAAAATCAATTTTAGCACTACAGGTGCGGTTTGCAGTTTCAGATCAGTAGCTGGTGCAGCAAGCAGATGTGGCTTTTTGCTAATTTTCTGCTCCGAGCTCAGCATTTGCGATTTAACCGTGTAGTTTCAAGGGATGTTCATAAACAGTCAAAGAAAGAATTTTAGAGATAAACAGAAAAGAAATAATGTGTGTTCAATAAAAAAAAAGTTACTTGGTTTTCAAGTGTGAAGATTAAAATGCCCACTAAGGACTGAAATACACTTGCGGTTTTGACTTGAAAATGCATGATGCACTTCCAGGTTTTATTAATATTTATATTTGTATACTGATGGTGACTAAGATGAAGTCCTTATTAGAAATAATAATGCAATTCAACAAATATTGCAATTCAACAAATAATGCAATTCAACAAATATTTCTAAGTATGTTCTATTCTCCAGATACTGTGCTAAGCATATAAAGATGATTGACAAGGTACCTGCCTTTAAAAAGTTCATGGTTAAGAGTGAAGTGGAAGACAGACATAATCACACAAATAGAAGCTGTATGTATCCAATGCCTGCAAGCATGTGTGTATGTATGTCTGTATTTATGTACTTAAAAAACAAAGCACAGGAAGTATGCTGATAAAATGAACTAGAAACCTTAAAAAAAAAAAAAAGAAAGTGGGGAGTCAAAGGTGATAACCTGAATAAATCTTTGCTGTTTTATAGGAAACAACTGAAAATTCTACCCTTCTTGAAAACTTCTTTTTCTTTCTTTTGGCAGCAGCACAACTCACTGGCTACTCCTTTCAGACTCCTTCCCCATCTATATTACTTCTATACATAGTATAAATGTTGGAGATCTTCAGTAGTGAATCCTAATGTGTCTTTCTTCTCCCATCCTTCGTTTTAATTGCCATCCATATTCTGATGACTCTTAAAGTTTTGTCTCCATGCTAGTCTTCTCCTGTTAGATCCAGGTTGGTATATCCTACTGTCTACTTGATAGCTTTACACGGTGTTTATATTAGCATCCCAAGTATATTAAAAATATTGGTTTGAAAAAATTCCTTCCTCTTGGCAGCAAACATTGTTATACCCAAATTTCCCTATTCTCAGAGAATAGTCCTAGCCCTCACCATGTCTACAAACTCCAGACTGTAGGAGTAGTCATTGATCTATCCTTTCCTCCATTCCTCAAATCCAGCTTAGCATCAAATGTGGTAGTCTTTCCAACCAGAATATCATATCCACTTACCTTAATTGTCTTTGCCACTATCAATGTTTCAGCTAAATCCTCAATTCACCAAAACCTTGTTTGTTTTTAATAAATAAGTGTAAAATCAATTGTCTAAAAACCAATTCATAAAAATGCAAGTTCCCTCAAACACATCTATATTAAATATTTATATAGTTTTTCAGCATATTGTGGAGACACGGATTATTTAATGAGATTTTCAGGATTTTAAAATAATCTTTAAGATGAGTTGATCCATAATAGTCTTAATACTGTTACATATTACTTATTGTAGTTGTTTTGCAGTGAATTTTTTGGTGAAATTTATTTAAATGTCTATTTTAAGAGGGATTCACAATTTAGTCCTTAAGGAATTCTCAAATATTAACTTGTTTGAGTTTATTGATGAATTTTTGACTCTCAATTTATTGGAAGATAGAAACTCATTCATTTTAAAGTACCAATATTGAATATATGCCCAAAACTTGTCACTGAAAATGTGTAAGATAGTCTCATTTTCAACAAGGAAATAGTAAAACAACCAGGAATACACTAGATTTTGGCTTGCCAGAGTGAAATCACTCATAATAAATTTAAAACAAACTGAATTAAAACTTAAATTCCTTGACTAAAACATTTTAGGAATTTTCGAAGTTTATTAAAACTATCCATTTCAATCAAAATATCTCTAAACTTTATGAATAAATAACATCTTCCAGTAAATTGGTAAATTTGGAAAATTTACCACTCAGCATATTGATCATTCAGCATATTTATGAATTATTTTTAGAGATTCAAGAATTTTGCAATTGATGCATATTTTCTCTTGGACAAACTGAACTAAAGTAATTCATTCATTATATCTTAATGAGAATATTAAAAATCTTTCTAACTAGTCTTCCTCTTTTTGTTCTCATGCATCCTATCAATCTCCATTCGCAGCAGCCAGAGACCATTCCACTTTGAAATGCTATGATGATCATATCACTGCCTATTTAAAGTCTATTAACGGAGTCCCAATTTACACAGTAAAATCTAATCTGCCTGGGAGAAGCCTAATATCCCCTGAGTGATCTGACTCCTGACTCGGTGTCCAGCTTCTTCTCAGGCCACTCTTTTTCTGTTTAACCACACTTCAGCACCTGGAGCTCTATTTGAATCAAGAAAAGAAAAAATGCTTTCTCTTTAGGGTCCTTGTATTATTCTTTCTGCTAGAAATTTTCTTTTCCTGGTTCTTCACTCAGCTGGCCCCTTTTAATCTAAAATATAACTCCCTTCAGCAGTCATTGCCTAAACTTGTATCTGTGAAAAACTGTCTCTATTATTCTCTATCATAGCAATTTATTCTTTTCCTTTCTAATTTTACTTCCTTCTAGATTTCTTTTCTTTGTGCATTAAGTGATGCCCCCCTTATTGTCTATTGAACTCCCTAGAATATGAATTTCATAAGGAAAAGGATCTGTCTGTCTAGTTCAACATTGCATCACCCCTGGGCTTAGCACAGGGTAAGTGCCCTCTGGATATTTGTTATTCTATAAAATAAAAACAATAATATGAGGCTTGGGCAATAAAAATAAATGGAAATGGATTATCTAATAGAAAAAAATAATGGAATCTGGAATATATCATATCAAACCAATATGTTCAATATCAAGATAAAAATTCCTAGCAGATTATTAAATGAGTGATTTGTTAAAGAATACAAAAGTTATACTGAACCACCATCCCCACTAAAAGGAATCATGTAAAAATTAAATTGACTTACTCTATCATGATTGGGTCTTTATACTAATAGATGAATTTGACTGCTCTATAAACAATATGTTGTTATTTTAGTTTACATTCAGCAAAATTCTCAATGTATTGTGGATAAGGTGGAGTAATAGACACCAGATTATAAGCATATGACTAATGGTTATTTGAGTAATTGTCTCAAAAAAAAATGAGTATTTATCAATTAAATGTTGTCAACCTGGAGAAACTGCTCTAAGGTTATGCCATAGGATTCCATATTAGCTTTATTCTACTTAACTTTTTAAAAAGTCAAGATATTTCTAAAGATATATAAAGCATTCAGTCAATGTTACAAAGCAGGAAGGATTGTTAAAATATCTGACAACAGGATCAGAATAAAAGTATGTGAAATTAGGCTAGATATTAAGCTAAAACAAGGCAGATAAGGTTTATTAAGAATAAATATAGGGGCTCCTGGGTGGCTGAGTAGGTTAGGTGTCTGGCTTCAGAAACCTGCATCAGGCTGTCTGCTCAGTGGGGAGCCTTTTCTCCCTCTCCCTCTGCCCGCTGCCCTGCCTCTTTATGTGCACATGTGCTCTCTCTCTCTCTCTCTCTCTGTCAAATGAATAATTAAAATCTTTTCAAGAAAAATATAAAATTTTGTATTTACATTTTCAATTTAAAAACAAAGGTATTAGTTCTTTAGGAGTGACAGGTAGGACCCTTCAGTGGAACTCAAGCTTAACCAAAAGTCACCCTCGTGTGTGTGTGTGTGTGTGTGTGTGTGTGTTTCAGATTTATTTATTTATTTTAGGGGGCAGGGGCAGAGGGTAAGAATCTTCAAGCAGACTCCCCATTGAGCATGGAGGCTGAGGTGGGGTTTGAGCCTGACACTGGGCTGGACCCCATGACCCATGAGATCATGACCTGAGCTAAAACCAAGAACCCCACCCTTAACCAACTGAGGCACCCAGTTGCCCCAACTTCTTGTGGTTTAAGGATGAAAGTAGAATTTGGAAAAAAAAGTTCTAGTAATAGAAACATATTATCCAGACAGAGAAAAAGATTAGTTCCATTCTAATATTCACTGGTCCAATACTTAAGGTATAGTAAATCTAATTCTGGGGCCCACGTTTTGAATATGAAATTAAGAAACAAGTGTTACCTAGTAAAAATGCCTGGAAACTGTTATTTAAGCAAAAGTTACATAAAACTATAAAGAGTAAGCAGGCATGTAATATAAAGATTGGAGGATTGATAATCTTTGTGTTTGTTTCTAATAGTTAATTTTCCTGATTTTATTCTAGCTAAAAAGTACTTTTTAAAATTTAAGCAAAGAAATAATATAAACAATAGTTCCACAGGGAATGGGAGTCTTGTAATGATAAAAGCTGTCAATTTTAAGCACTTAGGTGCCATGCCCTATAAAAGGTGGCTTACGTGTATTATCTTAGATCACTTACATAGACTATCTTGGGAAAATGGATTTATTGTCCTTATGTAATTAGCAAATTAAGGTACAAAAAATTAAATAATTTTTCCAAAAGTTCATATTAAGAAAGTAGAAGTATTGGAATTTGAGCCCAAATCTATTGAACCCACTAGTCCTACTCTTTCCAATATAACAGGTTATCTTTATCTGTTTATTTACATTTTTTTGTATTTTATGTCCATTATAATGATTATGAATTACTCTCATGTGGAATGTGTTTAAGCTAAAACAATAAAAATTCTGAATGCATTGAGTTATGTCGAGAACCTAGAAGTAAAAGTAGAAAATGGCTGGCTTGTAACAAAGGAAATTTTTTTTTTAAAGATTTTATTTATTTATTTGACAGAGAGAGATTACAGGTAGGCAGAGAGGCAGGCAGAGAGAGAGGAAGGGAAGCAGGCTCCCTGCTGAGCAGAGAGCCCGATGTGGGGCTCGATCCCAGGACCCTGGGATCATGACCTGAGCCAAAAGCAGAGGCTTTAACCCACTGAGCCACCCAGGCGCCCCACAAAGGAAAATTTTTGAGGAAGAAAAGTATTTTTCTCATAAAATGCTTATATTTATTCACCTCAATTTCATACATTGACTTTAGTGATAGGAGAATATTTTCTGTCTCTAAAGTAAAACAAATATGGTTTTATGTAATTGGCAGAAAACAGTTTCAACTTTAGAATATGTGACATCCTCAGAAATCCATGAAATAGTCCTCTACAACTGCTAAGTTAACAATTCACATTTGTGTTATTTTACAGATTAAAATTTTTATCATAATTTTCTCCCATTTGAAAAAAAAGAGAGAGAGAGACAGAGACAGAGACAAACCAAGAAACAGACTCTTAACTATTGAGAACACACTGACCATTGTGTGTGTGTCGGGGGTGGGGGTTGTGAAATAGGCCATGGGGATTAAAGTGCACTTGTCCTGATGAACACCAGGTGATTAAAATAAAAACTTAAAAATTTTTTTTCTCCCATTTCATTCTCACAAAATGCCTCTTCATTTTCCAGATAGCAGAGAATGAGAAAACTGGAGTGACATATTTGAGGCCACAGAGAAAGCAAGTGGTAAAATGAGAACACAGTCCAGTAGGCCCAAAATAGAAGAGGCAGGGAAGCACATGTAAAATAATACAAAATAATATCCATTATAAAAGCAGCATCATTGACAGGAATTCATCAACAGCAAGAGTATTAATGTTGAGATTCCGAGTCTAGGAGACAGTGCTCTTGTCTAATTGAATATTCTCAAAATCCTATGTGATCATGAACTCAGAATCTGTATCATTTTTAAGACTATCTTTATTTTACTTAACTTTTTATTTTGCTTGCAGTTATTATCTAGGAGAAGAAATAGAACCTTACCATGTTTCTACCAGGAGTAAATTCTGTAACTGTCTTTTTATACATTTGGGGATTGGTTTTGTTATAGCAAAATTGAGCTAATTTATTACCAAGGTCATGGTGAAGATGCATGTTTTATAGAAGCATGGTTTAAAACTTTAAATGAGTGAATATGATTTTACATAACAAATATCCTAACAAATGCTGTTCCTTATGACAGCCTCTGGAATTAAAATCAATCAATAATACTTGACAATATACATACCATTTTTTTTTAAAAATTCCAGGAAAACCCTTAGCCCTGATTAACAAATGGGCTTAAACAGAAATTCAAATTTATGATGCTATTATACAAAATACATTTAAATTTAACTTAAATTTTAAGGTAACATACAAATATTTGCTAACTTCTTTCTTAACAGTTCTTCAACAGAATAAATGTCCACCTTATGGATTGTCCTCTCAAATTATCTATATCCAAAATCTATCATTCTTTTAGGGTTTTTATTAACCAATAATGAAGTTATATTACCTAGTCATGACCAAATTAAAGGACACAGAGACTGTAATTTTTTCTCTCTACATCTAAAACTAACCTTGTAAATTTAATTCTAAGATATTTCTGGGGTGTAACTGAGCATGAATTGGAGATAGATGTATTTGATAATAGATAAATGTCTTATCAGATCATTTTTAAGGCTTTAATATGAATGTATATGTGAAAGTATGTGAATATATAACTTCATATAATATTTAATTATTCTATCCAGATCAATCATACCATTGTTTAGTCTGAATTGATTTCCCCTGTGTCTTCCCTGTTTTTCTCTCTATTCTCTACCAATTCTCTAAGAGTATCTTGTAAAAAAGTTAATTTTGAATAGAAAAAATATCATAAAAAATAAATGATGATTCAAAAAATCAAAATAAATTTCTCCCCTTTCGATTCTGTACTTCTCTTTAAAAGGATCTTACTTTAATGAGTGTTTAATAATTGTTATTCAGTAATGTTAATAACTATAATGAGTCTGAAGTTCATCTAAGTGGAAACCACATCATAGCATGAGAGCATAAAACCTTTTACTGGAGATGAAAAAATAAAAATTGATTATTGAATTTTACCATTTTGGCAAAATATTAAACATCATGATATTCAGGAAATAGAGAACAAAATAAAGAATGCCAGCATGTTCCCAGAAAGCCTAGCTAACAAAATATGACACCAGTGGAGCAAAATGCTCCTAGCCAAGCTAATAGCCCATAGAATAGTGGTAGTATGCAATTTGAAATTTGACTGTGAGACCTAGATTTTCACAGATGCTGCTAAATGTCAATACTTCCACCATGTCACAATGAACAAAAGGGTAAGTCCTTAGATGAAACCAACAGCTGTGTCACCACTGAAACTCATCTTAGGTAAATAATATGTCAGATTCATGAGGGTATTAAAGCACATGCAGGGACAATGCCATTTGTTCAACTCCATGAGCAGTAGGGATATTACAAGTCTAGGGTCTGCCATTAAAAAGGCAAGCCCCCATAAATCCTGAGCCAACCAAATCTTTGAGACATTCAATTCTGCTGCAGCCAAATAAAATCAGTGTAGAAATGGATTACAAAAAATGGATTACTGTTCTATGCAAAACTGAGAACAACCAAAATCACAGTAGAAAGATGGAATTCTATGAGAACATGCCTAAGCATAATTTCAAGCAACAGGGCATAGCCAATGACTGCTAGGAAACCATAGCAACAGGCAGACCAAGCTGGCATGTTAGTAATATGAGATGGGATGGTTCTTGTAAACGGAGGAAGCTAAGCTGTAAGCAGGATCAAGCCTGTAAACATAAAGGAAGTATACTTTCTCTCTTACAAAAAGAGATGTAGACTTTTTAGTAACAATATTCTAATAGATGTCAGCAACAATAGCACAGCCATTAAACAAGAATCACAATGGAGCATCCTATACCTTTAGAATTCATGTATCAAAAATAGAGATAATTTTGGTAATTTCATAACTTCTCTCTCTTGGATGTCATTTGAGAAAAATATATTTAAATCTAAGCAATAATAAAGCAGACTAGAACAAATCCCTAACATATACCATCTAAATTTAGTGACAAAGAATTTTATTTGGTAGTCTACATTTAGAAATTGATGTTGTACAAAAAAATGCTATAAATGATAGCTTTTTCAGACGGAACATGAAAATTTAAAATATTTAAATAGTCTTGTGTGTCAAAAATGAACATATTTTCCTAATATAAATCCTGACAACACAAAGAACATATAAATCTATGGAAATAGAAGGCCTAGGATTCATTTTATATTTCTGCAAGGGAAAATACTTTCATTTTTTCCATGTCTACTGTAAGGTATTTAATCTATAGCATAATGTAAAAAGAACTACTGACGACTAATAAGATATAAGGTAATCTCTATATTTCTTCCCATTATTACTGTCCTGATTATTTATAAAGCTGGACTACACATTTTTCTGCATGCATTAGCTGTAAATCTCAAGTCATATTTAAGCCAAGTAAATACATCTTTAAGGAAAGACCTCTGAAGAAGAAAAAATGGGATTCTGAAACCAAATTTTAAGTACAACATCCTAGACAGTATTTTATTTGAGACACTTTGCTGTGCTATCAGTATGATAGAAAATCACATTGAAGATGAGCATTTTTATGAATTGAGATTAAAAGCAGTTGAGTCCAGCTATTTCCAACAGGACAAAAGAAATTTTGTAGAAGCCTAAGTATTGTATGTGTGGTTTTTAAACACACTGGTTTAAGAAAATCAATACTATAAAAATGGTTCTTAATAACCTAATAGAGATGTTCTTAATAACTTAATAAAAGTATTTCTTTACTTCCACTGATTCCTATCAATTAAAATAAAGTGAACAGATCCTGGATTTTGCCCAAGATGGTGGAGGAGTGGGGGACTCCGTTTCAACTAGTCCTCTGAATTTAGCTAGAAATCTACCAAACCACTCTGAACACCCATGAAATCAGTCTGAGATGTAAGATTATACACATCTGGATCTCTACAGGGGCAGAGGATCATCAGTCAAGAGGGTGCACCTTGCCTGAATTGTGGTTGATATTTTCAGCTGTACATCCCCTCAAACACAACTCAGCAGAATAACTAGGAGGAGCAACTCCCAACAAAGAAAAGACCCAGAGACAATGGCCTCTCCCACAGAGCTAATGAATATGGATACCAGCAAGATGTCAGAAATAGACTTCAGGGTAGCAGTTATGAAGACAGTAGTCAGGCAGGAGAAAACTATTAATGGTGACATAAATTCTCTAAGGGCAGAAATGAGAGCTGATCTGGCAGAACTTAAAAATGCTATCAATGAGAGCCAATCTAATCTGGATACTCTAACAGCTAGGGTAAATGAGAAAGAAGAATAAATCAGTGATCTAGAAGAAAAATAAATAGAAAGAAGGAACAGGAGGAGGAACAAAGGGCTTAAATCCATGAAAACAGAATTAGAGAAATAAATGATGCCATGAAATGTCCCAATGTCAGAATTATTGGGATCCCTGAGTGGGTGGAAAGAGAGACGACTAGAAGATATATTTGAGCAAATTGTAGCTGAGAACTTCCCTAATCTGGGGGATGAAACAAGAATTCATGTCCTAGCGGCAGAGAGGACCTCTCCCAAGATCAAGGAGACAAGATCAATGCCCCAGCATGTAATAGTAAAACTCACAAATCTTAGAACCAAGGAAACCATTTTAAGGGCAACTGGAGGAAGAGATTCCATATGTACAGTGGGAGGAACACTGAATAACATCAGACCTGTCCACAGAGACCTGTCAAGCCAGAAAGGGCTGGCAAGACATAGTCAGGTTACTAAATGAGAACAGCAAACAGCCAAGAGTTCTTTATCTGGCAAGGCTGTCATTCAGAATTGATGGAGAGATAAGGAGCTTCCAGGACTGGCAGAGATTAAAAGAACATGTGACAACTAAGCCGGACCTGCAAGAAATATTAAGGGGGGTTCTATAAAAGGAGAAAGACCCCAAGAATGATATAGAACAGAAATATTCAGAGACAATCTATAGAAACAAGGACTTGACAGGCAAGATGATGACAATAAAACCTTATCTTTCAATAATCACTCTCAACATGAATGGCCTAAATACTTCCATAAAATGGCAAAGGGTTGCAGATTGGATGAAAAGACAGGACTCATCCACATGTTGTCTACAAGAGACTCATTTTGAATCTAAAGATACATCCAGACTGAAAGTGAAGGGAAGGAGAACCATCTTTCGTGCCAACAGACCTCAAAAGAAAACTGGGGTAGCAATTCTCATAACAGACCAATTAGATTTTAAGCTAAAGAGTATAGTTAGAGATACAGAAGGAAACTATATCATTCTTAAAGGGTCTATCCAACAAGAGGATCTAACCATTATCAATACCTACACCCCCAACATGGGAGCAGCCAACTACATAAACCAACTGTTAACCAAAATAAAAAGACATATTGATAATAATACATTGATAGTAGGAGACCTCAACATTCCACTCTCAGTAACAGACAGATCATCTAAGCAGAAAATCAACAAAGAAACAAGAATTTTGAATAGCACACTGGACCAGATGGACCTCATAGATAATATACAGAACATTCCTCCCTAAAAAAACAGAATACTCATTCTTCTCAAGCACGTATGCAACTTTCTCCAGAATAGACCACATACTGGGTCACAAACCAGGTCTCAACCAATACCAAAAAACTGAGATAATTTCCTGCATATTCTCAGACCACAATGTTTTGAAACTGGAAATCAATCACAAGAAAAAGTTTGGAAGAAATTCAAACACTTGGAAGCTAAAGACCATTCTGCTCAAAAATGTTTGGGTCAACCAGGAAATCAAAGAACTTGAACAACTCATGGAAACCAATGAGAACGATGACACATTTGTCCAGAACCTATGGGATATGGCAAAGTTGGTCCTATGGGGGAAATATATAGCCATCCAAGCCTCATTCAAAAAAATATAAAAATCCCAAAGACACAAACTATCTTTACACCTTAAAGATCTGGAGAATCAACAACAAATTAAACCTAACCCACGCAGGAGAGGGGAAATAATTTATTAGAGCAGAGATCAATGAATTAGAAACCAGAAATACAGTAGAACACATGAATGAAACTAGAAGCTGGTTCTTTGAAAGAATTAATAAGATCAATAAACCACTGGCCAGACTTATCAAAAAAAAAAAAAAGTAAAAGGACCCAAATTAATAAAATTATGAATGAAAAGGGAGAGATCACTACTAACACCAAGGAAATAAAAATAATTATCAGAAATTGTTGTCAATAGCTATATGCCAATAAATTAAGCAACCTGGAAGAAATGGATGCGTTCCTGTAAACCTATAAACTACCAAGACTGAAACAGGAAGATATTGACATCCCAAATAGACCAATAACCAGTAACAAGATTGAAGCAGTGATCAAAAACCTCCCGAAAAACAGGAGTGCAGGGTCTGATGATTTCCCTGGGAATTCTACCAAACATCCAAAGAAGAAATAATACCTATTCTCTTGAAGCTGTTTCAAAAAATATAAAAAGAAGGAAAACTTCCAGACTCTTTCTATAAGGCCAGCATTGCCTTGATCCCAAAACCATGCAAAGACCCCGTCAAAAAGAATTTAAGACCAATATCCCTGATGAATATGGATGACAAGATTCTCAACAAGATCCTAGCTAATAGGATCCAACAGTACATTAAAAGAATTATGCAGCACGACCAGGTGGGAATTATCCCCAGGATTCAAGGGTGGTTCAACATATGCAAATCAATCAACTAAAAGGAGATAGAATGCACAAATAAGAGAAGAGAGAAGAACCACATGGTCCTCTCAACTGATGCAGAAAAAGCATTTGACAAAATACATCCTTTTCTGATTAAAACTCTTCTGAGTATAGGAATAGAGGGATCATTCTTCAATTTTACAAAATCCATCTATGGAAAATCCAATGGTTATCATTCAAAGATCAGGAACACAAGCATGTTCACTCTCATCACTGTTGTTCAACATAGTACCAGAAGTCCTAGCAACAGGAATCATAAAACAAAAAGAAATAAAAAGTATTCAAATTGCCAAAGAAAAAGTCAAACTCTCTCTCTTCGCAGATGACATGATACTTTATTTGGAAAATCCAAAAGATTCCACCCCCAAATTACTAGAACTCACAGAGCAATTCAATAACGTGGCAGGATACAAAAATCAATGCACAGAAATCAGTTGCATTCTTATACACTAACAATGAAACTGTAGAAAGAGAAATTAGAGAATCAATTCCATTTTCAATAGCACCAAAAACTGTAAGATACCTTAGAATAAACCTAACCAAAGAGGTAAAGGATCTATACTCTAGGAACTACAGAACACTCATGAAAGAAATTGAAGAAGACACATAAAGATGAAAAAACATGCCATGCTCATGGATTGGAAGAATAAACATTGTTAAAATGTTTATGGTGCCCAGAGCAATCTTTCAGTGCCATCCTGATCAAAACACTAATGGCATTTTTCAAAGTGCTGAAACAAACAATCATAAAATTTGTGGGGAACCAGAAAAGACCGTGAATTGATAAGGAAACGTTGAAAAAGAAAAACAAAGCTGAGGGCATCATGTTGCCTGATTTCAAGCTATATTACAAAGCTGCGATCACCAAGGCAGCATGGTACTGGCACAAAAACAGATACATAGACCAATGGAACATAATAGAGAGCCCAGATATGGACTTTCAATTCTAAGGTAAATAATCTTCGAAAAGGCAGGAAAAAAAAACAATGGAAAAAAGACAGTCTCTTCAATAAATGGTGCTGGGAAAATTGGACAGCTATATATAGAAGAATGAAACTTGACTATTCCCTTACACCATACACAAAGATAAACTCAAAATGGATGAAAGACCTCAAAGCGAGACAGAAATCTATCGAAAACCTAGAGGAGAACATAGGCAATAACCCCTTCAACACCGGCCACAGCAACTTCTTTCAAGACATGTCTCCAAAGAAAGGCAAGGGAAACAAAAGTGAAAATGATGAAGACATGTCTCCAAAGAAAGGCAAGGGAAACAAAAGTGAAAATGAACTTTTGGGACTTCATCAAGATAAAAAGTTTCTGCATGCAAAGGAAATAGTCAACAAAACAAAGAGGCAACCCACAGAATGGGAGAAGATAAATGCAAATGACACTACAGATAAAGGGCTGGTATCCAAGATCTATAAAGAACTCTCAAATTCAATACCTAAAATCATGTCAAAAAAATGGGCAGAACACAGTCGCCAAACTGTGGAAAGAACCAAGATGCCCTTCAACAGATGAATGGATAAGGAAGATGTGGTCCATATACACTATGGAGTGTTATGCCTCCATCAGAAAGGATGAATACCCAACTTTTGTAGCAACATGGACGGGACTGGAAGAGATTATGCTGAGCGAAATAAGTCAAGCAGAGAGAGTCAATTATCATATGGTTTCACTTATTTGTGGAGCATAACAAATAACATGGAGGACATAGGGAGATGGAGAGGAGATGGGAGTTGAGGGAAATTGGAAGGGGAGGTGAACCATGAGAGACTATGGACTCTGAAAAACAATCTGAAGATTTTGAAGGGGCAGGGGGTGGGAGGTTGGGGGAGCCAGGTGGAGGGTATTAAGGAGGGCACGTATTGCATGGAGCACTGGATGTGATGCAAAAACAATGAATTCTGTTATGCTGAAAAGAAATAAAAAACCAAATGGGCAGAAGACATGAACAGACACTTTTCAAAGTAAGACATACAAATGGCTAACAGACACATGAAAAATTTTTCATCATCACTAATGATCAGGGAAATTCAAATAAAACCCATGTTCAGATACCACCTTACACAAGTTAGAATGGCAAAAATTGACAAGGCAAGAAACAACAAGTGTTGGAGAGGTTGTGGAGAAAGGGGAACCCTCTTATACTATTGGTGGGAATGCAAGTTGGCACAGGCACTTTGGAAAAGAGTGTGGATCTTCCTCAAAAAATTAAAAATAGAGCTACCCTATGACCCAGCAATTGCACTACTGGGTATTTGCCACAAAGACACAGATGTAGTGAAGAGAAGGGCCATATGCACCCCAATGATCAAAGCAGCAATGTCCACAATAGCCAAACTGTGGAAAGAGCCAAGATGCCCTTCAATAGATAAATGGATGAAGATTTGGCCCATCTATACAATGGAATATCACCCAGCCATCAGAAAGGATGAATACCCAACTTTTGTATCAACATGGGTGGAACTAATGAAGATTATGCTAAGTGAAATAAGTGAAGTAGAAAAAGTCAATTACCACATGGTTTCACTTACTTGTGGAGCATAAGGAATAGCATGGAGGACATTAAGAGAAGGAAGGGGAAAATGAAGGTGGGGGGAAATGGAGGAGGAGACAAACCGTGAGAGACTATGGACTCTGGGAAACAAACTGACGATTTTAGAAGGGAGAGGGTTGGGGAGACGGGTGAGTCCGGTGATGGGTATTAAGGAGGGTATGGATTGCATGGAGTGCTGGGTGTTATATACAAACAATGAACCATGGAACACTATATCAAAAACTAACAATATACTGTATGGTGACTAACATAACATAATAAAACATTTTTTAAAAATAAAATAAAATAAAGGGAACAAAATATAGACAAAGATACCCTGTTGATAGTGCATAGCTTCTGTTTTACCAGTCTTCCTGGTGTTAATATGCTGCTTTGATTTTTATACTTCTCTTCCCAATTAGTCAATCTAATGCCCCAGAAATTGACTCCATTTTCACTTTTGGGACTGATACTAGTCATAATCAATCATGCTAATACTTTCTTCCTTGCCAGGTACAGGATTCCAATGTTAAGCAAATCAGTACTTGACATTTTCCTGATTAATGATATTGGTACAGAGGTGGACACATGACAAAATTTGGTCTTATCCTACAAAAAACAAACAACAACAACAACAAAAAACAAACCCAAAAAAGACCTATTTTTCCAGATTTTCAAAGAAATTTATCTTTACGGGATCTATCTTGTATATGTTGGTTAGACAGTTGAAAAAAGGAGTCTTTTTTAATATCAAGATTAAATATATTAACTTGAGAATCAATTTCTTATAGGCAACTGTTATGTTGAATAAGAAGAGTTTATAAAATGGATTTGTAAGAGAAACTTTATTTCTCCATATATCTTTACTTATATACTGTGACTTTTCTAATCAATGTTAGGCAATAGAAAAGCCTATAGTTATTTAAGACCCAACACAGTCTTGAAGAAATTATTGAAAATATACAGTCTCAATGATAACCAAAACTCTGATTTAGATTTAGTGATAAATTTGCTCCTTTCTTCTGGTTGGCCTCTTGATGTGGGATAGAACAGCGTCATCCTACTTCTCTCTCTATAAGCCTCCTAAATATGGTTTCACAAGGTCCAATTATGAAAAGGGAATTGAGTTTGGTGAGAAAGAATGTTCTCACACAGATTTATAAATTTCTTAGATAAATCTGTTTGTCTGGGTCTGGTGTATATTTAAAAACTATTTTTTTTTCTCCCATAGGTATTTTCCAAAAATACTTCAGGTGGTGATATTTGATTGCATAATAAGGTCAGGGGATGTGCCTTTTCCTTGGATCCTTATTTTTAATAATTTCAATCAATTCTTTTTTAGCCTCCCATTCCTCTTCTGGTAACTTTCTTAGAGGATTTGAACTGGCCTTAGGTTGGTTATCTTTCCTTTGCATCACTCACCTCTGATCCATGGAAAATGCTCACATATTTTGTGTGGACAAATTCCAAAAGTCAGGCCAATTCCAATGAAACAACAATTCTTCTTTCCTCACTTATTCAAGTAGTCAACCAAATCATCTTATCCTTATAATCAGTCCCTGGATGAGAATAAAGTACGAGTACACTTGGCCTTACCAATTTTACCAAACATATAAAACTGCTAAACGGAACTAATGAAAAGTACTTCTCAGATTCAGGAAACCCAACAAATATCAATCAGTAAAAATAAAAGGAAATACATATCTAGATACCTCACAGTGAAACTGTTATCTCTTTCATGTTTGTCTCCTTTGTTTCAATATCCTATCCTCTATATAATTTCTTCAAATGTAACTTGGAAATAACTAATTCTCTTTCAATGGTGTTTAATGAATAAAGTGTTTAAAGAATAAAGTAAGAATGAAAGGTCCTCTTCTGGGTCCAGAATGGCCGAGTTAAATACTAAATTTTCTATTTGCTAATCATACTATCTTGGGGTAAATACTCAGTTTTTCTGGTTTTAACCTTTCCTGTTGTTTCTGGTGTTAGAAATATATTCCTTCTTTTTCTGCCAGCTCACCTTTGCATAAATAGGTAGGATACATTGATTGATTGATTGATTGATTGATAGATTGAAAGACAGAATTGGAAATTGATATTTAACTTTAGCAATGGGAAGACCTAAAGATATATAAGCAAATGAATAATATGATTAGAATCACATAGAAGAAACAATCTGCAAGCAACACGTTGGCTGTATTAGTAAGTTGGACAGTATAGCTGGTGATCTCAATGAGAATTTAGTCTATGCTTAGGAATACTTAAAAATACAGAAAAAAGGTATTAGAAACTTACCGCTGATTAGGAAGGATGGGATTGGAAATGGGATGAGTCATTTACAGAATGTTGTATAAATAATTGCACATCAGGTGTGAGGGATCAAATATTACCATTTGGAAAAAAAGAACCTAAGAAAGAAATGTGCTTAGTTGTTCAGACTATGCTTGATGTCCTAAGATGATGCCCAGGATGGTGTATCCAGCATGGCATTATTTATGTAGATTTGTAGCTCAGAATTAGATAATATACACATAGAAATGATAGCTAACTCTGCTAAGAGAGTGTCGAGAGAGAAAAGTAGTGGACAAATAGTACCCACATGTCAAAAAAAGTTAATTAGGTAGAAGCTAGATAAAAGCAGTGGAAGGAATGCAGAGGAACCTTCATACCTTGACCTGAAAGATTTTAGAGTCACAAGTCCTTGAGAGGGGAATGATAGAGTAGGAAGTTAGTTAGACAGGGACTGGAGATGAAGAGGGTGATATATAGGTTACACATTGGAAGCCTGAGGGCACAACATTTTGATCTTGTGGCTCCATAGGCACTGGAGCTAACAAACCAAGAGCCACAAGCTAAGCTCTCTTCCACTTCTGCCCCAGCATAACCCCTGTACTCATTTGCATTATAATGCTACCACCACCCCATGGAGGAAGGCTACCATAATAAACCTTGTAGGGTTTTGTCCCAACCTGGAGGAGGAGTCCCCCAAATGATTGGAAGCAGCCTCCATTAGAAACTACACTATGCATGATGCAAGCACCCCCCCACCTCACATAAAAAGAATGAACTCCCCTCCTCCATAGCCTCAGGGCAGTTGTGACCTCTGAGACTGCCTGGTCTCCCATGTTGAGACTGTACTGTCCTTAATAAAACTGTTTCCTGCTTTCACTTTGGGCACTGGTCTCTGTTTATTGCATTGGTGCCAAGAGCGGTTTTCATGCAGAAAATGATACTTATAACGTAACTGGGCCCATCACTTGTATGTGCCCCTTCCAAGGCCATGGGAGGGTCTCTAGGAATAGCTTCATATGGTCACATGGTTTTGTAAAATTTGTGAAACTAATTTTTTTTTAAAATTTGTTCACCATTATTTATTTTTGTGCTTCAAGACACATGTTTATTGGAGACACAACTCTGTCACAGAGATGATAGGAACTGTACCAAAAATAGCAATGTCAACAAGGCCCTTGAAGGGGCTAGCAGGGTACAGTGCCCCCTCACCCTCACCCACTGTACAAAAATAAACTCACACCTGTGGACCAGCAAAGACCAGCAGAATGGCCCCTCAATAGGTACTCTATCCTCTGCCAGACCTGAGACCCCTTTCTTTGATCCTCATCCCTGCCACTTTTTAAAAAAATATATGTTGGGGCACCTGGGTGGCTCAGTGAGTTAAAGCCTCTGCCTTCGGCTCGGGTCATGATCCCAGGTCCTGGAATCGAGCCCCGCATCGGGCTCTCTGCTCAGCGGGAAGCCTGCTTCCTCCTCTCTCTCTGCCTGCCTCTCTGTCTACTTGTGATCTCTGTCTGTCAAGTAAATAAATAAAATCTTTTAAAAAAATAAATAAAAAATAAAAAATATATGTCATGTATCTTTTTTAAAAAAATTCAATTAGCCAACATATAGTACATACTTAATTTTAGATGTAGTGTTCAGTGATTTATCAGAAACTAACATTTTTTATTCTTTTTTTTTTTAAGAGACCTCTTCCCCATAAAATATTTACCTGCTTACTTAGTTTTCATTCTTTTGAAAGCAGAACCTGAAACGAAGACAAAGTCAGGTCATTTATTTGGAAGAGGACCCCAGGAAGCAAGAGAGAGGGAACAGGCAAAGTTGGACAGAGAGGAGGGAAAAGCCTAAATATAAAGATGTATCATTAAGGTCGCTGCTGTAAATAACTGGGCTCGGTGCCACCATGACTTGCAAGAAGCATAAAAATTATCTCCTAGAATTACCCACCTAAAAGCAAGAGGCCAGAGCATTTAGCCACCATTTCCCACAACCCACTGGTAAATGAGTGCCCACAGAGATTAATTCTTGCTGAATTTCTGGGTGGCTCCCTGTTAAATAGCCAGTTCAGAGAATGCCCTGGGGCAGAATGCTGAAAGACATTATGCCCTTGAAGTGGGACCCTGATAGCCAAGATGATTCTGAGGTTGCTCTGAACTGTCTATCAGAATGCACATTTGAGTCAGAGTTGTGCCGAGGGCAATGGATGATTTTATGAAAAAGACATCTGCTTCAGTCCTATGGGTCAAAGCACAAACTTTGGAATGCCCTTATTCAGGGTGCTCAAAGAGAAAGAGAGTAATAATAAAATGGGAAAGCTTACATAGTATGAAGATAAGAAAACAACTAAATCAAAGCAATATAAGAGAAGCAAAGAAAGGAAAGAACGTTAGAAAGAAGTCTGGCCAAACATTACGTTTTACAGGATGCTCAAGAATGATATGCTTAAAACCTGCTATTGAACTGGGTTAATGAGAGAAGATAATTGACTTTACAGAAGAATTTCATTGAAAAAGTGGGTCAGAAAATCACATTAAAATCCATAATTACTTTCTTTTCCTGCATTTGTGATATAGCTGATTCTTTTCCTGAAAATCTTCTCACCTAAATACCTTTATGTTTCTGTAAGGGTTAAATGAGTTAATATATGTAAAGTGCTTAGGACTATGTCTGGCACATTGTGGGCACCATGGAACTGCTTTCTATGATTATTTTTATTATTTAGAAGATTGCAAAGACATTGTGAATAATGTAATAAGAAGTTAAGTAGAGATCAATTTAAAGATTGTTAAGAAAATAGTAGGTTCTTTTCAAGTCAGGAAAGATTACTTCATAGTGATCTCAAGAGGGCTTGGAAGCTCAAGATCAAAGCAAAAAAGAGATGACAGTGGGGGAAAACCAGGTTTAGGGACATGAGAAATCAAGAAGGTCCAGAACAGGCTCAGAATTAGAACCACAGGGATAAGTAAAGTCTGGTTATAGTTGGTCTAAGTACAAATAGGGAAGTAGTTAAGAAGTGGAGCTGTGGAGATTGTTTTCAGAGAAGAATTGTAGAAATGGACATATTAAAAGTACAACAATTCTAATGTCCACAGGCACAGGAGTAGCTAGACCTGATGACAACCAAGTAGAGTGAACATTTCAGAATTAATATAATAATAACATAAAGTTATACTTTACAGCTTACAGAACCCTCACTCTTCTCATAATAATGCATACACACACACAGACACATGCATATGTATGTATATATACATACGCATTATATATATATGTATATACACAAAATGAAGTATATATATGAGGCTATTCATCATCCTAAACTAGAAGGAAGCTAAAAGTTTGGAAAAATAAGAAGACAGATTCTTAGCTTATTATTCCACTAGAATTTCACTAATGATTGCTCCTTCAATCCTTTATACTAATTAATAAAATATGGCAGTGATTTACAGATATCATTTTTCGTATCACTAATCCCTATTACTAGTTCCTATTACTATTACCATTACATATTCTTGTTACTGAAATATTTTTCATATCCTCTTATAAAATAAAAAAATACAAAGCATCTCAATGCCTATGACTAATAGATTTTAATCAACACATATTTTTATATTAGCTTGTTAACTTTCTGCTCATTCTGTTCACATGTATTGAAGACTTCATTTTTATAGTTTTAAATTTTCAAAGAGACCTCTCTCAGGTTTCTGTTTCATAAACACACATTGGCTTTGTTTGTACTTTCAAATAATGAGTTCCGATTTGTCACAACCTACCTCTTTTTGATCTTTACAGCAGTCATTTCCATACATTCTAGCTGGGTCTGCTTAAGAAATATATGCTCCTTTTTTTTCCCATCAGTAGACAAATATCGGAATATTTAAGATGTCCCTAATTTTGCTATACAAAATATTTTTGAGACTGTAAGCATAGGTCACTTCTTTCATAAGCACAGGACATTACACTGAAAGATACAGTCACCTCAATGCCTTCTAGTTTTCTCAAAAGATTATTTCAAAGTGTAATTGTTTTATACGAAAGAGCGAACACTCATATGTTACCATGGTATTGACTGCTGCAAATCAATATGAATACACTCTTACTATCCAAGCAGGAATATAGAGAAAAAGCACATTATGGTCCCATGTGGGTAACAATTCCAGGATGAATCTTTACTGTGGAAGATTAATTTAATATGAGGAGCAGCCTTTTTTGAATTAGTATATGAATCAACTAGTTACTATGTTCTACTAATGCAGAATATTTTATGGAAATACCTCTTCCATGAACTTTGAGCATAAATGATCAAAATGAAGGGTAGAAAGACATATATTTTATTTCACTAGAAAAAGAAGAAAATGAATCTTTCTTATCATTTAGGGAAATTTTTAACAAAATGTTGTAAAGTCCTTTTTGAAAATTTATGGAACTTACTCTATTTGTTTTATCAAATTAGTAGCAAAATAAGAAACTGCAATGATAAGAAAATACCCTTCAACTTTAAGATACAATGAGATGACCATTGTTTAATGGCTTTGTAAGTAGGGAACTCAACATTCACTATTTAATAAGGTTGTAATTTGAATTCAGTGAAATTACTATTGGTAAAGGTCCTCATCTAATTAAACACAAACAAATGTATCTTAATTCATGTTCCCAAAGAAGTAATCCCTTTATATTTTAGCCAAGTTCAGTGCTTCCAAAAGATTTAAATAACTGAGAAAGGTGCTTAATCAAAAATAGCTACTTATTTCAATTAACTTTCTGTTAAACATGAATGATGCTTCATTTCCCATGTTCTGTGCTGTAAATGGTGACAACTACTTTATTCATTCGTTTGTGGTCAGCCAATAAATATTGGATAACTACTACATGCATAAAACTATTCAAAACTTTGGAAGTTAAAAAAACTTTCCAGTAATAAAAGAACATAAAATCTAACAGGAAATACAGTCATATACATATAGGTAAGTAACTAAAATAGAACATGGTAAATTTTAAATTGATGATTCCACTCCAAAATAAAAAAAAATATTATAACGTATGCCTTTCTTTTCTCCATCATCTCTGTATTACATTTTAATGGAACTTTAATTTTTGAAATTTTATTTTATCTGTTCTTGATAATATCTACTTCTAATGATGATGTGATGGTGGTGGTGATGGGTGATGATGGAGATGATATTAGCTAACAGTTATGGGACATTTTGTGCCAGTCACTGACCTAAGTAACCAATACTTATTTTCTCAGTAAATCCTCATGACGTCCTTATCAGTTAGATGCTATTATTGTATTCACCATTCATAGAGAGGAAACCTGAAGGACACAGTGGTTAAGTAATGTGCCTAAGTTTACATAGCTAGTATGGGCAGAGATAGGAAGCAAAATTAGACTATCTGGTTCTAGAGCTTAGATTGTCAACCATCACACAAGACTGTATCTTAAATCATCATTATATATACCATAAAATATCACAGTATATGTTCTGTAATAGAGAAATATTAACTCTACATAAAATTATAAAAAATATTCTCTAGGGGTGCCTGGGTGGCTCAGTGGGTTAAAGCCTCTGCCTTTGGCTCAGGTCATGATCGCAGGGTCCTGGGGTTGAGCCCCACACTGAGCTCTCTGATCAGCGGGGAGCCTACTTCCCTCTCTCTCTGTCTGCCTCTCTGCCTACTTGTGATCTCGGTCAAATAAAAAAAAACTTAAAAAAAAATTATTCTCTCACATCTTCAACTGGTTCCATGTAATTATTCCTAGTCCCCTCTAAATTCTTGAGTAATTGCTTCTGCTCTACCTACTGTGTGACCTTAGAAAAATTAAGATTTAAAGAATTTAGGAACTTTTCCAATCTGTAAAATGGAGCTACCAAAATAATTGTCCTACCTAAGTTCAAATGTCCTACCAAAGAAACTACCTACATAAATTTCTAGAACCTCCTTTATCAGATCAACAGTTTCCCTTAAATTTTGTTCCTCTCCAGGACTGGACAGCTGATGCTAGTTTTGGGGGCTTGCCAGCCTGTGGTGCAAAGTAGGGGGAAGTGCTCTGATCCTATCTCAGTCTGAAGCAGATGGTGTGTCCATGTGTCTTCATGGTGGGATTTTGTTTTTGAAGTTTATTTATTTATTTATTTGTTTATTTACTTACTTACTTACTTAGAGTGCATGAGTGGAGGTAGGGACACAGGGAGAGGGGGAGAATCAAGCTCAAGCAGACTCCACGCTGAGCATGGAACCCCATGTGGGGCATGATCTCACAACCCTAAGATGATAACCTGAGTCAAAATCAAGAGAGGATGCTTAACTGACTGAGCAACCCAGGTCCCCCCATGATGAGACTTTGAAATAATTTTGTCCATCCTCCAGATGAAGAAAATTTTGAATGATCTAAGCTCAGGACTATTTACTGTCCCTTTCTCAAGGATAGAGGGATTTTTCATATTCCCTTCCTTAAGTCACAATGGGTCTTCACATGTGTTTTAGGATCAATATAGAGTTTGCTTCCCTTCCCCAAAAGACAATGGCTTTTGTTCTGTAGGAAATAAGGAACCAAGTGAGGTTTCCTCATTTTTCCAAGGTGGTGAACGCTCTCTTCCTCCAAATCTGCAAAACTGAGGCAGTTTATTGGGTCAAAAACCCTACTTTCACTTTGTTCATGAGTATTCAGTGAAGTTCTTTGTAGAAATGCCAATGAATGAATGTAAACATCCTTTGTGTCTGCAGTTCTTAAGGCTTCTAAACTCTCAGATTAGCCCGACAAAACCTTCAGCATTCATTAAAAGTTTTAGCTGAATTATTTTTCCCACTTGTATGAAAACTTCATTTTCCTCCTGTGGTTTGCCCTATAGAAGTCAGCACTCACACCACACTCCTACTTGAAAGTGCTGCCTGTCCTTGGATTATAGACTGGTTAGTTTCTCTATGACCTATCTCTGATGGTTTGAAAAGTTATACTTTTGTAGATTATCTGTTGTCTAGATGCTCAGCAGAAACCAGAAGTCTTATGTTTTCATATAGATTGTTATTTGTTATTTAACCTTTATTAAAGCATTGAATCTTGTGTGTTACTATCATCTCTATTTTGTATATAAGTAAATCGAGTTGCAGAGAATTTAAATCCTTGCCCAATATTATTTAACTATTAAATGACAAAAACCAGTTCTCTTGGCTTCGAGATCAATTTGTCGTATACAGTTGATTATGCCATAGGTCAGAAATGTTACAAAAATGAAAAAAAAATTCAATAGTATTCTGCTATAATCCAGGGTGTTACCTGGGTGCTTTATAACTCAAAGGAATTTCAAAAAGCGAATATGTCAGTATTCCTCCCACATTGTGCTAAGGACAATGAAAATTATGCTGAGCAAAAAAAGCCAGGCACAAATGGGTATATACTGCATAACTGCATTTACATAAAGTTCTAGAATAGGGAAACTAAGCTCTGGTGATAAAAATAAGAATGTTAGTAGCTTCTGAAAAGGGGGAGGTGGGTGGAGATTGTCCAAAAATTGGCACAATTAAACTTTGTTCTGTAACAATTTCCTTTATGTTGATTTTGGTGGTGGTTAAATTGTATACATTTTAAAAACTCATACTATACATTTAAAATCTGTTTATTTTATTATATCTAAATTATGCTTCAATAAATTTCAGCTATAACTAAATAAGGAAGCTGAAGTTAAATTCATTAATTTAGAAATTTTGTGAGTTCAATGGGAAGTTTTACTTTTATAAGTGATACTTGTATTTTAAAATATTTTAATGTACATTATTTCATTTAATCATTACTATACTGGGAAATGTGTATTATTATTATGTCCCTTTTATACTTGGGTCTGCCTGCAAGTTTGGATCTGTTGAAAGAGTTGGCTACATCATGAGTTAGAAATGTTAAAAGTAAAATAAATGCAATAATATCTTTCTGTAACTTGCAGAATCATATGTGTCATCTTGCAACTCTACATGGGGGGAAAAGGGAATATAGCCACTTTTTTTTCCGTATTACAAAGGCGACAATGAAGCTCCCACCTCTTCATCATGAAACCTTCCACACCCTAAATAAAAATGGAAATGTTATTCTAAAGTAAATGTCTTCAATCATAATATATCATTATCATTTCCCTTTTTAAGTCAATTGATGAGAACGTTTTTGGCCAAACTGACTGATGTTTCAGGACATGTCCAGATAATGGGCCCATCCTGTTACTAGGTTAACTAAAAATAGTTAGTTGATTGTTATTGTCTTTGTTTGCATATCACATGTTGCCAGCATGTCTGGAATATTTTGATAGGACTATATTCACAAAAATTATAATGAGAAAAATGGAGCACATAATTATCCAAATAAAACACAGCATAATAAAATAGGAACCATTATAAAATAAATACGGCTATCACACAGGTCAGGCAAAGCTTCACAAAAATTGATTCTGTGTATACCATAATAACAGTATATAATATGGGTTAGTCCTCAACCTCCATGAAGACAGGTTGTTATTGTTTATTATGTTCCCTTTGATTCAATGTTCACATGAAGCCCTAAGCCTTACAAATGAACTTAAGTTCAAATATGGTAATGGCAGTCCATTTGTAATTCAAAGGTACCGGACCACATCCAAATAGCTACTTATCAACTGGCACACAGATTTAATAATCCAACAAGAGTCACTATCAGTAAGTATTTTACAAGCCTTACACTCTTCCCTGTCTACTCAGTGGCATCTCTGCAAAGAGATGCTGCTTAATGATGGAAATGACTAACATAATTTGAGCTTCAAAGGTTGACTCATAATATGCCTCAGGGATGGTCAGATAATTTAGATCAAATTGAGCTTTCTCATCTCCAGTTGCTACACACACTAGTTCTGGCTCCCTACTGTTGCTATTTTCCTAGTTATCATTTGCTCAAAAATGTATTTTCTTTTGCCTTTTGCTCTTGTCTCTGCCTGCCAGGCTTGTGATTGGCTCCAAGATGGCAAAGCCAAGTGGATGGGAGCATTTGTTTAGTGTCAGAATATTGACTACCTCCCAGGACATCATTATTTCAGGATTTCCCTAGCATTTGGTGATGATTATAGTGTCTGGAGCCACTAGTGAATTATTTTCAGAAGGACCGTATGGCTTCATTGTCAAAGTAAGGTTTTATACTATAATTGGAAGGTACATTTAAAAAAATTGCAGGGCTGAAAAAATGGCTAAGTAGTTGCCAATTTTCTCTCTGATGACATTTCTTATATTTTATTGACTTAAAAAAAATCTGTCTTCTCTTCTGACCATTCAGTATAATGAGGGAGAGTGGAAATAAGGGTGGTTGTGACTTGTGAGATCACAAAGTTGGTACTTACTCTCCTTGGTCAGACAGCAGAGAGCCAGTGCTCACTGAAACCTCAAAGCCACTCACTTTTGGTTTAGTATTTGGTAATAGCACCCCAAACCAGAATCATCTTCCTTTGTTTTGAGTTTCTTGACTTCTATTTTTGCCTTCTCATTAATCCGTGCGGTGCTGCAAGTAGCAATAAGTTAGTAAATCAAATGATTACATCCCTTTCTGATTTGCCAGCTTACACTGCTACTTCTAAAAGACTATGGTTTGGAGTTCTACATATAACTTGAATTACTTATTAAATTAAACAGAAAAAATTCTGAAGTCTCTATGAGCAGAATGTATTTTTTCTTGATTTTTTTTTTGAGACACTATAAGCAGATACTAAAATGCCAGAAGTCACAAAACAGACATAGAGTTGACAAAACAGAAATAGAGTTGTCCTAAAAGAGACAACCACCCATGCAAATGACACATGACTTTAGACTGTGTTTAAGTCTTAGGTCCTGCTCTATGCAATACATAATGAATGTATCTAGCGTCCATTCTGCCTTTGCTTTTGATGAGGAGTACTTCATATAGGTGCCTCCATAATGAGACCAACACATATTTTTAAATCTTTTTTGAAAACATTTGTTCAAAAGTCAATATATTATGTTTTCCAAATCTGATTCCTGGATCTGTGTTTGACTGGAACTTTGAGAAGTATGTGTTCTTAGCATTTCACCCCTTGTCCCTTCCATGCTGCAAAGACAATTGTAGCATAAAAGAAAAGGTATTGATCTTGAAGTGGACTTAATTTCAAGTTCCATGCCAGAGAGTTCCTAGCTATGTGATCTGAAATAAGGTGAATAACAATTTGTGTGTCTTAGTCTCTTCTTTGCAAAATGGGGAACCATTCACCTAACAGGTTTATTTGGGAGTTAGAATGCTACGAGACAATGTGCTCTATCATTAATTATATATCAAGCAAAGATAAGGTCCTCTATAATAGAATTCAGCTTATAAATAAAATACTCTCATCACAATGTAGCTTTAGGTACCTATTCTTTCCAACTGTAGGAATGTGATTGAAATAATATAGCTTATTATGATGATTATAGATTTTCCTAACAAACATAAATCTGCCTTAATGCTCAAATCTCTGTCCTTATTGTCTTTTTTCATGCACACTGATAATCAGAGTACTGAAAATTCCCAGAATGCTGAGTGTTGACAAAGATCCCATGCAGTCATCATGAGAAAATTTCATCTCCAGCTTTGCCTTTCTCAGCAGTAAGCCATCAGTTCAAGGAGTAGAGCTGACAGTAATTTAAGATGGTGTCACATCTCTGGTGCCACTTTTTGGAAAATTATAGGCTGTTGTGTTCCATTTGTGTCAAATTTGGTGCTAAGAGATGGCAGAAATGCTAGTGTTGCTACCAGAAAACCACTTTTCTGCTCTGTGACAATAAGAAAACCAGCCATGTTCCTCAGAGGGATAGGTGTGGTGATGACAATCTGTCAATCTGAGAAGTTCAGAAAGTACCTCAAAACTGAAAATGCTGTTTTCCTCCATTCTGATTTAAACTTCTGAATACTTTTCCTTTGCTTAACTGCTGATGTGATTTATTCAAGAGTTACAGTAGATGAAATAAACTTTTTAATTTACTATACCTAAGTATATCTAATTGGATGGTTACAACTACTAAAATATTCACATGGAGAGCAATCATTTTAAGAGCCATCACAGGAAGCAATTGTAAGATGCCTATATTTTGTGTAATTATAGAGTTCATTCTTTGTCTTTCTCGAGAGAATTTTGTATGAGATAATAACTTCAGAAAATGATATTAATATATCTGATGCTAGAGCTATTACCAATCCTAATTTGCACCTTTCATGCTACTTTGAATATTTTATTTATGCCGAAATGTCAACTATGCAACTGAAAATGGCCTAAAAGGAACATTAGCCATCCATCTCTTTGGGTAGAATGTACCCATATCATCCCTGACAATATAAAATGCTCTAAGATACAGGTTTGCATACATTTTGTGTTTATAGGTGATTGCAGAAGATCAAAAAACCCATAGATAACTTACCCTATTTTCATAAATCTCTATCACAGAGATATACTTACAAAAGTGGTTGTGAGGTACTGATTAAGATCTATATTTTAGGTGGATGCAGGAGTGTGGCTAATGCAAATAATGCTGTCATTAAAGTGTAGTTACAGAAAAGTTGCTAACTGCTCCAGGGTCAGAAGAATACCTGGATCTTCATATAAAATTCTCATGCTCCCTGGTATTAGAAGAAGGTCAGACTCTTTTAGTGAACTAATCAAGAGATACAATAAGAAGACCAGGAGTGAGAAAGTATGCTCTTTACATGAATGAAGTTATGCAGCAACAACCAATCCATCTCTTTTCTTTCCAACTTCTTCACCAGAAATTGCCTAAAACATGTTTTTCTTAAGTTTTAATAAATGATGCCCTCTTATCAGAAAATTGCTGAGTCACTAAAACAGCTCAGTTTCTGCTGCTATGAGAGCACAAAAGGGGCAGAAGAGAGGGGGCAGAGCTGAAATGAGAGCCTGGATTTTCTTCACTTAACATAGCAATGGTTAGGGCCTTCCCATGAGTCCATGAGATACTTTGGATGGTTACAGCATCTTAAGTATTCTTGCCAATGCCTCCAAGAAGGCCACTCTCTGGGAGAGGACTCTAACTGCACAAGGCTATGAGGTAGTTGGCCATGGCATGGCTTGGGGTTGGGGAGAAAAGGAGAAGGTTGCACTTCAAGTGGCTCTCCCATGCCCAGAGATCATGTGTGAGTAAGATCTAGAACTTTGAGGAACCAGCAAATGCATCACTAGGAAATGGCTTTAAAACACACAAAATACAGAAAGAACAAATAGCCAGTTGGTATTGGACAGAGAAACAATAATGACTAGCAGTACCACCACACCCTCCATCCTTGATAGATGAAGCATGGGATTACTCACATTATCCTGTCCAATAAGAACAAGCACTGAAAGAAATGCCTTTACCCTCTGTCTTCCTTGTCCCAAGATGAGGGGAAGAGCACCAGGATGACCATGGTATAAAAGGGCAGCCCACTATTCTCTCTACCTCCACAATGGAACTCAGCCTAATGTTGCTAGAAATAAGGACAAGGGATAGTTTGACTCCTTTTCAAAATTTTTCAATGCAATTCAATTTGTTAGTTTTAGAACTTATAATTTCAAAGGCTTTACAATGTAGCATATTCTAAGTTGTTTGTTGGTATAATAGCTTTATTAGTTCAAATCAAGAGAGAAATCATATGTTCTAACCCATCATGATGATGCAAGATATTTAGCTCTCCTTTGGCAGTAGAACTCAGCAATTTGTTTCCTGCTGAGTATTTCCTAAATATGACAATATTTGCCACAAATCTCTGTGTTTACTTGTTAATTTGTAAGATACCTTGGTTTTTTGATCTCTCACAGCTACGTTCCAGTCATCTGTGAGAGATTCTTCTGGATTCCAGTCCTTCTTGTTTGGCCACATACATTCCCTTCCAAGCCTGCTGTAGTCCCTTCATTCCAAGCTGTTCTATCCCTTCACCTTATAAACCATACGGATGCTCTCATAATCACCATGCTTTAACTTGTACTTACTTCTGGTGGGTATTGCATCAAATGTGAAATTGAAGCATTTAAAGGAAAAAGATCAAATTTTAATTACTGAAATGAGACTCTCAATAACTGAAATAACTAAAATTTTATGGATTCAGACTAAAATATCATTAAAGGACATGCCAACCACAAGAAAGGGGTAGTTATAGAGAGCTCAGTAAGAGCAGTTCACAGAAGAATAAAACACAATTTTTTTTCATTGAGACAAGATTCCTAATTTAAACTGGTAATATATTTTTAATATTTCCATTTGGAATTTTCAAAGATTTTACAAAGGCAAAATAATTAGTGTTTCTTTATGCATAAACTTAGAAAAAAAATTTTTTTGCAAATTTCTTTAACATTTGTTTCTTCACCAGACATTTTCAGAAAGCCTAGTTTATATAAAAATTCATAGTAGTCATTGTGAGATATAATAAAATTGGTATTTTATGCCATGAGGTTTAGGGGTAATTTATAATGTAGCAATATTTTGTAATAATATTTTTGTTCATTTTATTTTCCAACAGACACTAGCCCTTTCCTCTGTCAAGTAGTTAGGGTAACAGCTGGTTCTTCTTCAATTCAAACTGAGCTGCAGTTGGAGTGGGTTCACATGTGCTCAAGCCCAAACTTCCACCATCTTATCAGGATATGGTATTGGTCTTACTAGTAGTACAGCTGGATTGTGTTGGGGTAGCTGTTTGAGATGTTTTCTGTTTACCTTATGCTTCCACTCTGTCAGAGCCCTGGAATCTAACACCATGAGATTATGTGGAACTATGCAATTACTCTGTTATCTAACCCCTCTTCCATGGTACTTTCTTGGTTAAATCTGAGTGTGTGTCTTAAGAGAAAAATTGGTCATTTGATTTGCTTCTGCATTGGGGGTCTTCCTGACTTTATCCCCATTCTAGCTACCCTTACCTCATCTAATGATCAACTGGTTTCTCTTTGTCCCTGCAATTATTCTCTATGTTAGGGCCACTCTTCAATTGACCTGTCCCAGCTTGCTCTAGGTATGAAGTTGTAGCCCTGTTACTTGTGTGAGAAAGGCTGTTTTTCTCTGGAATATAATTCTTCAAGGTTTTCTTGTGTCTACTGCTCTTTGATAGCCACATAAAATACTACAATAACTATTTGCTCATATTTTTCTTGTTATCATGAAACAAATGTCCTTCACATTCTTCTAGATCCTAACTGGAAGAAATCTAAGCATTTGTAGTTAGGGCTGTTATTAGCTATTTCATGTCATGATTCCCCTTACTAAAATAACCACTTTTGCATCATAACTTCCAATTGAATGATAATTTTATACCTTCTTTAATTCAAAAAGTTAAATCTTTAACTCAATTTTATGCCTATTGCATTAGATAGAATTTCTAAAATGGAACAAACAAAACACCTTCAAGTAAAATCTGGGCTGGCAATGGTAGCACCAGCAAAATTTCACCACAAAATATGAAGTTAGCTATTAGTTTATGTCAGAAAACTTTCACCATAAAGAAATATCTTGCCATTACTAATTTTGAGTCCATTACTAGGAATATTTGTTAAATTTATACCATCATTTGAGAGATTTTTTTGGATCTATTAATGTGATAAATTATATTAATAGATCTCCCAAGATATTATTATTCTTTGACTCCTGGGGTGAATACATCTTACTCATAGTAACTGATTACTATCTACTATAATGTTGAAATTGATTCTGATGATGCTATATGGGAATTTCTATCTATGTTATTTCAAAATGGTTTTTATAGCAAGAATGGAAAATGCTTGTCATCTGTAGAACCACATGTGTTCATGGCAGATATCATAATTGGTGAAAGCAAATGAGGCTAATGATTCATTATTTACATAATACTTGTCAGCAGCTACTACTAATGAGTCAGAGTTGGAATGAGACCTGAAACTGCTGTCATTAGTCAATGTTTTTCATTTTTTATGTTCTCATTGTCAGTTTTAGCACTAAGTTGCATAACATTCCCTCTTTTTATGTTTTACCATGGGTATCGTAACATGTAAGTTTCCTCTTTCTAGATAGTTTAAAATAATTCAAGCCTAAAAATGTTTATCCCAGAGCCATTTTAGGAGGTGATTCCTTAATAACTTTTTAATGTCTCCTATGGTTGTGGATTTTTCTAGACCTTTACAAATTCCTAGTTGGTTTATTCTTAGTAAGCTAAGCATTCTCAGAATATAGTTTAAGTAATATTTTCCACTCTTGATATAGAGATAATCAACAGGAGGTAATAATTTTCTAATGTCATAAAAATGGGATTATAGTTCTATATGTTCTTATAGTTACATACTTTTACATTTCAATTCTGCCTAAATATTGATTTTTAAACTTATTTTGAATAATCATATTTCATATTTACTTTTAAGATTTCTTTTCTTAATGTTTTGTATGTTCTTGAGAACACTATAATGTCACATTCTTCAGTGGAATTTTACATATGCCTATTAGATCAAGCTTATGTTGTATAATTTTTCTAAACTCCTACTAAATTTTGTCCACTTAATCTGTCACTTAAGGCAGTTTATCATTATCTTTGTCTTAGTTAATTATTTGATTTGGCAACAAACATTAATCCTTCTTACTCATATCACAGTATTTCCACCTGGAATTATTTTCTTTCTAGCTAATGTGCTCATTTAAAATTTCTTTTACTGAGATTCTGTTACATACTGTTAGGGTCCGGGATCAAAGGAGCGAGCTTGATACAAGGGAAGGCCAAGCAAAGCTTTATCTTGCGCCAAGCATCAAGAATCAAACCGACTGGTTGGGGCCGCCTCTTACAGAGAGAGTGATCCCTCCCAGCCTCACAGACTAACTTTTATAGAGCAAAGGCCATGTGGTTAAGCCTGGCCACAGACAGGTGGCCAATGAAATTGTAACACACAGAGAAAGTTGCATAGTCATGCTAGGTCACACACAGGTGGCCAATTGAATTACAATTCACCCTATAGTAGCTATATGAACTAGCCTATCACCTTGGTCAGAATTGGTGCCCAAAAGGTGCCCAAGAGGCAGGGGCCCATATTCTTTAGGGAGATAGTGATTGGATATCTCCACCTGGCCTGGCTCATCCTTGCATTCGGGCTCTGTTATCTCCACCTGACCTGACCCACCCTTGTATTTGGGCTCTGTTATCAGGGACCAGTTGACCATATTTTACTGGTTTCCCGGACTTGCTGCTAAGTAAGTTCCTCGGGGCGGGGGGAGGGGGGTCAATTTAAATTTTACTGCATAAACAACAAAATCACTGTTTAACCGAGATGGAATCACTTTGGCTAAATAGGCCCTTATAATATTCTCTCAGTTTTTGTTTTTGTGAAAGTATCTTTATTTAACCTCATTAAAAAAAAATAATGGTGGCACTTTGTTAATTATAGGTGGACAACTCTTTTCCTGATATCATATTGAATATTTTGTTACGGTCTCAAAAATGGTCACCCAGTGGGTGATGCCTTTTAGTATTTATTATTCTTATGTAGATGACCCCCTTTTAAACTAGGATCAGCAACAGGAGTAAATTTTTACCCAGAAAATGAAGAAGAACTGATGCTTTGTGACTCAAAAGATTATGTCAAAAGAAGCCTTTCCACTTTCCTATGGTCTTAGAATAGCTTAGCTCAGAGGGATGTCTGACCATTGTAAGAAGTCTGACTATGCTGAGCCCACCATGCTGTGGGCAAGCTTAAACTAGCTTTATGAGGAGAGAGAGATTCCAAGCTGAGCTCAATCCATCTACAAAACTGAAATACAGTATGATCTGGTTTATTATGTAGCAATAGATAACTAGTAATAAAATTAGATTACTCCTTTTGGTGCTTGTTTTTTGAAAAGTTTTTTTTTTTTTTTACCAAATTGATATTATTTTATAGATAAAAGAGAGCTGAGGGGTGCAAGAGTTAGCCAACTATGAAGTTGGAGAGTACAGATCATATAAGACCATTGTCAACTTCAGGTTTGGGAGGATTCTCAAAATCACCCTCAATTTTGATAATCTGTTAGAAGAACTCACAGAACTCACTGAAAGATGTAATCTTTATGGTCACAGTGCTTTACAGGGAAAGGATACAGATTAAAATCACTTGAAGCAAGAAAGGCATAAGGCACAGTCCAGGAGGGTTCCAAACATGCAGCTTCCAAATGTCCTTTCTCCATGGAGTCACAGACAGTTGTAATGCCTCTTAGAAATTATGTGTAACGATACACATGGAGTACTTCCAACCAAAGAAACTCACCAAAGTCTTGATGTCTGGAGTTTTTATTGGGGTTCAATCACATAAGCCTCATTTACTCTTTCAAGTGGCTTACCTCAGTCTCCAGCCTTTTAGAAGGCTGAGCTGACACCTCCTGCAGAATCCAAAACCACCACCCTACATTACCTTGTTGAAGTGGCCCTAAATCACACTATTACCATCTGGGGGCCCAAAGCCCCCAGGCAAACAAAGATACTCTTACAAAGCTAGACATTTCAAAGGCTTAGAGATTATCTTCCTGGAGCCAATAACAAAAGACAGATGTCTTTTTGGGCAAGGTTAAACTCTTTACAAAACAAAGAGTGTTCTAGCTTTAGCATTTTAGCAGTTTTCCAGCGCATTCCATTAAACTACTACCTCAAAGAAAAACAAACTATATCTGCATGACCCTAACCCTAACCATCAATTCACTTCTTTCCCTTCTCCTACCTAATAATAAGACTCAATAATTTCTAAATATTCTGAAGGCCATGGGACAACTTCTCATATACTGTAATTTCGGCATCATTAAGAGTATTTTGGTGCCTGATGCTCATACTTTTAAGTGGGAAAGGCACTCAAAGGGGAGTAAAACATCTAGTACGTAGCTATTTATTATAATCCACTCTAAAAGAACTCTTATAGCCAATGTTTGGCAATTAAAAATAAAAGATTTCCATTTAAAATTGAAGGTTAGATAAATGACCAATAATTTTTATAACTATGTCCCAAATATTACATACATACTTATCTTAAAAACTTAACCATTGTTCATCCAAAAATGAAATTTAGATGAGTTTCTTGTATTTTATCTAGAAACCCTACCTTCAAAAATTCTTTCAACCAGTGATCATGTGCTAAGAAAATACCTGACTACTGGCTTTAGCTTGAAAAAAATAATTCTTGAAGATATATAGAAATGCTAAATTAAATATATCCTTCTGCAGAGTGTTATCATTTATTACAGCAAATGTGAAAAGTAAACTACAGAGTTGGTTATTCCTTCAAAGAATCAGATCAACTATGCAATAAGGCTAATTTCAACACTGATTCATGGTTTTCTGGTGTGATTTCTTAATACATGGGTAAATAAGAAAATTTCAACAGGGGATGAGTTCAGAAGTTGCCCATATTTTGAACACCTCACAAGTGTTCTTAATTTTCTTGTATTTCCCTAAAAGTACTCATACAAATGAAACTTCAGAAATTTACCCGATGATTTAGTTTTTGAATGCTTGATATTCATGCCTATGCTTGTGAGCTAAACTCTAGCTACTGTGTTTGATTTAAAATAGTGCATAATTAGCCTTAGTTTACTTAATAACATTATGCTGTGTTTTGACAACCAAATAGTGAAATCCACTGTGCTCAACGTCTTTTTTATTGAAATCAACAGACAGAAACCAAAAATAATTGTTACAAGCCCTCTGATAGTAACAATTAGTTAACATCATAAAGAAATAGCTGTAAACAAGAACAGTGTTCCAGCCCGAGTTATGAATTATAAATTTACAAATTGATTTTTCTTATGCTTCTCCATTGACTTGAACCTTAAAAACATGTAATTGATTAAGCAGGTCCTATATTATGTATGATGATGAGAAAAAAACCTGAAAAGACTGAAACAACAAAAAACATAGCAATGCATTTATCTTAACAAGAACTATTGATAGGGGAATCTACTTATTCACCATTTTTCTAACCAATCCTATTATTGGAACTCTTCCTTCAGACTAAGCCATAATATATGGAATGTTCCAAGAGATTTTGTGAAGGCAGAAAAAATCTTAAGAGGTGAGAATGAACCATAAATTAGTCTATTTTTGTCTCTGCAAAACTTAGAGACACGTGAGGTGTTTAAAAATTCTCTTCCTAAATATTTCCTGTGAGAAATGTGCCTTTCCATTATTTTCTCCCTTTATACTCATGTCATTTATTCATTTATTCATTATTTCAAATATGGATTGAGTTCTTAGTACAATATCACACAAAATGCTATGTGCTGACTATCCCAAGATGAATAAGTAACAATAGCCCCTTTCAATGAACTTATAAACTAGTGAAGAGAAATAGATGAGAAAATCAGTTATTGCAACAAAATGTAAAAAGTGCTAAGAGTAGAGACCTGTGTAGTGAAACAGAAGAGGATAATTTTTCTCAGATTTTGTGTTGGTGAAAAGAAAGTACATTTGAAAACATTTTTTTGTTTGTTTTTCAGTTTTTTTTTAATTTTATTTTTTATAAACATATATTTTTATCCCCAGGGGTACAGGTCTGTGAATCGCCAGGTTTACACTCTTCACAGCACTCACCATAGCACATACCCTCCCCAATGTCCATAACCCCACCCCCCCTACCCCCCTCCCCCCATCAACCCTCAGTTTGTTTTGTGAGATTAAGAGTCACTT
>NW_019154112.1:18175799-18216188 GCF_002288905.1 Enhydra lutris kenyoni | reverse complement strand
ATATCTTCCATGCCTTTTTCGAGCCCGGCTAGAACCTTGAGAATCATCATTCTGAACTCTAGATCTGACATATTACCAATGTCTGTATTGATTAGGTCCCTAGCCTTTGGTACTGCCTCTTGTTCTTTTTTTTGTGGTGAAATTTTCCGCCTTGTCATTTTGTCCAGATAAGAGTATATGAAGGAGCAAGTAAAATACTAAAAGTGTGGCAAAAACCCCAGGAAAATATGCTTTAGCCAAATCAGAAGAGATCCCAAATCTTGAGGGGGGGAGAAAGGGGATAAAAAGGTTCAGAAAAAAAAAAAAAAAAGAAACAATTAAAAAAAGAAAACCAATAAAGAAAAAATATAAAAAGGAAAAAAAAATATATATATTAGATTTTTTTTTTTAAAAAAGGTTAAAAAAGAAAAGGGTAAAAGTTAAAAAAATTTAGCAGAAGAAGAGAAAAAAAAATTGAAAAAGAAAAAAAAATTAAACTAACTGCAAGGCTAAAGAATCATGGGGAGAAAGCCATGAGTTCCGTGCTTTGCTTTCTCCTCCTCTGGAATTCCGCTGCTCTCTTTGGTATTGAAACTGCACTCCTTGGTAGGTGAACTTGGTCCTGGCTGGGTTTCTTGTTTATCCTCTGGGGGAGGGGCCTGTTGTAGTGATTCTCAAGTGTCTTTGCCCCAGGCGGAGTTGCACCACCCTTACCAGGGGCCGGGCTGAGTAATCCGCTCGGGTTTGCTTTCGGGAGCTTTTGTTCCCTGAGCGCTTTCCGTAGAGTTCCGGAGGACAGGAATGAAGATGGCGGCCTCCTGGTCTCTGGCCTGGAGGAGCCGAGAGCCCGGGGCCCCACTCCTCAGTGCGCCCTCAGAGAACAGCGCTGAATTACTCCCGTCACCCTGGCCTCTGGCCGCGCTCCAAGCTGACCGAGCCTGCGACCAGTTCAAGGTAACCCCGAGCTTAGAGCTCACTCCTCGGCTCTGTCTCTGTAGCCAGCTTCCCCGTTCTAATACTTGTAAGCTCTGCGACACTCAGACACCCCCGATCCTCCTGTGACTCTGCGGGACCTGAGGCCACGCTGACCCTGCGTGGGCTTCACCCTGGTTAAGCCTCTGGAGCGATGTCCCTCAGCGGAACAGACTTTTAAAAGTCCTGATTTTGTGCTCCGTTGCTCCGCCGCTTGCCAGGAGCTGGCCCCTCCCCCCGCGGTCTATCTTCCCGTCGCTTTGGATTCACTTCTCCGCCAGTCCTACCTTTCAGAAAGTGGTTGATTTTCTGTTTCTAGAATTGCTGTTCTTCTTCTCTTCGATCTCCCGTTGGATTTGTAGGTGTTTGCAATCTTTAGATAAGCTATCTAGCTGATCTCCCACTACCTGAAGTAGTCTCAGCCTGCTACTTCTCTGCCATCTTGACTCCTCCTCCATTTGAAAACATTTCAACAAGGACATCCATAAACGAAGAAATTACCCTACATTCTTATTAAAAACTATTTCCCTTAATGTCTTCCATGGAAGAGAATATTGGTGTGTACAGCCCAAGCATGGGATGGGATAAAGGTGAGGAAAAGGAAAAAAAACATACATGGCCCTTAGAAATTCCAGCCTAAGTTCCAACATACATCATGGGGGATGGGAGACTAAAAGTAAGCTAAAATGTATGTCACCAGTGAAACAAACAAAGCTATAGTTTGCATATGTGTTCTCCTACTCAATCCAGAGATAAAAATATTTAAAATTCATACTTCTTAAATTCTTCTTTCATTGGATTACATCAAGTAGTATTTTCTCATTTATTCATTTAAAACTTCATATCAAAGCAAATAAAACATTTTGTCCCTAAAAGTATCCATATCTCTTTTAAATATTAATTCTGATTCTTGTAAACTCTTGTCCTTCAGATTAGTTCTAAAATATGATCTTGACTAATAGACTCAATATACAGGCAATTCTACTTCGAAGATCCATTGAGTGTTTTCACCGTGTAATTTCAGAGTTCTGCTTTGTCACCTTTATCTTTAATAAATTCCAAGTCCAGCCTTTCCAATCCAATATTATGTATGAGGAACAGATAGATATTAAACATGTTTATCCCTTTCTTAATCTCTGCCTCAGTCTTTTACTATTTGAAGAGGGACAAAGATTGTGAGGAGACGACTGGCCTCTTTTGAAGATTAGAATATTGACAAGTATGGTTGTAGGTCAAGACATAGAAATTAATATGGATTCAGTCTGAATGATCTTATGCAAACTACATATAAACAGCAATGTGCAGTTAGAACAGCAAGGGTGAGAGATCAGATCATTTGATGTTCCTTCTTCTTTTGAAATTATGTTCATTTATTTGAGTTCAGTTTTGTAAGTTCTAAAAAGAATAATATCACAAGCCAACAGTAACCTTAATTTTTCTTTCAAGAATCTAGCTATTTCTATACAAAATATTTTATCTCAAATATTCCAAAAAATGTGTTTTTATTAAATACCCTTCAAAACTGAACAGATCATTATAGCCAACAGCTGCGTATAAAAATTTAACTTTGTTTATTTGAGGTTCATTGCAATTCCTCATTATGGTAAGTTCCCAGGGTTCAAAAATATAATGTTCTAACTCCAGAACCCAGGTTCTAAACTATTATGCAATAGGGCCTTCTTTTTTAGCTGCCAGTTTCCAAGACCTTATGCCTAGCAAAAGAAAGGAAAAATTCTTTGCACAGATAAACATTTTGAGAAAGATTAATAAAAGATTTGTAAAAGCTTCTTTTTCTTGTTTTTGTCTCTCTGTGCTTCTCATTGTGTTTTTTGTTTCTCTATTTTATTGCACTCATATCTTTTCATGTGTGTATCTTTTCCTTCCTTCCTTATATTCCTCTTCCCCTTCTCTTACTCTTCTCTTACTCCTCCCCACACTTGCTCTTTCTTCTCATTCTTACTCCTTTTCCCTCTCCTCCTCTTCTTTGTCTTTTCTTCCTTCTCCTCCTCTTTCATCTTGTCTTTTGTTTTCTTCTTCTTCTTCTTCTTTTTCTTCTTCTTCTTCTTTTTTAAAAAGTTTCATTTATTAGGCAAACTCTACACCCAAGGTAGGGCTCAAACTGATGACCCTGAGATCAAGAGTCACATGCTCCCCTGACTGAACCAGCCAGTTGCCCCTAGTTGTTGTTGTTCTTCTTCTTTTTCCTTTTCCTTTTACTTATCTCTCTCTCTCTCTCTCTCTCTCACACACACACACACACACACACACCTGTGATGTTTGGATCATGCAGCTGGGTATATAACAGGATCACATAAAGGAAACTAAATCAAAGAAAAATGTGTCATTCAATCCTCTAGGTTTTCTAATTCAACACGTCCTGGAGATCGATGATGGCAAAGTCTGTTTAATCATATGTCTTTCCTTCCATGTCAAAAGAATTTTAGATGATATCACCATGAGCTACAGTCAACTTAAAATACAAAAGAATGGTAAAATTTTAAGATCAGATTAATTCATTTCCAATACATCTTCAAATAAATATAATTTCTATTTAAGTTAATTTATTACTTATTTGGAATCTGCATGTCTCTGATAACTATAAGTTTGATTAAAATGATAGTAAATAATCTACATATAAAAAGGGTTTTACAACTCCATAGCCCTTTGGAAGAAAATAAATCTCAAACATTGTTATTAGGGATCATTCCAAAGTTAAAACATAGCAAAATATAATTCATTTTGAGAATGAGTACATATACTCATATATATGTAGATATTTATATATATTATTCATAAAAATATATGGTGAATCATTTATTGGTTGTTTCATGTGAATTAAAGGGTTTTAAATATGTTCTAAGTAAGTTCAAAGAAATAATGGTTGTACCACTATGGGGATGCACAGTATGAATTCTGGTATCAGAAATAACACTGCTTTAAGTAACTTCTAGTAAGAAGAGTTTTGCCAACCAGATCCCATCTCCATTTTCTTCTCCTATTTACATGGAGAATTGGATATTCTAGAAATGGTAAGGTGGTTGCTTTGAACAGAACTACAATGTAACTTTTCAATAAGGATTTTTAGTAAATCAAAGTTCTGCTTAGTTCTTTCTTATTACAAAATATTCAGAACATGTGTAATATTCAAAATATTCAGAATGTGTAATTTTGATTTGCTACTACATGTAATTATATATTACAAGAGCAGGTTAAAAGGCATTTGGAATAAGTAATTACTTAATACAGAAAAATATTTATTGAAATAAAAATTTAGACACCTCCCAAAAAGGATGAAAAAAAATAGATCACTTAAATAAATCAAAGCGGTTTAAATGTTCATTTATTTTTTATCTTTGTTAAAAATAAGACAACAAGCTCAAAATGGAGTCAGGTAAGGTAAGCCCCATTTCACCCAATTTGGACTTAATTACAGTTTTGGCTCCCCCAGTGGTGGAACCTTAAACCACTCAACCAGGAATTCTCTGATTAGCACTATTTAGGTAATTTACCTGATAGGTCCCTTTTATCCCCTCAAGGAAAATGGTCTTGCCATAACCAATCTGCTTTTTTTGTCTACTGTAACCTCTTTGTTTCCTGCTCCCTTCTGCTTACAAAAAGTTTTTCATTTAAACAGCTCCTCGTAGCTCTTTCCTATATGCTAAATTGGATGTTGCTCACTTCATGAAGCATTGAATAAAGTTAATAAGATCTTTAAAACTTACTCAGTTCAATTTGTTTTTTAACATCTTGCTAAACAATTTATAAAACAGTTTATGAAAATATTTTCAAATGTAAAAAGTTCAATTTCAAAAACTTATATAAATCAAAACACAGAATAATGATGAGTAGTGTCTATTTCAGGAGGTTTAAAACCAGAATGAGGATAACTACATGTATGTTCCCCAAAGCTATTCTATTATACTGAATAGTCATTCTTTTTTGTAGTGAAAATACGACCCTGGAAGGAGAAATAAAATTGCAGTAATTTATGGACGTTGTTTTTATTTTTTCATTGAAGAAACAGTTGTGGATATAGTGATAAGGAGAGAGTTGAGCTTGTTTTCCCTGCCTGAACATAAAGTTTGCAATTATTTACATGTTTTTACAACTGGCAAAGAGTTTACAACTAAACAAAATTTAAGTTAAATTAATAAATGAAATTAATAAAAAGGAACTCTAAGTACTTGCTGATATGATGAACTATAGAATTTGTGCCATATATGTATGTAGGGTCAGAATGAAAAGCACAGAGACCATCTATAGAAACAAGGACTTCACAGGCAACATGATGTCAATAAAAACTTATCTTTCAATAATCACTCTCAACATGAATGGCCTAAATGCTCCCATAAAATGGCACAGGGCTGCAGACTGGATAAAACGATAGGACCAGTCCATATGCTGTCTACAGGAGACTCATTTAGAACCTAAAGATACATCCAGGCTGAAAGTGAAGGGATGGAGAACCATCTTTCAGGCCAACAATCCTCAAAAGAAAGCTGGGGTAGAGATTCTCATATCAGATAAATTAGATTTAAAGCTAAAGACTGTAGTTAGAAATACAGAAATACACTACATCATTCTTAAAGGGTCTATCCACCAAGAAGAGCTAACAATTGTAAATATTTATGCCCCCAATATGGGAGCAGCCAATTTCATAAGAAAACTATTAATCAAAATAAAGAGTCAGATTGATATGAATACATTAATTATAGTGGATCTTAACACATCACTCTCAGTATAGATCATTGAAGCAGAAAATCAATAAAGAAACAAGAGCTTTGAATGACACATTGGACCAATTGGACCTCATAGATATATACAGAACACTCCACCCTAAAACAACAGAATACTCATTTTTCTCGAGTGTACATGGAACTTTCTCCAGAATAGACCACACACTGGGTCACAAATCAGGGCTCAACCGATACCAAAAGACTGAGATCATTCCCTGCATATTCTCAGACTACAATGCTTTGAAACTGGAACTCAACCACAAGAAAAAGTTTGGAAAGAACTCAAACTTGGATGCTAAAGACCATCCTGCTCAAGAATGTTTAGATCAACCAGGAAATCAAAGAAGAACTTAAACAATTCATGGAAACCAATGAGAATGAAGGCACATCAGTCCAAAACCTATAGGATACAGCAAAGGCAGTCCAAAGGGGGAAATACATAGCCATCTAAGCCTCACTCAAAAAAACTGGAAAATCCCAAATACACCAACCCTCTTTACACCTTAAAGAACTGGAAAATCAACAGCAAATTAAGCCAACCTCATGCACAAGAAGGGAAATAATCAAGATTAGAGCAGAGATCAATGAGTTAGAAACTAGAGATACAGGTAGAACACAACAAAACTAGAAGCTGTTTCTTTGAAAGAATCAACAAGATCAATAAACCACTGGCTAAACTAATCCAAAAGAAAGAGAGAGGACCTTAATTAATAAAATTATGAATGGAAGGGGAGAGATCACAACTAATACCAAGGAAATAGAAACAATCATCAAAAATTATTATCAACAGTTATATGCCAATAAGTTAAGCAACCTAGACGAAATGGATGCATTCCTGGAAATCTATAAACTTCCAAGTCTGAAACAGGAAGAAATTGACAACCTGGATAGACCAATATCCAGTAAAGAGATTGAAGTAGTGATCAAAAACCTCCCAAAAAACAAAAGCCCAGGACCCGACAGATTCCCTGGGGAATTCTACCAAACACTCAAAGAAGAAATAATACCCATTCTCCTGAAGCTGTTTAAAAAAATATAAACAGAAGGAAAACTTCCAGACTCTTTCTATGAAGCCAGCATTACCCTAATCCCCAAACCAGGCAAACATCCTACCAAAAAGAATTTAAGACCAAGATCCCTGATGAATATGGAAGACAAGATTCTCAACAAGATCCTAGCTAATAGAATCCAACAGTACATTAGAAAGATTATCCACCATGACCAGGTGAGATTTATCCCTGGGATGCAAAGGTGGTTGAACATTCGCAAATCACTCAACGTGATTGAACAATTCAATAAGAGAAGAGAGAAGAACCACATTGTCCTCTCAATTGACGCAGAAAAAAGCATTTGACAAGATACAGCGTCCGTTCCTGATTAAAACTCTCAGGGACGCTTGGGTGGCTCAGTTTGTTGAGTGGCTGCCTTTAGCTCAGGTCATGATCCCAGGGTCCTGGGATTGAGTCCCACATCTGGCTCCTGGCTCGGTGGGGAGCCTGCTTCTCCCTCCCACTCTGCCTGCTGCTCTCCCTTCTTGTATTCTCCCTCTCTGTTAAGTGAATAAATAAAACCTTAAAAAAATTTCTTTAAAACTTCAAAGTATAGATATAGAGGGAACATTTCTCAACTTCATAAAATCTATCTATGAAAAATCCAGAGCAAATTTCATTCTCAATGGGGAAAAGCTGACAGCCTTCCCTTTGAGATCAGGAACATGACAAGGATGCCCACTCTCGCCACTGTTGTTCAACATAATACTAGAAGTCCTAGCAACAGCAATCAGAAAACAAAAAGAAATAAAAAGTATTCAAATTGCCAAAGAAGAAGTCAAACTCTCTCTCTTCACAGATGATGTGATACTTTATATGGAAAATCTGAAAGATTCCACCCCCAAACTAGTAGGAACTCATAGAGCAACTCAGTAATGTGGCAGGATACATAATCAATGTACAGAAATCAGCTGCTTTCTTATACACTAACAATGAAAATATAGAAAGGGAAATTAGAGAATTGATTCCATTTACTCTAGCACCAAGAACTATGAGATACCAGGGAATAAACCTAGCCAAAGAGGTAAAGGATCTGTACTCGAAGAACTACAGAACACTCATGAAAGAAATTGAAGAAGACACAAAAATATGGAAGACCATTCCATGCTTATGGATTGGAAGAATAAACTTTGTTAAAATGTCCATACTGCCCAGAGCAATCTATGCTTTCAGTGCCATCCCGATCAAAATTCCACTGGCATTTTTCAAAGTGCTGGAACAAACAGTCCTAAAATTTGTATGAAACCAGAAAAGACCCTGAACTGCTAAGGAAATGTTGAAAAAGAAAAAACAAATCTGGGAGTATCATGTTGCCTGATTTCAAGCTTTATTATAAAGCAGTGATCACCAAGACAGCATGGTACTGGCACAAAAACAGACACATAGACCAGTGGAATACATTAGAGAGCCCAGATATGGACCCTCAACTCTATGGTCAAATAATCCTTGACAAAGCAGGAAAAATATACAGTGGAAAAAAAGACAGTCTCTTCAATAAATGGTGCTGGGAAAATCGGACAGCTATGTGTAGAAGAATGAAACTTGAACATTCTCTTACACCATACACAAAGATAAACTCGAAATGGATAAAAGACCTCAACGTGAGGCAGGAATCCATCAGAATCCTAGAGGAGAACATGGGTAGTAATCTCTTCGATATTGGCCACAGCAACTTCTTTCAAGATATGTCTCCAAAGACTCATATCTGGTAACCTAAGTCCAAAAGACATCTTTTCCAATGCATAAGATATGTATTGTTTGACTACCTGTCTCAATGACCCAAATTTCTCCTGCTGGAGAATCAGTTTATCTCTACACAATGCCCCCCCCCACACACACACACAAACACAATTATATAGAGCTTTCTTCTTCATATACTTTATGGCACCTTTCTGGCTAAAAGAGTCTCTCTCACCTTCCTGTCATGAACTGCATCCCATTAAATGTCACCTTACTGCCAGAAGCGAATTGTACCCCTTTCATTGTTATTTTAGAGTCCTAGGTTGTAGTCTAGATTCTGCTACTAATTATTTATGTGAGTTTATAAGTTGGTTATAATTTCTGGTCCTCAGTGAAGAATAAAAATGTTGAAGACATTTTTGCTCTGAACTTTTGTCAAATACATGTATTAAGCAACACTATTTGTTCAGCTTTGTTCTCATTATATCATGAGAGGCCCAGTTTAAAAGTGACTGAAATAACTGATATCTTTAGTTTTACTAGAAGAGAAAAGTCAAGAACTCCAGAGGGTGGACACACAGAGTTACTTAGAGAGCTGGAGGAATCAAAGTTTACAATCTTCGTTCATCTCCATTTGGTTCTATTAAATTGAAACCACACCCTAAATTCCACTTCTGCCAAGCAGTTACTTGATGAATCTAGTATTTTGAGATGAGAGTTCTCTGATTTGAGTCAATAAAGCTCTTAAGCCTACTTTCCAAGCCTTCAAACTTACCAGTTTTGATGACACTTTTCCTGTAACTTTGAAATAAACTTCTTATGAATTTATTTTTGCCATCAAATTCATCATAGGAAAAATGGCTTTTGTCCCTCTTATCCTGTCACTTGTAGACTTACCTGTTACTTGTAGACAGTGGTATCTGTAAGTACCTGTTTTCCTCCCTTTAGGATGAAGAAATATCTTTCTTACCTAGCATGGCTCAGTCTTCCTGCCTGCTTCTCTGCCTGCCTTCTTCCTTCCTTCCTTCTTCCCTTCCTACATTCCTTCCTTCCTTCCTTCCCTACCACCTTCCCTTCTTTCCCTTAATCCACTTAGTCAATAAACATTACATGGCTCAGCTTTTCAGATATATTAATTGGGCACAACCTCCTAAACATTTCAGTATTTGAAAAATGCATCACACACTTCATATTTGCTTTTTTTGACACGAACTGTTCCTTTTGCTTTTTAATAATCTTCCTTTTTCTACCCTGAAAATGCATGACATTTTAAAAAAGTAAATCTGTAACTCCTGCTCTATGAAACTCCTTATAGCTCCTCTCTGAAAAGCTAGGCACTCTTTTTTTAGTAGACATCTATCTGTACCTTATTCAAAAGACCAATTATGTAGTACTTTATATAATTTTTATTGTTTAGACTAGTTCATTGAGACTTTTTTCAAAATGTGGTAACTATAGTTATCAGTCTAAAATTTTAAAACAGTACTTTTTGTGTCACTCTCTTTAAAACTGGCAACTTTACCTTTTATTTAATTATGAAGAAAATCTCCCCCAATAATGAATAGGGGAAGTGCATAAAACCTTAAAGACTGCAACAACCAAATGTTTGTGAAATTAAGAGCATGTGTAATGAAGATTTCACATCTGGGAATAATGATATTTTCATACAGCTGAAACTAGCAAAGTATCAAGGGATAAGTAGTATGTATGGATTTTTGTCTTCTTAAGCAGTATAGGCAGAGGAATAACAGAAATGGGAAATACAGTCATACCATTGATTCATATCCATATATGTCCAAGACAATCTAATATTAGTGACACATTTCTAAGATAAAAGCTAACTTAGATAAACTACCTAATGATCCAGAACTGATTTCTATTTGACAGTTTGAAACAGATGAAAGTAGGAATTTTCTGAAAGTGTGGACCCTAAAATTAATGATTACATAAGAGAACGGTAGTTAAAGAGTAAAATTAATCACATCAAATGTAAATTGTTGAAATTTTAGTGCAAAGAGCAAAAGAAGCATATTATAAATAGCATATTTTAAAAAATGGATAGAAGTCTTGTGAATAAAAATGTAAATTTTGGCTTGACATTTAGGAGAGTTTTTTTAATGCGAACAGATGACTTTCATTAAAAAATGTCAAAATAATAGTAGCAGTAGTACTTACTAATAAGAACAATAACCATTATTTTTTGAGTGTTTACTGATAAGCACTTTAGACATTTTATGAATATTTTCCTAACATTCACAGTAACATCATTTAAAGTATATGTTTTTATTTTATAAAAAGCAGTCTCATTAAAGTTAAACATGTATCTCAAGATTACAAATACATTGTTATTTTCAATGTACCTGCTAATTATAACAACCCTTCCTCTATACCCAGATCCCAAATCCCCCACCCCCACCGGCCGTGCCCCCCAAAAAACGGCTAATATATATAAGGTATCTTCTTTTTGTTAGGTTCTTTGCATCTGTTATCTCCCAGATTTAAATCATAATCTAAAGCCATTTTGCCTTCATTTTACGAATGACAATACTACACATCAGAGTTACACAATTTTATCACATTAGAAAGTTAAGAAGATAGAGCTAGCATTCTAACTTGGTTTTGTTTGAAAAGCATATACACCTCTTTCATCAACATACTTCCCTTACTACCATATCTTTCCTGCTAGAGTAAAATTATTTACATAGAAGGGTAGAAAACTCATAGCTGTAAAGAAAAATGACCTGAGATAATCACCCCCCAACACATACACACTCACATTTGCATGTGTGTTTTAGGAATTTATATTAAATTTGCTAATTTCAATATCTCTTTCCTGTGCTTAGTTTTTGCTATTTTATATACTGTTGATATTATTATTATTGCAAAATCAAAACCCATTTGCTGATTTTCACCTTTCTATATTCAGAATATCATAATCATATTGAGTATTCATTCCTTAATTCATTTAAATATTTTTATATATTTAAATCACATTTTTAATATTTCTTCAAATAATTTTCAAATATTCTTTCATAAATCTCATGAGAGCTGTATTCTATATGATTAATATATTAAGATATTTGGCAGAAAGGTGGATAACATAAATTAATATGTGGGAAACCATAAAAAGGGAAATGAAAATACTAGATAACTGTTTATTTGTGATGTGCTTACATTTCTAGTTATTTTGGAAACTACTGAGGTAAGAAACAGAATAGAGCAACAAAACTGATAAACATTATCTTTTTCTTTTTTATGACTTTTTAATTTTTTATTAACATATAATGTATTATTAGCCCCAGGGGGTTAAACATTATCTTAAGCAGGCTCCACACCCAGTGCAGAGCCTGACTCAGGGCTCCATCTCCCAACGGAGATCATGACCTGAGCAGAAATCAAGAGTCAGACGCTTAACAACTGAGCCACCCAGATGCCCTGAGATCTCTGCCAATGCTAAAAATGGCGCACTGATAGCTCACCTTTGAGCAAACATCTTCTTTAAGCAAATTCCCTCTCCTTCTGCTTCTTCCCCCACCTCCCTCCCTAAAAAACAAACAAAACATTGGTAGACATCTAAATGATCTCCGGAAAACTGAGTTGTTAAGACCCCAGCTAGAACTAGAAGGAATGCCTGAGGAGGCACTTGACACTGACACAGGATTTGGGGTGGTGACAAAAAACATAGTAATCAAGGTACGTTTAATACAGTATTTAAAAAAATCAAAAATCAAAATTAATGCCAAAAAAAATCCCTGGTGGAAAAATACCATTACTTTAAATAAGATAGGATCCAAACCTCAACTTGCCTCCCTTGACCACACTCGCTTTCACTCAACTCACTGTGCTTCCTGCCTTGGATAAATCTAAATGTAACTGTCCTCTCACTTCCCTAAAAGTTGGTTTAATTTCCAAAGAGAACAGCACTTCATTTTTCCTTCTAAGTTAACAGACTGCAGATGAGAGTGTTATAGAAAAGGATGTTACACGGGTGGAGTGAAATTTTCTATTTAAAATTTTCGAAACAGTACTCTGTTTTCAACCCAATTTCTCATTATTATTTTTAGTTATTTTTTCATGGTCTGGAGCCTATATGGAATTTTGTCAGGTAAAATGATTATTCGTTAGGTTAAAGCTAAGCTGTTTCAAAAGGGGTGCCTGGGTGGTTCGTCGTTGGGCATCTGCCTTTGGCTCCAGTCGTGATCCCGGGGTCCTGGGATGGAGCCCCATGTTGGGCTCCCTCCTCCGCAGGAAGCCTGCTCCTCCCTCTCCCACCCCCTCTGCTGTGTTCTCTCTCTTTCTGTGTCTCTCTCTGTCAAATAAATAAATAAAATCTTTTTAAAAAAATGCTCCAGAATACAATCATTTAAATAAACAGAAGTTAATTTCTTTCTAACATAAAAGACCGGAAGTTTGTGGGTAATTCATGGCAGATAGATGACTCCACTCCATGACATTATCCATAGACCCCCAGCTTGTAGACTGGCTGTGGCCATTTATTTTCCTGTCAATCTAAAAGGGAAAGAGGGGGAAAAAAAAAAAAGCTCCACAATCATCTTTCTTTTTAACATTTTGACCCAGAGGTTTTGCACATCAAATTCTGCTCACATCTCATTGGTTTGCATTTAGTCACATGGTTGTAGTTATAAGGAAAACAAAGGTATAAAATCTCTATCTGAGCCATATTGTTAAGAGGGGAGGTTGGATGTCAGTGTTCTCTAACTATCAAAAAGGAAGAAAGGCAGAATAGATGTTGGGGAAAATTAGCAGCCTTTACCATGAATTTTCCCTTCCTTTGATGTATCACGCTTTGCATGTGGTTCTATGTAAGATTTCCTTCCTTCTGTTTCGCCAGTCAACACTCCTCCTTCACCTTTTCTTTTTCCAGAAATGTGACAGAAATCTCATCCAACAATATATCTCTCATTCACTTTTGTTATCAGTTTGTATCTTTTTGTTTGTTTGTTTATACCATTTAAAATTATACTTTTCTGTCATTATATTGAATTCTCATTATTGAGAAGAAATAAACATATGTTCCCAGTGTTTAAGCCTGAACTGGTAACTATCATTTTTAACAATATCTGTAATTCTTTCTTAAAATTCACTTTTTAAGGGAGTTTGAGTGGCTCAGACAGTTAAACGTCTGCCTTTGGCTCAGGTCATGATCTCAGGGTCCTGGGATCCAGCCCAGCATCAGGCTCCCTGCTCAGTGAGGAGCCTGTTTGTCCCTCTCCCTCTGTCTCTCGGCCAATACTTTTGCTCTCATTCTCTATCCCAAACAAATAAATAAAATCTTTAAAAAAAATACATTTTATGAGAAAAATATTTCGTATGTACTGTTCAACTGATGTTCTAATATAGAAACAATAGAACTAAAAGCATTGCATTAAATAGTGACAGTTTCATAAGTCCATTATAGTAAAATGGAACACTGTATGTATTTACCTCTGTATATGTGCCTTGGTGTGTATAAATGGGAAGAGTTGGGGAGTGCTGGGGGAACTAGAAAATTCAGGAAGGGGATTTTAACCAAATAATATGGTATTGTTGAAATTATCCCATGTCCAAAAATTATCCTATTTACACTGAATCTAGAATTCTGGAACAGAGGAAGTAGAAAATTAAAACATTTTAGCACTTGAAATTTTGTACAGTAAAGGTACTGTTATATAATGGTTCTAAGTGACAGTCTTTTTTTTTTTTTTTTTTCCTCTGTTGAACTAAGATGAGCCATTAGGGAGTTTTGTTTATAGGATTCTTCTAAAGAGCTGTAAATTTCTACTAGTTCTTTTATATGCCCTCTCATAACAATCAGAAGTATTAATCATGGTACTTAACATTAATATGCTTCATTATGCTAACAAAATATTTTGTATAGATCAATTCATTATTCTTACCAAATAAATTACAAGATAGTTTAATGCTATTATTGCTTAATTTTTTGAAGAGATAGGAAATGGGTACAGAGATGTGAAATTATATAACAGATGATTACAAAGGCCAGCATAAGCAAATATACCAAGGTTTTCCCATTAGGGAGTGTTTACTCAAGCAGAGAAATGGTAAATTCACTTCTTAGATAGAATAAAACCTTAAATTTCATCCATCAATCCATCCATCCATCCATGCACGTCTCACTGACTGTGGACCATGTGTACAACTGCTTGTTTTATATAAGTCTTAGCTGATAAATTTTTCATTTAAATTATTATACTTTCAGCTCTATAATTTCCAATTTGTTTTTATTATAGTTCCAGTTCTCTATGGTTATTTCTTATTTGAATCTTTTTTTTTTTTAAAGGTGATTTTATTTATTTACTTGACAGACAGAGATCACAAGTAGGCAGAGAGGCAGGCAGAGAGAGAGGAGGAAGCAGGCTCCCGGCTGAGTAGAGAGCCCGATGCGGGGCTCGATCCCAGGACCCTGAGATCACAACCCGAGCCGAAGGCAGAGGCTTCAACCCACTGAGCCACCCAGGCGCCCCTCTTATTTGAATCTTATTAGCATACTGCTTAATTCTTTGAACACATTTATAAGGTTACTTTGATGGTTTTGTGACTAACATCAACACTGGAGCCCAGAGACAACTTCTATTGAATGTTTTTAGTTTTCCTGAATTTTGACTATTTCTTTTCATTTTTAGTAATTTTTGGTCAAAAACTACATATTGCAAATGATATATATCAGTGTCTCTACATTTCATGCTATTATTCTTCTAAGGGATTTTATTTTTAATTGAGTTGCCTGGACTTAGCTGTAGAACTCTCTCCTTTACTGGGGTGCCTGTGTGGCTCAGTGGAGCCCAGCATCAGGCTCTCTGCTCAGCAGGAAACCTGCTTCTCCCTCTCCCACTCCTCCTACTTGTATTCCCTATATCACTATCTCTGTCAAATAAATAAATAAGTAAAATCTTAAAAAAAACACCTCTCTCCTTTACTGTAATAAATAAATAAATAAATAAATAAATAAATAAAGCAACCAAACAAATGTGATAAAGGTAAAAAGACCCATCAGCTTCTGAATCTTGAGTTGTGAGATCTATTCCAATAAAAAATTTGTATAGATGTCTATTTGTTACTCTCTTTCAGCCCCTCTGATATCTGAACTTGACAGATTCTGTTAGTATACAGTCTTCTAACCTTCCTCCTTTCCTGTCATCTTTATATAACCAATCAATACAAAAACTTCAGGAAAACAAAACTCCCAAGAAAACACCGAGGGTGCATACGGAAAGTATAAAGTGTTGACTGTACATTGTTTTCTGGGAGGAGTAACATCTTTATAAGCAAAGAAAGGCTGAGTAAAAAAATGAATAAATGTGCATATATTTTTATGATGAACTTCAAACATACGGAAATTTAGAGAGAACAGTATAGTGAACTTCAAAGTACCACTACCCAACTCTAACAATTCATGCAGGCTAATTTTGTTTTATCTATACTCCCTCTGTTTTCCCTCACCCCAGAACACTTTGCAGGAAATTTGAGATGATATATCATTTTATCTGATAATGTGTCTGAATCTTCTCTAAGTATATTTTCAATACTATTATCACACCTAAAATAGTAAAATACTTTCTAAGTATTACCTGTGTTCACATTTCTTGACTTGTTACATAATTTGTTAGTTTGTCAAGCAAACTAACAAAGAAACAAAAGTTTCTAAAATGTGATTGTTGATATGTTATTATGCCTCTTACCTTTTTGATCTATAGCTTTATCTATAGTTACAAAATCTATAATCTCTAATTACTTTCTTGTTTAATTGCTTTGGCTAAGATCCTCCATTGAATGTTAACTAGTAGAATAGAGAATTGGTATGTTTATCTTTTTTTTTAATTTAGTAGGAAGATCTCTCTTACTTTGCCACTAAGTAACATGCTAGCAATTGCACTGAATTATGTATATTTTATCATGTTAAGGGGGTATCCATAAATTCCTATTTTATACATGATTTAATATAAATCAGTGTTGAATTTTGTCAAATGCATTTTCTAGTATTTATGAAGGTAATAATCGTATGATTTGGTCTGCCTAAATTGTTCTATAAAATTCAAAACAATCCCAATCAAAGCACAAAGATTATTGTGGAACTTGACAAATAGTAGAAATTTAATCTAAAAAAATAACTTATGAAAAGGGCCATTTAGATGCTGGAAAAGAATAATAATCAAGTGGGCCAATTAAGCTCTAGAAAATGTTGAAATACATTCAAAAACAGGATAATTCAAGAGATTTCTTACTACTAGGTCTAGATAGCTTGATGGAACTGAATGGGAAAGTGCAAAATCAAATTTAAGTCAATTTCAGAATTTACCATACAGTAAAGTTAGCATTTTATCAGTTGACAAAACATGATTTAAAAAAAGAAATTTGGTGTTAAAGCAACTGATTAAATCTTTTGAAACGAGTATAATTACCAGGTTGTACATATTTAATATTTTTTATACTGATTGTTATTAATATTTTGCACACATCAATTTTTATAAATTAATCAGTTGAAAATAATGTAATATTTTAGTAAATTCAGGGAATGGTTGGGGAAAATCTAACAACATGAAGAATTGGCACAAAAAATGCTTAAATTTTTTAGAGCATGAGAGAGTGATGACAGACAAGTTAAAACAAAACAAAAAAAAGTCTGACATGATATTCAAGTTAACATGAAACTATACATATACCTTAAGAATGTCCAAGTGATTAGGCCTTGTTCCTCATGAGATTAACAATATAATGAGGAAAATAATGGGTTGAGAATCACTCAGAGGAAGAAATGAGCGGGAGGCAGAGTTGTGGTGGTTTTGGTTGCTCAGTGAACTAGCTATAAATTAGGTGATGGAGAAATGTAGTTGAGGTCTAAACTAAAGCCTGCAATGAGTATGAAGACTTTAGGACTTAATGGTTAAGGCAGACCTATTTTATTGTTCTGTGATTTAGCTGGAGTCAATGTAAATAAGCTAAGCATTCATATATCCATATTTCCTCTCTTGCTCTGTTTAGGACTGAGGATAGCTAGAAATAGAATCATCTGTGTGTGTCACAGTTATGCCTTTGCAATTTAATGAACCAATCCAAAAACTTAGTTGCTTAAAACACTAACCATGCATTTGGCTCATGATTTTGTGGGTTGGCAATTTGGAATGGACTCACCTGGACAGTTTCTCTGCTGATTTCAGCTGAGGTCATTTATACTTATGTGTTAAGTGATAGTCTGTTATGCTTACAAAAGCCATTTTTGAGAGAATATGAGGAGAAATGCCTACCAGTCTGTCAGGTCATTATCAGTGTCTCCTCCTTTTCCTTCTACTTCAATTTTCTTCCTGTAGAGACTTTCGGTTTTGTTGGTTTAGGTTGGTTAATTTTGGTTTTCCACTCATTCATTCATTCATTTGGAAAAAGAATGTGCTTATTCAGTGTATTATACTTAAGATGCGCATGAAAAAGTAAAATTTGATTGGGTTTCTGTAATATTCTAGAAACATGGGATAAATATTGTTTTAAGAAGACATTTAGCTTCTGATATTGGACTTCAGTTATTTTTTAAATACTCAAATTTATGGCATTCTATCATTGCAAATGTTGAGACTATTTATTTAGTGAGAAGAGGATAGGACTTTAAAGATTATATTAAGTAGATGAGAGAGTCAGACGATGGTAAGGGAGTATGGAAATAAGATTGGTATGAGGGTACCATTTCTCTTTATTCTATACAACAATGCCTTAAAGAAATTAAGTGACTTTATAAATTATGAGGGCACTACTTTCCCAAAGTGTAGCTTGTCATGTGGAGAGAATTCTAATGGTAGCACCTTGGTATTTTCAGAAATGTCAGGAAATTACTTCTTCTTATTATGTCATCACTACCCAATCAAATATCACGGACTTATTCTGATTACTCATGTTCTATTTTAGTATGTGTGTGTGTGTTCTAACATAATTCCTCCCAAAAGTCACATGGTGACATGGAAATTTTAATAAATGGCTGCATTTGTGATCATATAATAAGGGAAAATAATGTTAGTTGGGGGCTTGTGTCATAGGACAGGATGGGATGGAACACCAAAGAGATCTCTGAAGGCTAGAAGTTTGCATCAGGTATAACAGAGGCACTGTGAAAATGTAGGAAGTATATATAAGTTCACAAAAGGAGCTGAAAATATGCCATAGACACTTGGTCCACTTTAAAATTATGCTCTGGGTCTTAAAGGTAACCAGCATTTGGTGGTATTGTTGAGAATTATCATGTGTACTAGCTTTGGAATAATTATCATTAATCGATACCTACTGTAATGCAACAGAAAATTTGAGTTAAGGTGTATATGAAGGTAAACTTCTTCATCAATACACACACAAAATGATATAGTGGTAGACTCCCACTGCCACATCAGCTGTGCAATCCTGGACACATGAAATCATTAAATTGGCAAAAGTCAAACAGTTCATCACCAGAAGTCGAGACTCAATTAGCAATGCAGTTGCTATGAAAGGAAGACTACCCACGAAACTCTGTGGCTTAAATGTTTTCTTCTATTTTATAAATTTAGTTGGTTAGAGTCTGCTAGACTGTTGAGTGAAGAAATTATTAGGAGATAGATCTGTGGTGGAAAAGAAAAGAAGTAGCTAAAATGAGTGCATTTATTTAAGCTCAGGTATTTTTTAAAAGCAGAAATTCAGTTTATTTTATTGTAAGATTCCTGTTAAATATCAGTTGAAATTTCTTCATCTGACTCTGTCCTCAAAGAAATAAACAAAATCAAAATTAGGCATTCTAGACCAATAGAGTATTTTGGATTTAAAGATGCACAACAAAATCTTTGTACCTCCTTTAATTAAAATGATCAAATGTAACTTAAGTTAGATGCGGTTTCACCTAAAGTTCATCACATGCTTGTGTAATATTTGGGAGGAACATGAACACATTAGCACTTAGTATACTTTTTATTTTTAAATTTTTTAAAAGTTAAAGTTAGTAAGATTCAGTATTTTAAATATTACTCTTACCTATATCAGATAATCAAAATTATTAAATTTGTGCTAGATTTATATACCATTCCAGCCACTGGAATGCTTCCCGGCATAAAATTGCTCCATGATTCTCCCAATTCTTATTATAATGAATTGATTTGGTACATGCGTGTTTGAATGTGTGTTTGAAAATGCATATATCTGAATCCCTTGCAGGAGAAATCTACACATCACTGCTATACATGGAATTAAAAAACTAATCTTGTACAATATGGGATTGCATTATTGAAAGATTAGAGAAATGCCTAGAAAAGTCTGCTGTTGAAAAAAGATTGCAAACATTGTTATAGTCAATTTTGCTTTATCAAGTGTTTGTTTTGTTTTGTTTTTATGAAGAGAGCCACTAAACTTTTTCTTTTTCTTTTTTTCTTTTTTTCTTTTTTCACATATTTTTATCCAAATTGTACGCAATCACACTCAAAATCCAAAATATTTGGAGGGAAAATTTTTTTGTCTTCTGAAGCAAGAGCTTTATTTATTTATTTATTTGTTTATTTATTTATTTATTATTTCTTTTCAGCGTAACAGAATTCATGTTTCTGTACCACACCCAGTGCTCCATGCAATACGTGTCCTCCATAATACCCACGACCTGGCTCCCCCAACCTCCCACCCCCCGCCCCTTCAAAACCCTCAGGTTATTTTTTAGAGTCCATAGTCTCTCATGGTTCATCTCCCCTTCCAATTTCCCTCAACTCCCTTCTCCTCTCCACCTCCCCATGTCCTCCATGTTATTTGTTATGCTCCAGAAATAAGTGAAACCATATGATAACTGACTCTCTTTGCTTGACTTATTTCGCTCAGCATAATCTCTTCCAGTACCGTCCATGTTGATACAAAAGTTGGGTATTCATCCTTTCTGATGGAGGCATAATACTCCATAGTGTATATGGACCACATCTTCCTTAGCCATTCGTCCATTGAAGGGCATCTAGTTTCTTTCCACAGTTTGGCGACTGTGGCCATTTGTGCTATAAACATTGGGGTACAGATAGCCCTTCTTTTCACTACATCTGTATCTTTGGGGTAAATACCCAGTAGTGCAATTGCAGGGTCATAGGGAAGCTCTATTTTTAATTTCTTGAGGAATCTCCACACTGTTGTCCAAAGCAGCCACTTTGAATGCACCAACTTGCATTCCCACCAACAATGTAGGAGGGTTCCCCTTTCTCCACATCCTCTCCAACACATGTTGTTTCCTGTCTTGCTAATTTTGGCCATTCTAACTGGTGTAAGGTGGTATCTCAATGTGGTTTTAATTTGAATCTCCCTGATGGCTAGTGATGATGAGCATTTTTTCATGTGTCTGATAGCCATTTGTATGTCTTCATTGGAGAAATGTCTGTTCATGTCTTCTGCCCATTTTTTGACATGATTATCTGTTTTGTGTGTGTTGAGTTTGAGAAGTTCTTTATAGATCCTGGATATCAACCTTTTGTCTGTACTGTCATTTGCAAATATCTTCTCCCATTCCGTGGGTTGCCTCTTTGTTTTGTTGACTGTTTTCTTGACTGTTTTCTTTGCCATGCAGAAGCTTTTGATCTTGATGAAGTCCCAAAAGTTCATTAAACTTTTTCTATAAAGGGCCAGACAGTAACTATTTTTGGCTTTAAGGGCCACACATGTTACAACTACTCAACTTCGTTATGGTACCATGAAAGCAGCCATAGAAAATACCCAAACAAATGGGTGTGGCTATTATCCAATAAAACTTTATTTATGGACACTGAAATTTTATTTTCATGTAATTTTTTTACATGCCATAAAATATTCTTCCTTTGATTACTTTGTAACCTTTTAAAAAATGTGAAAACCATTCTAGACTCATGGGCAATGCAGAAACAGGTGGCAAGCAGGATTGGGCTCCCAGGGAATATCCTGCTTAACCCTGCTTAATACTAATTTTCCTATCTCTTACAGCTTTTAGGTAAAGTCACTACAAATGTATAGCTAATTAATAAGACAGGTATTAATAGACAGTAGTAAATTATCTATAATATATCCTTAGATACATATACTTACATACTCATTCAAGATATACTTATTAATTACTTTCCATGTGCAAAGCATGTGTTGAATTCAACAGATGATACAAAGAGAGTATGACACAGCTTCTATCTTCAAAAGGTTTAAAAATCTATTACAAATTTTGAGCGATCTACTTTACACAGAGGCCACTTGGCATAACTGCCCAAGTTGAGAGGTGCATAAGTACTTAGAAGTTTCCAATGTGAGATGATTGCTGACATCTTAGTGAATGTTTTCATGATAAAGAGTATCTTTTTCCTAAGACTCAATGGATGACAGTATATTTACAAGCAGTTGGTAAAGACACAAGAAGATGAGATAAATTCTAGGTGTGGCAAGGCAGAATTATCAGCCAATATCTTACAGATAAGTAATTTCACAGATAGGTAACTTTTTTTTTCTTTTTGAGAATAAAAATGGTAAGACTAGGCAATTTACAGAGGAGAAATTCTCTAGTTCAGAAAGAAATACTATTTATTTTAAGGTGAAATTAACCAAATAAAAATTTTGTATCTACTATGTACCTCTCACCGGGTCCATCTCTAGGTTACAAAAATTAATAACACAAGTACTTTCTGTCCGAGTGTTTTACAATGTAACAGAAGGCTGTAAACTGTAAAACATTAGTTGTATCCTAGCACAAGGAGTAGAATATAATGTCTATAAAATGATGAGGGAACATTGTATTGCAGGATTTCTTCTCCTCTCAGTGCTCATGGTTCTTGATCATGCCACTTGGAAGAATGAGGAGGTAGAGTAGACAAAGAGTGGAGGACAGCAAAAGCAAAGTTAATTGAGCCACAGTAAAATGATAGCACAAAGCTCCCAAAGCAGGAGGGGACCTGAGAGGGTTGCCACCAGAGTTTCTAAGTCTGGGGTTTTTAGGGGCTTGTTGGCAGGCTGTTTTAATCTGATTACAACCCTCCATGTACTTGATATCTAACCAGGTGTTTGTCATCTATCACATGGGAAATGGTAGAGGGCTCTTTCTGAGTGGTGTAGAATCCTTAAGGGTGGTTTCCTCCTAGGGCGGGGGGCGGGGGGGCCTCTTGTCCCTGCTTGCCTCTCTTCCAATGATCCTTCATCAATTGCAGATATTGATATCTGATTAATTCTAATGGGGGAGTGGAGAGGTGAAGACTTTTTTTTTTTTTAATTAGTAATACTAGGAATTTTCAAAGAGAAAGGGTAAAAAGAGAATAGGGTACCAAAGGACAAATACAAACTTACAGAGATATAAAGAAACAAATTGTTTTCCAGGGTATAGAGGTACAAAAGAAGAGAAGCGAAGAGCATGTTTACAGGAAATGAAATTAGAAATTCATCCCAAAACTTATAATTAATTAGGGAATATTAATTTTTCAGGGCATATGCTGAAAGTAAATGTGTTAAAAGGCAAAATTATTTTGTTCATTTTATTATTTTCTGGTAAAGCGAACCCAGGCTTCTGAAGCATATTAAATGTGCAGCTAACTCTGGAGATTTTTTCAGAAAAGTAAATGAACATACTGCTTCAGTTCACATTTAAAATGATCAATATTTTCTATTCACATATGTAAGAAGATAGGTGGGAGCTCAAGTAAGTGAAGGACATAAAATATTATCAGAAGATTCTTCTACCTCAAAAGGACAATAAACCATTTCAGGCTAGATTGATACCAATTTTATTGGTTTCCAGATTTGGGGAAAACTATTTTCCCTAATGAAGGATCTTGAATTTTACTGCCCATTAAAAATGGAAGAGAATGACAATGACTAGTTTTTTATCTCAAAATACTTTTTTAAAAGATTTATTTATTTATTTATTTGAAAGAGAGAGAGAGAGAGATATCACAAGTAGGCAGAGAGCCAGGCAGAGAGAGAGGGGGAAGCAGGCTCCCCACTGAGCAGAGAGCCTAAAGTGGGGCTCGATCCCAGGACCCTGAGATCATGACCTGAGCTGAAGGTAGAGGCTTAACCCACTGAGCCACCGAGGCACCCCTCAAAATATTTTTAATCATAGACATAAACAGAAAAATGTAATGTTTGTCTACTGGCAGTTTACATCATTTGAATTAGTCTTTTCCAGTTGTCTTAAGAATGAAAATAGAGTGAGACTCAGAATTTAACGCAGATCAGGTTGAAACGAACAAAAAATGGAGTCCAGATGAATGAGCCCCGTTCTTTCAAGAGTTTTGTTCTTCAGAGCAAAGAAAGGCTCTGTGGAGCTGCTTTTCAGTGAGGGAAGGTGCTAGGTTCTCTAAGGAGTTTTACTAGTTAAAACAATTTACCAACTTTGTCCAATTTTTGAATATTCATGTGTTTCCGAGTGTTTATTTTATAAGTTCTATTTGATTAATTATCCTAAATATATATTTTCTCCTATGAGAATTTACCTTTTTAACTTATCTTTTTTTCTCTTAATAGATGATCTTAATATAAGGTTTTTAACTGGAAAGTGAAAACATTGATCAAACAAAAACATAAAGCCTCAGGTTATGCAATCTGCTCATGGTCATTAAGCTGATAAGGAGATGAAATTTAATTCAAACCCCAATTTTTCTTACCCCAAAATCACCACATTGTATTGCCACTGAGTATTACTCTGTGCAAAACCCTGTATACTATATGCAATGAGATATAAGAAACCAAGGGAAGGTAAGGCATCATGATCAAATCATATTGTTTTCTATTCTCTAAAAGCGTCTCATTTTTTTTTTTTTTTTTTTTTTTTTTTAGAGGGGGCAAGAGGGGCAGAGGGAGAGAGAAAGAATCTTAATCAGGCTTCCAAGCCCAGCCCAGTGTGGAATTTGATCTCATTATCCTGAGATCAGGACCTGAGCCAAAATCAAGAATCAGGTGCTTAACCAACTGAGCCACCAGGAGTCCCTAAACATGTCTCCTTTAAAGGCCTTTGCTAAGCACTTATTGTTCTTCACCTTGCCAAGTCCACTTCTGCCCCTAGGCTTTGCAGTTGCTGTATCCTCTCTTCAGATCACTCCTTCCTCAGAGAGTGGCAATGGCTTGCCCCTCTCCTTTCAGCACTCACATATCTGCTCACTTCTGTCATCTCCACAGAGGCCATCTACATTGCTCATTGTCACTCTTTATTCTTTTAACCTGCTTTACATTTTGCATATGATGTATCTCCTGCAATTATGTACATATTTATGTGCTTCCATTTATTTATTACTATCTGCTTAAACTACAGTCTAGTAAACTCCATGAGGGCAGGGATTTGTCTTGTTCACTATTTTACTTTTAGGGCCTATAGCAATTCTGAGCTCATAGTAGGTATTTATCAAATACTTGTGTAATGAATGAATAGATAATTAATTATCTGAGAGAAACACATCAGGAAAAATCGGGTCTATTTAATAAAACAGAGAGAAATATATACCATATTATAATTAGATCTGTAAACAAAACTGCATGGGATTCCAAAGAAGGAAGCAATTATATCCAATTTAAGATTTATGGAAGGCATAACAAATGAGCCAAAACTTGAGCTATCTTGGAAAAGGGGCATTTTAGAATAAGAGGGCATGATGAATATAGGCACAGGCAGAAACAAATTCTGGCGGTACCTGTTATTAAAGATTCTTATGGAAAATGAGACTGGAAATACAGGTTTGCCTCAAGTTTCATGGAAAACTGATTGGATGCCTGCAAGCAGTGGGAAGCCAAGTTTTACCGAAGATGAATGCCTGTGTCCCCAACTGGTTCTATCAGTCTACAATGGGCAACCTGTAATTCTCAGACACAAATGAACAAAATTAGGATCTTAATGACTGATTTCTTGACTTTGGTGAAAATACTGATTCTTGGTCTTAGCTGAAATATGTTAAATTAATTTGAAGCTAACCAATTCTACTTAGTTGGTGTATAGTGATATACTTGTAATTTACATACTGTTGAGATATGAGCTGATTGAACATAGAGATTTTGGCAAGTTCAAGACTTTATCACAAGGAAGAAGATGATAAAAATATTTCTTTTCTCAGTTAGGAGATATGAATTTCAGTATAATATCTATTAACAACTTAATATATGAAGTAAATTCTGTGCCTTGATCTCATTTTTTTATTTACAGTGAAAATAGTACTACTACCCTATACTTCTAATCCTAACGAAAGGAATAAGGTATCTTTTTTGTGTTCTTGGATTAACTCCACCATGAGGGGACTTTCCCCACCCTGCCCCACAACACCAAGCAATTTTCAGATGCCAGTAGGAGTTCAAGAATAAATAAATAAATGCCAGGTCAAGTGCTTTTCTTAATGTTCACTAAGAAATAGTTTCAAGTTCAACTTAATTCTAAAACAATCTACTAAGAGATAATGTCCAATGCCACAGGTTAAGGGTTCAGTCCTACAAGAGTGCCTTCATTCCCCAACTTCAAATGTCAGTTGCAATTTCAGGTTGTTACCTGTACTTCTTCTGACTGATTTGTTATAAATCAGAGGTTCCCAAGATCCTCTCTTTGATTTCAAATAATTTGCTATAGCAGCTTACGAATTCAAGAGACCTGCTTACCCATGAGATCACTGGTTTATTTTGAAAAAGTATCACTCAGGAATCACTGGAGAGAAGAGATGTATAGGGCAAGGCAAGAGGAAAAGGCTCTGAGCTTCCATGTCTTCTCCAGCTGCAGCACTCTCCCAGCATCTTCACATGTTCACACCCAGGAGCTCCCCAAATCCAATCCTTTTGAAAATTTATGCAGGCTTCATTCCATAGTCCACATTGATTAAATCATTGACCATTGGTAATTAATTCAGTTTAGGGCCCTCTCCCCATTTTGGAGGTCAGGGAGCTAAGAATGAAAGTTCCAACCCTTTAATCACATTGTTGGTTCCTCTGAGAACTAGCCCCCATCCTTAAGCTACCCAGAAGCATTCCCAAACTCTCATTAACATCACAAAAGACACCTCTATCACTATCATCACTTAAGAAATTCCAAGGGTTTTAGGAGCTCTGTGCCAGAAATGGGGACGAAGAGCAAATACATATATTTCTAATTAATCACAATATCCCAAGGTATTTCATATAAAGTATTACTCTAGTGGAAATATCAGAATGAATACAGACAATAAAATACATATATGCCAGGTCAAGTGCTTTTCTTAATGTTTACTAAGAAATACATTTTATTCTCCTGTTTTTGAATGATCATTATTCATATTTGTTTTTAAAGAAACAAAGTAGACACTGTAACTATGAAGATAAATAAAATAGCACCTGGTCCTCAACAAACTCACCTCTAAGTATAAAAAATGCATTTAGTTGGTAGGCTGAACTTTAAAATTCAAACATGTCTAGTAAAACATGTCAGGGAGAAAGAATTTACTCTGTCCTTCAAGGTTCTTCTAGCTGGACTAAGAATTAAATGACAGGAGACAGATAAACTGAAGTTTAGTTTTATACACACAGGTAATCCACACAGAAATTCCAAAGATAAGGCAGTCAAAATGAGGTGTATAGAAACTAAGGAGAAGAGAGTAGGAGTTTGGGATTTCAAAGGGAAGGAATGCAGTTCCCAGGAAGATGAAAAAGATCAGAGGGTTTTGAAGGGGCGGGGGTGGGAGGTTGGGGGATCCAGGTGGTAGGTATCGTAGAGGGCACGGATTGCATGGAGCACTGGGTGTGGTGCAAAAATAATGAATACTGTTACACTAAAAAAAAAAAAAAAGAAAAAAAAAGAAAAGAAAAAGATGTTTGGTAAACAAATGTTTGCTGGCACTCAGAAACAATGGAACATAGAAGATTTTGATTAAACAGACCTTGCTAGGTTCCTTGCTGTTTACCATAACTAGTTCCTTGCTATTTACCATAACTAGGTAGATATCTATGGTAATAACTTTCTTTCTGGATCATGTTCCCTGTCTAAATTCTTTTTAGGAGTAGATTGTGGAGGTAAAGAGCTTTTTCTGAATCTGTTGAGTTCTGATTGCCTTAACTCAAAATAATAATATTCATGCCAAAATGGCCCATCTTGGGGCAGCCTGACCTTGAAGCCTATACATGTAGAAAAGGATTTTTTTTCCCAAAAACTTATCATTGATATTTTGAATTGATATATAAACTCAAAAACATATCTTAAAAGAGAAAATTAATCAAAGTTCAACTCTAGCTTGGCCTATATTCTTAGTGAATAGACATTAAGAAATGTTATGTAAAGGATATATATATAAATACTCAAGCCACAATGTTAAAAGAAAGTAACTACATTGTAAAGTGCTGATGGTAAGATGGTAAAATGGAAACTAATTTTTTTTTAAAGATGTTATTTATTTGACAGAGAGAGAGATCACAAGTAGGCAGAGAGACAGGCAGAGAGAGAGGGGATGCAGGCTCCCTGCTGAGCAGAGAGCCTGATGTAGGGCTCCATCCCAGGACCCCGAGATCATGACCTGAGCTGAAGTCAGAGGCTTAACTCACTGAGCCACCCAGGTACCCCTGGAAACTAACTTTTATTAACTAAAACATTGACTTTATTTCAATAGTTTCTAGACCTTCTGAATGTAACATATGAACAGAGAAAGAGTCAGAAGCATAAATGTATTAGCAAATAAAACTGTGCATGGTTTAAGTGATTTGGGGCATTTCTTTACTGATAGTGGCCAAGATGTTCCAAAGACACATCAGCCTTATTGTTTTAATCACTACAAAATATCTACACAGAATAAGGACTCAAACTTGAATGGATACTTGCAGCACTCTAGTGGCCATTCTTTATAAGTGCAAAGACACTGCAGCAAAATAAATCACAATGGATGACACAGATGTTTTTGAAAAGACAGTCTATACCAATAAACCAGCATTGAAATTAAATCTGTTATTCTTACTCTGTACATAATTAAATTTAAATTAGCAAACTTATCCTGCTAATTTTCTTCTTTTCTCAACACTGCACATTTTGGAGGATAACACTTGAGGGCTGTGGAAGCACAAAGTGATTAAGGAGGTAAGGAAATATAAAGGCTCGGGAGCTCACTCAAGTCAAAGACCATAAAGGGATTAGTCTGGCAAGATTTCGTTAAGAATCATATTAATTAGAGTTGCAAATGAAGGTAGATTAATAACTTCACACTCAGAGTATAAATCAATTTTGTGTCTGTAATAAATAATTTTGTTTGGCTAAGGTAGAGTCTTCAAACTTATATAAGAAAAAAAGTTAATTGGACGAAATACCACCTAGGGAACACTTCAAAGTGTTTACCAGTGTTTATTGGGCAATATGGGGATCATTATAAGAATGGGGAAGGACTAGATTATAAGAATGGGGAAAGACCAGCAGGGGTTTGGAGGAGTAGTATAAATTGTGCAAGGAACTGATTAGGGAGAAATTATATTGTACATGATAATGAATTAAACAGAATTTAGACTTAGAGATGTGAATGTAAGTCCAGCTACAAAATAAATAAACATAAATATATGAAATCATGTATTTATCTATCAAAAGGATGATTTTGGTTAACTTGTAATTATTTTCTTTCCTTTTATCAATGACTGACTTTACAATTCCTGAAAGATAATAATTTTAGAAAAATATGCTTTAAATAATTCATCATCTGAGTGTTAAAATGCCACTCTCACCATTTGATAAAAATTTGGTAATAAAATGTAAGCTGACAGTTGGGTAAATGAAATACTGTTTAGATAAGCTTATCTGTTCTTCAGCAGAAATATATGCATAAAGTTGTCTTTACTTCATAAATGATATACACATCTCCTAAAAACTCACTTTGCTGCAAAAGAGCTTAATAGATGTCAGAAAAAATAAGGTAGCATTTTATTTTAAAAAGCTTTGTTTTTAGTCCATTAATTCGAATTTTTAAAAACAATGTTTAAAAAGATCATTTTGACCTTAAATATTCCCTTTATTAGGATCTACATATATATTCATGCACAAGTCAAATATTAATACGATGACCTAATGCCAGGACATTTTTTTAAAGATTTTATTTATTTATTTGACAGAGATCACAAATAGGCAGAGAGGCAGGCAGAGAGAGAGAGAGAGAGGAGGAAGCAGGCTCCCCGCTGAGCAGAGAGCCTGATGCAGGACTCCATCCCAGGACTCTGGGATCATGACCTGAGCTGAAGGCAGAGGCTTTAAACCATGGAGCCATCCAGGAGCCCCTGCCAAGGCATTTTTAAAAATTAAATCAAAGGTCTTCATCAGGGCAACTGGGTAACTCAGTCAGTTAAGTGTCTGCCTTCTTCTCAGGTCCCGATCTGAGGATCTTGGGATCGAGTCTCACATAGGGAATCCTTGCTCAGCAGGGAGTCTGCTTCTCTCTCTCCCCCTCCCCCCTGCTCATGATCTCTTTCTCACTCTTTCTCTTCTCAAATAAATAAATAAATAATATCTTTAAAAAAGGGATCTTCATCAGACATATGCAAACACAGTTCAAATGAGATAATACTAAAAGGATCCCATACCTAAACAGTTTCTGAGATGTTTTTTCATACAATAAGAGAAAAATACATAAAATCTTTCCATGTGGTTGCCAATATATAAATAAGTGGTTAAGGGAATAAAATGTCAAAATAAATGTGACTATATTCAAGCTCAGTAATATATTCATTATTTTTAACATTTATGTAAGCCTTGTCTGTATATGATCAGATAAATGGAGCAGTAATCATGACATGTCTTAAAAAATAAATAACTTCTCAATTTTGTTTCAACACTGAGATACAGGGAATTGTTTAGATTTGGTGGTACACACTTTATCTGTCACAAATTATTGAATGCAGATTAAATATGTACACACAAATCATACATGATGTGTTTCAAAGTCATTTATATTAGGTATTTACTTTCTGTTAAACTAATTTTTAGAGTAATAGAAAATATTCTATTTAAAACAAAGGAAAATATTTTATAATATTAAATCTCATGATTTGATTTATTAGATTCTCTTCATTTTCAAGGGAGAGAGTGGAAAAGAAGCAATGGGTGGAAGAGTTGCCAAAAGGCAACTGCTCACGTTAAAGAAAAAATTATTCTGACACTTAGTAAAATGGCAAGAAAGACTTCATTCACAGCTAGTATAATAGGTGTCAAGAATATAGCAACAAAGAAGAGAGATAGGGCTCAATTCCAAACACAGCAAAGTCGGCTGGGGATTTAAAGCCAAAGAGCAGAGTAAGAGGGTGAGTAGATTAAAAAAAAAAAAAAAATCATTAAGGGGAGACCAAAGGTAGAGGAATTCTTGATAAACCAACTTCACAGAACTCTTACTGAAGGCAGGCCAGGGTGATCTGCTAACAAGAGTGGGGAATTCTTAATCAACTAGCTTAACAGGGTTCTTGATACCCTGAGCTAGGCAGGCTGAAGACAGGGCTCAATGATGAGGAAGAACAAATGAACTTGGGAACACTTTGGCTACCATGGGGAAGAAAACTGTCCTACTTATCTCAGAATGCAGTATTCCTGAACTGGTAATGTCACTTTACCTCAGCCATCCAAATTTCTTAAGATATGAGAAGAAGATCCTAAGAGCATGCAGAGAGTAGTCTTAGAATTCAAGAAAATGCCAATAGATATTTTACCATTCAAGACAACAGAAGAGAGATTAGGGGAAAAACAACAACAAAAAAATTATTTTTAAAAAGATTTTATTTTTTTATTTGACAGAGCGAGAGATACATACACAGTGAGAGAGGGAACACAAGTGGGGGGAGTGGGAGAGGGAGAACCAGGCCTCATGCTAAGCAGGGAGCCTGATGTGGGGCTCAATCCCAGGACCCTGCAATCATGACTTGAGCTGAAGGCAGATGCTGAATGACACCCAGGCGCCCCTAAAAATAAAATTTGAAATAGAAGACAAGCATAGTTTCTATAAGCCTTAATAAGATAAGAAATCCAGGGGTGCCTGGGTGGCTCAGTGGGTTAAAGTCTCTGCTTTCGGCTCAGGTCATGATCCCAGGGTCCTGGGATCGAGCCCCGCATCAGGCTCTCTGCTCAGTGGGGAGCCTGCTTCCTCCTCTCTCTCTGCCTGCTTCTCTGCCTACTTGTGATCTCTGTCTGTCAAATAAATAAATAAAAAATAAAAAAAAAAAGATAAGAAATCCATTTCAGGTATTATGTCGTTTGTGATCTCTGCCAAATTCGAGAAAACATGGATTGCATGAAGAATGCAGTGAAAGATAGAATGATGAAATATTTTACCTAGATAAAATGTCATTTAAAAAGAAAGCTAAGTCAGATAGGAAAAATTGTAATCACAAATTATAATGGAACAATGCAAAAATATCTTTTTGTACTAATAAACACAGAACTGACATTGTAAAAAATCAAATAACTTACATGCGAGTAAAAGTGGTGAAATGATTGAAAGAAAATGACAAATAGATGAAAACAGTTCAAGGTGACAGTTATGAAGAAGGGAAAAGTGTTAACATGTATTTTTGAGAAAGAACAAATAGGATAGAAATGAAAAGTATGGATAACTAAAAAAATAAATTTTCTGTGCTAAGACTTAATTCTATATATATGAAGAAATCCTTCAAATAGCACCAAATTCCAAAGAGAATATAAATTCTTAAGTGAATCCTGCTGAAATTATTCAATAATAAGGTAAAATAAAATATGCCATCTAAACACATGGACAGAATTTTTCACTGAAGGAAAATACCTGACTTCAGTTTTCCTTTCTGCTTATTAAACAAAAGAAGAAAATGGAGAGATTAATGGTGGAAACAAATTCACCCCTCCCAAACCACCTTGTAATACCAAGAGACACTCTTCGTACATATGCAAGGATTTAGTCTGTGAGTATCCACTCCGTTCATTCAGTTGAAAAATGAGTAAAAAAGAAATTTTAAGAATGTAAATTTCTGGTCTAAAAGGATGGGGAATGTAATCATTATCTAAATAATTGTTGGAAATATGGTTACATATTGGAGGAAATTAATTGTTTCAAAGTAAGGAATGTACAGCAAAAGAAAGAGAAACTAATCAGTTCGAAAATACCATATTAGGATGGGTAAAATAGGTGATGAGAATTAAGGAGTGCACTTGTCATGATAAGCACTAAGTGATGTATGGAATTGCTGTATTGTATATCTGAAACTGATATAATACTGTATGTTAACTTACTGGAATTTGAAATAAAATAAAATAAAATATAATTACCAAATTATGTAAGCACAAACTGAAAACAATTTTATTTCACATCCCAAACTATTTTTGCAAAAATACTTATTTCAATTTTATCATAATAAAAAAGAAAAACAAATGAAATATTCCATTTATAATATTGGTTAAATACTCTTATCAATATATTTAATAAAATGTGAATATAGTCATAATATGTGTCTAATGACAAAGGCAGGTTACAATAGAGTATACTGAAATTATATCACTCTCAAGTAAAAGACAAACTTTATACAGAATCCATAACTATACTGTCACAGATAAATCAGGGAAAAATTTACAATTGGTAAATATGATTTTTTTGAAGATCTATAAACAACTATTAAGTTTTCCCCAGACGAGTTAAAAAGATAATGGTGAAAAACATATGTGCAAGTATATGTAGCTAAAGTCAGAAAGTGAATATTTTTTTACATTGCACATCAATATTTGAATTTTCCCTTTAGACTGGAGTTAACTACTGTTGATGAATAACTAATATTATTGTTAATATTTACAAGATTATACCAGAATTCTATTGTAATGATCAGTAAGGAATATTATAAATCCATCAATGGGCTAATTAGTTCACCTATAAATATTTTTAACCAATTAAGGATTTTAAGAAAAAATATGCATTAGCTCTAACAGTTGCTGTTTGCTGTTATATGCATATTATATTAGGGGAAAAGATTACTTTTCTAAATGAATAAATATTTAACCTCAAATTTCACCTTTCTACACTTAAATTTGTATTTTTAGGCCTGCAGCAAATTTCTTTATTGGTGACGACCTTCCAGTTTGTTTATGTTTGTTTTTTTAAGCCATGAAAATTGATTTCTACAGAGAAATACTAACATGCCTTTATTCCAATGGAAACATAACACTTAAATAGAAAGGCTACAAATGTGAAGCAATATCTACTACAATCATAAAGACAGATGTTTTACCATCATATAATCTTCAATTTTCTTTTAGCTATACCTATGCTCTAAGTATGTCATGTTGAAGTGAAATTAAGTGAAGTGGAGTACTTTCATTCATTTCATGTAAGCTTAATAGTGTCATAATTGCTTCACCTTTTTTGATCCACATCATTTTAGTTTTGATGATGTTAGCGTTCTACTGAACAAAAAAACTTCTTTTGTTTATACAACAGGTTCTCCAAGAAGAAAGAAAACTGATGATGATGCGGTTTGTTAGCTCCCTCTGCTTTCATGGGGCTTTCATTGTGAGTTGTATGTCTCTACCTATGCAAACCAAATTAAATGATAATTCTCAATAAAATGTCAAAAATTTCACTTAGCAAGAGAGATGGGGAAGGTGTTGGGACTTTCCACAATGCTAACTACTAGACACCTAATTGCTAGGCTCACCTCAGTCTTTCCTTGGTCCTATTTCTCTTGGTTTGCAATTAACTAACTTGTGTGATTATGTCATAAACATCTACCCTCACCACCGTACTTTGAGCATGATGAGAACAAAGGCCACATCTGTTTTCATCACCATATTACCCACAGCGTATAGGGTAGGGTTTGACTGAAGAGAATACAGAAAACAGAGCTGCTACAGGAAAATACAGGCTGCTGCATGAATGAGATGGTTTTTTTAGGGCCTTGTTGCTGTGGACAAATAAGTTCTAACTAACCTGTGTTTTCATGTCCTTTGACTTAGATTAAATTTAATCTTTAGATTAAAATGCCCAGAAAAGAGACTCAAATGATTCTAGTCTGGGTCCTTTGTCTATTTCTTTTCAAAATGAACACAGTGCACCTTGATTGACAGCCACTGAAGTTGTGTAGCATGGAAGAGTAGAAATTCCCCCTGGAACATTTAGGTGATATTACCAGACCAGAGTAAAGATATATCCAATGAAAGCAAAACCAGAAGTTTTCAGTATAGGGAATAAAGAGATGGTCTATATTTCTGACAGTTTGTTATCATAGAAATGCCAGAATCTGCAAAGGAGTTACTTAATTCCTTTTAATGTCAGTCTTGCCTTCGGATAACCAACAGCAAATAATTAATCTTCTATTAAGATTTATTTTGCCAGCAAATATCTCGGAAGAATTATCTTGGACTATATATCAAGAAGGCACATACCTATAAGTTTTTTTTCATTTTTTAAGTTTTTTTTTGAAGATTTATTTATTTATTTGAGAGAGAGAGAGAGAGAGTAGGGGGAGGGGCAGAAGGAGAGGAAGAGAAGCAGACTCCCCGCTGAGTGTGGACTTCAGCGGTGGACTGGATCCCAAAATCTGAGATCATGACCTGAGCCGAAATCAAGAGTCACCAACGGAGTCACCAAGGTGCCCCTATTTTTTTTTTCAAACACTAATTGTGAACTGTTTGTTTTCCCTTTAGATTGCTACTCCAAGAAAGCAGAAACCATGTCGGTTGTCCACTTCCGTATTCCTAGCATATGCCAGAGCCTGATACAAAATAGATACTCCAAAACTACTGAACAATAAGCCAAGAAAGGACTCTAACAGGTTTCTAATGGTGTAGACCTTTCTAATTTCTTTCCCTTATGAGAACTAAAAGCAAAGCAGAAATTATTTAAAGAAGTGTTTATATACAGGGGCACCTGGGTGGCTCAGTTGGTTAAGGGTCTGCCTTCGGCTCAGGTCATGACCTCGGGTCCTGGGATCAAGTCCCACATCTGGCTCCCTGCTCAGCAAGTAGTCTGCTTGTCCCTCCCCTACTTCTCTCTCCCCCCTGTGCCCCGCTTATTCTCTCTCTCTCTCTCTCAAATAAATAAAATCTTTAAAAAAAGAAGTGTTTATATACAAATACGGAATCCAAGAAAGCCAATTGTAGAGTTTCAAAAAGAAAGTATCTTTATCACTTTTGGATTAGGTTCAATTTAGGACTCTCACAAAACATTTTAAAAACACAGAAAATGACGTAAGTTGATCTTGTGCTACTTTACTCATGCCCTAAAGCAGAAAAAAGGAAACTCTGTGGATGGATTTGAGGGCTTTAATTCCTACAAAATAATTCTAAATATATGAGGGCTAGATCTTGACACTAATTCATCCAGCACAGTATTATTTTCCTGAAATAAGCCTCTCTGGCAACTTGTCACGAGAATCTATCAGATGGACATATATCCTCATCTATTAAATCTCTCCTGCTGACATCTCTATTAAGTGATATTATTCATTCTCTTCAAAAACGTAATTCCATCTTGGTTGTCCTCTCTATCAAGGGCTGAGATATTCATACTGACTCTTGCTCACATTTGTTTTTTTTTTTGTTAACTAAAGGATATGGTTTTCTTGAAAGCAAATAAGCTTTCTAGCCCTAATTCTTTGATGCACTAGTTTACTACTCTATAGACACTTCTTCAGCAAGGAATTCCTGCACTGTGCTGTGTCCTTGGTCAGAAGAAAACCTGTTCCACCCTAGTGTTGTTAATCATATAGCATCTAGGTAATAAAAAGATCACTGTCCTGAATTAAAATTCTGGCCTGATAGTTATTGGATGAGTGCCCTTTAGAAAAAAAAATATTATCTTTTCTGAATATTTGAACCTTTGTCTGTAAATGAGTGTAAGAATATAAATAGCAAGTCTATTGTATGAAATGGGATAGCATAAGAGAATGGCTAGCACACTGACTCACAGCAGTGTTTGGAAAGGGTTATTTTCCTCATTTATTTCGGAACACAAGATGACTACTTTTTTTCCTGACCTAGTATCTCTACGAGAAACTGAAAAGTTTCCTTCAGCTATAAGGTGCATATATGTTTTCTAATAAAGACACTGTGTGGCTAACCATTCATATAGAGAGTAAATGGAAGCTTATGTAAAATCTAATGGCAATTTTACTTCTAGCTCCAAACAGGTGTTGAGACATTAGTATGTTTTTGTCAATCATATACCTATAAATGCCCATATTAGAGCAGAAGTGTTTGCTATATTCTTATCTAGTATATATTGCACTTGTAACTGGAATGACAAGATTAAAGCTCTAAGTATCATGAAGTCAGAGCCATAACTATTTTCTGTAACCAGCATATATCCATCAAGTAACACAGTGCCTAGCACCTACTGGATGTTCGATAAACATATACTGAAGGAACTAATAAATGAATAAATTAATGAATAAGAATAAGACAAATTATGGAAAATTTTCTGTGTCTATAACAAAATATCTAAACATACTTATAAAACCATCTTTTGGACAGGATCTCACTGCTAACCACATGCTGACAGACTATGGCCACTTCAACCTGGTCCCTTCTACCCTGGATTGAATTGCTAGTACTAGGTATTTTGTTCAATAATGCCTACTCTTTAATAAAATACACAATCATGAAATGTAAATGTGACATTATACTATGTTGTACAAAATGCTACTTTGCCTGATATGTTAAAGACAAGGTAAGATAACTTTAGCATTATTTTATATGAGATGTTTAAGACAAAACAAAACAAAATAGGGTCATTTTAATTTTGGGGAAATAATTATATTTCATTTTTAATGTGATCTTAGGTAAATGAACTTATCATTACCGCCCCCCGCCCAACGCAGGCAGGATATAAACACAAAGCCACAGAATACAACAAAGGGTATGAGACCCAAGATAGATGACAAGAGGGTTGGAAGAGAGGTTGTCCAGGAAAATGTTACAAATCAGGCAAAACTGAATTACATACAAGAATTTTTCCAGGGAGAAAGAATTCCAGGTAAAGGAAGCCACATGTACAGAGGCAAAAATGAAATGAAACAAAACAAAACACAGAAACAAATACAGGAGGATGTAAGGCGTGTGAGGGTTGTAAGGAATTCAGTGGCTGGTGGGAAGCTGAGTGAAGAGCCAGACTCACAATGAGTCTGATTAGTGGAGCTAAGTCATTTGGCTTGCGAACAAAATTAAAGACAAGACATCAAGAATTTTGAGTACAGAATGACGTATTCCGTCTATATTTTAGAAATATCACTCCGGCAGTGATACAGAGAATGAATTTGGTTGGTAGCAGGGGTAAAACACAGGTACAAGGAAAAGCACCCTAGAAGGTTAAAAATGATGAACTAATGCAGTAAAAGAGTTGGGACCAGGGAGAGGAATTAGAGTGATATTAAAAAGCTACTATCTGGAGATGAATTTGCCAAATTGAAGATGAGAAGGAGTGTCTTTTTCTCAGACACTAAATTAAAGAAAGGAATATTGTAGCAAATTTGTTAACTTTGTTATTATGATTTTGAACCTGAAGGAGTTTATGGCTAATCAACTTAACCCATTCATTTAGAGTCAGAGAAAAGGCCAGAAAATCTACCAAAATGACTGTAGTAGATGCTATGAAAGAGACTTAAGAAAAGTGCAAAGCTGGAGGAGATGATTGAAGAATGATGTACAAGCTGGTTAAGGCAAAGAAAGATCTTCAGAGATCAATGAGGATGCAGCTAAAGTTGAAGTCTTCAACAGTGATGTGCAATGGCATTGGTCTACATTATGATGCAATTCCTCAGCAGTTACTTAATCTTTTAGGTAGAGTTATCCTCCCTGCATTCCCAGAGGGGAATACATTCCAAGACCCTGAGTGGATGTCAGAGGCCAGGCATTGAACTAAACCCTATATGTATTGTGTGTTTTCCCATACACATATACCTATGATAAAATTATTTTGTAAATGAGGCACAGTAAGAGATTAACAACAATAATTAAGGATAAAATAGAACAATCATAAAAATGTGCTGAAATAAAAGTTAGGTGATAAGGTCTCTATCTCAAAACATCTTGTAGTCACCCTTCTTGAATTGATATGAGATGATAAAGGCCTATTCGATGACAGCATGAGGCTTCCATGGGCCTTCTGATGATATGTCAGTAGGAGGATAATCTTTCTGGACTGCAGTTGACCATGGATAATTGAGACTGTGGGTAAGTGAAACCACGGAGAGTGAAACCGTAAATAAGAGGGAACTACTGTATTGTACATGTTGAAGGCAGACTATCATGTATATCCAGGCAGATTTTTCTAGTGAGGACAGCAAGGTAATAGTGTGAGGTAGGAGGATTTGAGGCATGAACAAGAGTTGTGAAAGTGATCTAGGCAATGAAGGCAGGAAAAGAGGAAGGCAAGGCGGATAAACTAGAGAAAAATAAATAGGTTCAGAAGTCTAGATGATGTCAAAGATCAGAGACGGAGCTAGAGATGGTGTAGAATAGGTCAAACACAGAAAACAGTGATTAGAGTGCAAAATATTTGTTGTAATCATTCAGACATGATGAAGTGTGAAACCATATGGAATATTAAAGTATCAGGGCATTATTACTTTACAAATGAGTGGCTAAACAAGTGCTCAGGAGAGGAGAGATTCATGTGGGCTGAAAAAATCTTGCAAGTCCTCCTGGAGAAAGAGAAACCTGCCTGGAAAGAAAGACTTAAAATAGACATGGGCAGAAAAACAAAAAGAGAATGTGTCCCCCTCCTCTTTCCCCACACAACTGCAAGAAAGAGTGGTGACAGCACATTTGCAAGACTAGAAGTTTCTGTTAAAGCAAAGGTATTCTTGAAAGACAAATGGAAGAAAATGAAAAAAGCAGCATTGTTAAAGGCGGAATTCAAGAATCTAATTGCCAAGACAAAGTCTTCTGAGACAGTGCTGTTAAGTTAAAATAATTTAGATTGATTAATAAAATATTTAACAAAAGCTGCTCAAATATTTTTATCTGCCCTTTAACAAACCTATCTCTAAAAATATAAAGAGAATTATCAATTCAAACACAAGATTTTCCTGAGTTTCTCAGAAACTAATTTCACTTGTGCTATTTATGATAAACTCAGCATCAATATAGCCTAAGGGCCAATTGATTGCTAGTAAATTGAGTACAAACTTACGTTCATTATGACATTTCAATTGGGAAATTTTCCTAAGAACTATTATCAATCTCATCTATTTAATTCTCTGGCAAAATGTGCAACTAAAGTGGTAATATTCTACAGGAATTTCACATTATCTGATAGTATCTAATAAAACTTTGTTAGTTGTTTTAAAGTTGAATTTTTAATTTTCTTGTTATATAGGCTATACTGCTTTTTGTAATATTTTATCAAGATTGGATCTAACTAAAATTTGTTTACAAAATAATATTTTAATTCATTTTGTAAATGATATCTAATGAAATTGAATACTGTAAAGATTTCTTTTGGTAACTATTGTAGTAGAAAGATATTGGATCATATTTATTATTTAGTCTTCTGTCTTAACTTTAAAAACACCCATATATGTTATAAAGCAAAGAAAACAACATTTTCTCACATAAAATATAATTATATCATTAACACCAATTAACCAAAGACTACTTACTATCATATTCTTCTGAATTTGACCACACAAACATTGGGAATGATCAAATTATACAGTATCTTAATAAATAGTTTTGCTTCTATTTTTTGTGAAGACTTTAGATATTCCCTCAGTCCTCAGTTTTTATACCAGTTGGATAATTTAGTCAATGTGATTTAAAACAAAAATACAAGATAGAAATCCAGGTATAGTATGAGAAGCATATAAGTAATTTCCAATAGCACTGACTCCACTACTTTTTTTTCCTAGAATAAAGAGCACAATATAAAAAGGGGATAGGTGGGCACCTGGGTGGCTCAGTGGGTTAAGCCACTGCCTTCGGCTCAGGTCATGATCTCAGGTCCCTGGGATCGAGTCCCGCATCGGGCTCTCTGCTCAGCAGGGAGCCTGCTTCCCTCTCTCTCTCTCTGCCTGCCTCTCCATTTCCTTTGATCTCTCTCTGTCAAATAAATAAATAAAATCTTTAAAAAAAA
>NW_019154112.1:18029306-18175699 GCF_002288905.1 Enhydra lutris kenyoni | reverse complement strand
CCCTGGGATCGAGTCCCGCATCGGGCTCTCTGCTCAGCAGGGAGCCTGCTTCCCTCTCTCTCTCTCTGCCTGCCTCTCCATCTACTTGTGATCTCTCTCTGTCAAATAAATAAATAAAATCTTTAAAAATAAATAAATAAAAAGGGGATAGGTGAGTTTTCCTAAGAAGAATTAGAAAATACACCTTTCATTTTGCCTAGTTGGGGAAAATTTAATATTAAATAAATGCAAGTATATACACTTAAATTCCCTTTGCTAGAGAAGGGGAACATTGACTAGCTGCTCTCAATGATTTCTAAATTAGCCAGAGTAATCAGGATAAAGAGGGGAAAATTTAATAATAAAATTCTAACCCATATGAATAATTTCAGTTCAATTCCAGGCATTTATAATGGAAATACTAGTATTTGGATGAAGTGGGATTTTATAATGACCATCCAGGGTGACCCCAAATGTCCATCTTACTTAATCATTCCTAGTCCCAGAGAAAAACCAATTCATAATCTAAGCATCCTACTTCAGGGATTTCTACAGAGTTCTACCCAGATTTTTCTGTGTTTGAGATTATCCTTATTCAATCTCAGACTTCTGTTTGGCAGTGTTTGTTGGTGATGGGATGGGAGAAGCTGCTCAGAGAAGAGTTAGAAAGATGTCATTGAAGGTGGTCAGTAGGCAGCAAATCTAGGTTTTGTGGAGCATGGAACTCATGCAATTTCCCATACTGAACTTTAGCAACAGAACACAAGAGTAGGCACACAACTGAATATTTATTCAAAACGAAAAAACATTCATAAAAATAAATTTTAAAGCTGACAAGCATCAAAATCATTACAAAATCTAAAAAATCTAAATTTTAATTTAGAAAGTTTTTTCTTTTTAAGATTTATCTGAGAGAGACAGAGAGAGCATGAGCAGAGAGAGGGAGAAACAGACTCCCAGTGAGCAGGAAGCCCAATGCAGGGCTAGATTGCAGGACACTGAGATCATGACCTGAGCAGAAGGCAGATGCTTAACCAACTGAGCCACCCAGGTGACCCCATTTTTATTATTTAATTGCCTAACCCATGTTATTAATAATAACCAATTTTTCTACATTTTGTTGGCTACAAATTCTGATAGCTTGTTTGTAAGGTAACTAGCGGAGAGAATAAAAAAGTATTTTTTCTCTAGTATAATTTATAAAAATTTGCTTATTATTGATAGTTTAGAAAGCTGCTTTCAGCTTTACAGCTCATTATTGGTAATACTAGGTAAACATCTAGAATTGTCATCAAATTACTTTTGTGTGTGATTCAGAAGGTGTTCTGAAGATCAATTCTGGCCCCAAGCATTTCACACTCCTCCACTACCTACATACTTGAAAACAAATATCTTTCTTTTGTAAAGGACATAGATTATAATCATTTAGACATTTAGAAAAGGAAATTTTTTTATCAATTTTATTGTAGGATATTAAATTGAATTTTTTTCAAAATAATATCAATTTTAAAATATTAATGTCAGTAGAACTGAGTTTTCAAACTAATACTTTACATGAAGAATAAATAAACTTTAAGAAATGTTTTTTCTATTTATCATGGAAAATGAGAAAAATTAAAGGCAAAAATACTAACTTTGATTTAACTGAGGAAAACCATCTATGGACCAAACCATATATTCTTAATACATATTGAAAAGGAGCAGAATATGCCAAAACAAAATAAGTCATTTTGGCATATTGATTATTTTGAGTTAAAGTTACTTAAGAAATAGCCAGTACAACAAGGACATTCTGATTTTCCTTTGTCCCCTTGAAAGCAGAAAATAAATCTCCCTTGTGAAAAGTGCCCTTCCTCTACTAGGAGGGCAGAAGGCATCCTTATCATCAGAGATATGAAATTTAGGGCTGAGAAAGATGGATAATCAAAACTTGTTTCCTCACTAATTTACTACCCCAAATCCAACCTTCTTTATCTTATCAATTCTTTACAAAGTTATTGTTTCTTTGTTTAAAAGGTATAAAAGCCACTGGTTTGTTCATTTCATTAAGCCTATTTCTTATGGGGCTCTGTATGTACATACAAAATTAAATTTGTTTTCCTTCTGTTAATCTGTTTTATATTAATTTAATTATTAGACCAGCCAAAGAACCTAGAAGTTTAGAAGGGAGAAGTTTTCCACCCCTACAATGTCTTAAGCTTCAGAGTACTGAACACATTGTACTGAACACTAAAATAGTGTGAGAGTAATTTCATGTCAGACACTCATCTAATATTGCAATGTATCTAATAGTACCTTAAGACATACACCTTACAGTTATATTCATTTTTTTCAGTACTCAATGAATTAAACGAACTTGCTTTTTCTATAGCAGCAAAAACACAACTTGTTTTTATCCATGTCATATAGATATAATTTTATTATATCAGATGAAAAATGGTTTAAAACATTTGGCTTTACTGGATTACTGTATTTTAAAAAAAGACAACATTTTCATTAACTTAAAAAAATTAAATTATTGCCTTGTTGATGGCAAGGCTTTCTTTAATATATAAATAACCTCAAGACACACTTAAATTCATCTTCTGTCTAGGAGCACATTTGTAGCTAGGTTATCCTTAGATATAATCTATACTTTGCAAGGGACAAGTCATACTATTGTAAAGAAAGGAATGCCTAGGGCCTCTTCAGCAGGCTGGCAGGGATGAAGAGGACCAGAAATTAAAACTAGGGCAATAAATCTTACCAAGGGAAAATGGTAAAAAAAAGTTTAAATAACAGTATATAAAGCGAAATTACAATCTCAATCTGGATACATAATAGCAAAAAATATCTAAAGAAGTCAGATGTAGTGGTAGACACGGAGGAGCAGACTGTGGTAATCTTCATTATCAGATTCTAAAGCAATTGGGTTTGTGATTGGGATTGTTAGTCTTTACTTGCCCTTCCAAATCTACTCTCTCCCTTTAATTGTATTGCTATGCATAAGAGATGACTTCTACAAGTTGTATCACTCAGGTTCCCTTCCCCCTGGTCTTCCCATGGGGATTGTACAATACAAAGCACCAACAGGAGACGGATGTGTGGAAATAGAGATAGTCTGGAGTTTCCTTCACTTTCCCCCTGCATCTGAATTGTGTTGGTTTATGTGAAAGGACCAGTAGAGGTTCAGTGATTAAAAACTCAGGAGAGAGAAAGGAAATAATAGAGTAGCATCTACAGATGCAGCTCACTGGATGACCCATTTCCAAGGTTTTTAGCTCCCTACAGGCTTCATTAAATAATTTCTTCTCTTGCCCCTCTTGTCTCATATAGTAATGGCTTCCTAATATTCTCATTCCAGAGTTCTTCACTAAAATTTGCTGTTCCATAAAACTCTCCATACATTCGTTAAACTCTCCTCAGTTAATATCCTAGAATGTGCCATTTATTTCTTGCCAGAACTCTGACTGAAACTTGGCAATCTGCCTGGTTTGAAGAGCCCAGATGCGCCCAAGGTGATTCAACAGAGACTGACTTCTGGAGTAAACTGAAGGGTGCAGTGGCCTCGCTCCCTAACAAAAACATTTAACTGTAGAAAATTAAAAAACACAAATAAAACAATTTGAAGTCTCTGGAAATTGAAAAAAGGGGACATTCAGATTGCTAAGGGAAGAAATAAAATCACTATATGCAGGTGACACAATCTTATATACAGAATATACTTAAGGTATCCCCTAAAATTATTGGTCCTAATAAATGAGTCCAGCAAGTTAGTAGAATAAAGGATCAATATACAAAAATCAATTGCATTTACATGCACTAGAAATGAACACTGCAACTATAAAATTTTTTTCAAATCTTTTAGCAATAATATTGAAAAAGAATAAAACACACATAAATCTATCAAAAGAAGTACAAAACTTGTACAATGAAAATTTCAAAGAGATTTAAATAGATCTAAATATATGGAAAGATACTGCAAGCTCATGAATCCAAAAAATTGTGAAAATGGTATTATTCTCCAAACTGATCTACAAATTCAACATTAGCCCTATTGATATTTCTGTTATAGTTTTTCCCAGAAATTGACCAGCCATTTCTAAAATCTTGTGGAAATCCAAGGGCTTCAGAACAGACAAAACCACTTTCATAAAGAAAAATAAAGTTGGAGTACAAACACGTTCCAATTTCAAAATTTATTACAAAGTTGTTATAATCATTATAGTGTTCTACTGACATAAGGATGAATCTATAGATCAATGGAATTTAAATTGAGAGTACAGAAATAAGCTCAGATATTTATGGTTTAGTTTTTGAAAAGGTGTCAAGATAATTCTATGAAGAAAGGTATAGTCCTTTCAACAAATGGTACTGAGAAACTACATATCCACATGTAAAGATGAAGTTGAAACACTACTATACACCATACAAGCATATTACTTAAAATTAATCATAGATCTAAATAAGAGATCCAGAACATTAAAACTCTTAGAAAAAGAGTTTACCTAGGGTAAATCTTCATGACCATGGGTAGACAATGCTTTCTTAGATATGATATCAAAAGCATAAATGACAATATATATCCAAAAGAAGTGAAATCAGGATCTTGAGGAGATAGCTATTTTTACCCTCATGTTAATTGTAGCATTATTCACAATAGCCAAGATAAGGAAACAACCCAAGTATCTGCTAACAGATAAAAGGATAAAGAAAATGTGGTACACCTGCAATGGTATATTCAGCTTAGAAAAAAAAAGGAAATGCCATTTTTCACAATATAAATAAATAAATAAACCTAGAGGACATTAAGTTAAGTAAAATAAGCTAATCACAGGAGAACAAAAACTGCGTGATTTCACTTATATGAGATATTTAAAATAGTCAAACCAAGCAATAAAAGCAGAAGGGAAGGGGAAATAGGAAATTATTTTCAAGGGGTATAAGGTTTCTGTCATGCAAGATGAGCAAGTTCTAGAGATCTGCTCTACAACATAATACTTATAATTAATAATACAATGTTTTGCACTTTAAAATATGTTGAGAGGATAAATCTCATGTGTTCTTTACCAAAGGAAGAAAGAACACCACAAAAGAATACAAAGAAATTGCTAGAGGTGGGATATATTTAGTACCTTGGTTGTGGTAACAGTATCACAAACATGTCCAAACTCATCAAAAGGTATACATTAAATGTGTGCCTTTTTTATATTGATCATACCTCAATAAAACTAAAAATAAATGAGTGGTTAGACTAATAAAAACGAAAACCCATGCAATTGGAGAGAGTATTTGCAATTCAAATATTGATAACAGACTATATCCAGAATGTATAAAAAAATCTTACATCTCAGTAATAAAAATAGAAATCACCCAATTAAATATGGACAAAGGATTTGAATAGATATTACTCCAAAGATTATATACAAATATATATAAATGAGATAAGCACATGAAAATACACTTAACATTGTTAGGCATCAGGGAAATGCAAATCAAAACACAGAGAGATGCTACTCTATATCCACTTAGATGGCAGTAATAAGAAAGAAGATAACATATCTTGGTGAGAATCTGGAGAAACTAGAATCTTCATTCATTGCTGGTGGCAATGTAAAAATGTACAGTCACTTGGGAGAAAAAAGCTTTGAATTTCCTCCAATTTTGGTACAGACACTTTATCATATGACCAAGTAATTCCACTCTTAGGTATTTATTCAAGAGAAATAAAAGCACATGTTCATACAAAGACATGTACATGAATTTTTATAGTGGCATCATTCACAATAATCAAAATCACCTAAAACTTCCCACAGAAGTTCCCTTCTCTTAAATCAGTGCCAACCATGTGAACTGCTTTAATCAATATAATATGGGACAATAATCAATATAATAATGCTCAGTCAATCTGAATCTCAAGCTTAAAAGGCCTACAAGCTTCTGATTTTATGCTCTTGGAACCCACTGCCACAATATGAGGTGGGACCAGAACCAGGAAGCTCCAGCCAATAGCCAACATCAAATGTCAGCTATGTGAGTGAGTTACTTTGGTTGGACATCTGGGCTCAGTAGAGCTTTTCAGATGACTGCAGCTTCAGCCAACACTTGTAGAGCAGAGTCCCAATCAAGCCCAGTCAATTCATAGAATCATGACATACAATAAAATAGTTGTTGCTTTAATTTATTAAGTTGAAGGGTGTCAGACAGGTACTTGAAATACAGAGCATGGCATATCTCAGCCCTACTTAGTAGTGGGTAGAGGAGGGTCCTAACTTATTCCACATTCTGGTATTGTGCTCAAATATGAAACAGATAAATATGCAGTTGAAAGAGAATGTAGCTCCTAGTAACCTATTCAATAATATATGGCATGTAACTTTGGATAGTAAACTGAAAATATTTAAGTAATTATTGAAAATATTCAAAAGCAGGGGAAGCTGGGTGGCTTAGTCAGTTAGTTGTTTGACTGTTGATTTCAGCTGAGGTCATGATCTCGGGGTTGTGAGATTGAGCCCTGCATTGGGCTCCATGCTGGGCATGGAGCCTGCTTAAGATTCTCATTCTCTCTCTCTCTCTCTCTCTCTCTTTTTTTCCCCCCACCCTCTGCCCCTCTCTCCTACCCCCTCCTTAAAAAAAAAAAAAAAAGTGAGAAGATTCTAAATCTATGTTTCTTTTCAATGAAAATAAGAAAAATATCAGGTTTACCTTTATTCACTTAAAAAAAATCTATAAAATTCTTGTTTTGTCCTGGGCAGTGTGCTAAGAACAGAATAGAACTTTGAATAAAAAAGGACAGTTTCATTGACTGCACAGAGCTGCTGGATTTGGAGGTTGTGATAATTCATATGAGCTGTGTAGTGCCCTGATTTTGGTAGAAAACAGCATGAGAGGAAAGGATAGGTTTGAAAGATGTGTAATTTGGAGATGATATAAAAGTTTCTGTTTAACTAAATCTGACATGAGGGATAGAAGGAGAAATCAAGGTTAGCTATTGGGTTTTCAATTTAGAAAAATAGCAGAATTGGAAGCAAGTTGATTTTTTCTGTTTTGTTGACTTTAGGATATCCACGGGAGAGCTTTGGAAGATATTTAGAATGAAGGTGGAAGTATAAGCCTAATGCTCAGAAAAGAGACATGGGCTGGAATTATAATTTGCAGTCATCAGAATATGGATGTGCATAAATCTATGGGAAAGGCTAAGTTTGCTCAGAGAATATTTTAAGTGGGAAGATAAGACCATCTGAAAGAGAAGCATGGGCATTTTAAGACATGGCAGAGCAAGAAATACCGCCAAAGAGGATAAGGAATAGGCCGGAGCAACAGAAGAACTGGAGATGTATGACATTACAAACTGTTAAATATACCTGAGAGAATATACAACATAAATACTATGAAATATCAATTGGACTTAGAAATGATTCAATTCTTAGTGACTGGAAAAAGTGAATTCCTTAGCATTGTATGATCTCTATGAGGAAGCAAATACATTGAGCATTGAAAATACTCTCAAGATGTTTGGTTTTGAAGGGAAAACAAGAAACAGGGCAGTAGAGGCAGTGATGTGAAGGGGTTATGGGCAGAGACAGTTGGTGTTTTCTGCCCAACATGCAGGGGATAAGACTTTGCACTATATCTATAGAACTGTAAAACAGTAAGAGAACTCAGTAAACATCTGTCTGTGTTTATTATCACAATGCATAGGAATTCAATGATGAAATATTCCTCTTGGTCAGAGCAGACAACTCATCTCCATCATTTCCTGCGTACCCACTTCACAGCAAAAGAGAATAAGGGGTTGAAAGAAGAATTGGGGTTTATTTGTTTGCTTATTGTTTTAAGAAGGGAAATAGTTGTGTACCTTTAGATAGCCACAACATTCCTCCCAGTGTGATTAAACTCTAGGTGGATTTCTTCCTGTCTCTTGGCCTCCCTTAGCTCAGGGCATTTACTTAAAAAAATTTGTACCTGCAAAGTATTTCTCTGCGTGTTTGAGATATACATTTTTTAAAAAGCCTCTTGTTAGTTTTATAACCCTGGACTGTCTTTCTCAAGGACCTGGGAACCGCCCTTCGAAATGTGAACATCAGGGAAGGTAGCACCCTATCTCCCAGTGTCTGTGGGAGGGTCTGATGGGCACCTGCTCAAACTGTAAAACCACCTCCTTTTGTGACGGTATCAGAAAGTTTACTTTTCCTTTGGGTAAGGTCAATCAGCAAATACCAATCGCCTACAAGCTCCCTACTCCAGTTCCTAGAAACTATGGTGCCCTTTGTTTCAGCAGAGTTAATAGTGTGTTCTGTATTGCAACAGTACTGAATAAAATTTTTCTTACCTGTTTAACTTTGGGGGTGCTATTTTTACTCTGACAGGCAGGAAGGAATGAGTAGAGTTTGTAGATTCAGGTGAATGAAGAGATAATCAATAGAAGAGAGTTTCTAAAAAATAGATGAGAGATTTGCTTTAGCCTAGAGCAGAGACATCTCATGGTGTGTAATGTACATGATATTCTTTCAAATGACACCAGACTGAAGTGTATTGGCTTTCTGTTTGGAAGTGGGTAATGACACTCTTATTCTTTGACAAGAAAGTGACTATGTTGACATCTTTATGTCAGGTGTCTAAAATTAGCCAACTGTACTTATGGGCAGATGTAAGATTTTCAGTCACAATTGTTACTGTCACTCTAAATCTCTTCAAGATTTAAGTTAGACGATAATTGAGAGGAAACACTAATTAATTGTTTCTGTTCTTACCATTCAAGCTTAGCTCAATTAATTTTGCATTTTTCACAGGACTTTTGACATAAGCATGGTCAGAATTTATTTCACTGAATTGAATATCTACTTTTAGTTATGACATCATAAAGTGAAGTACCAAAACCATTTTGTCTCCAAACAGCAAAGAAACTCATTATTGAATTCAGATTTAATGTTATGTTCTTTATTCTTTAATAACGGTCAATAAAAGACTAGCTCATTTACACATTCGCTCAATGAAAGGAAGAGTTTTTTAATAATTAGACTTCCCAACAGCAATGGTATTATTTGCCTTTCAAAGGAAGGAAATCTCTGTCCCTAGAAGTATCACGCATTTAAAGAAAGACCAGAATGTGGCAGACCCTTATATTGGTCTGGTAGTTTTTCCTGCATCATGCATCATGCTCCTGCAAGTCCCCCAACCCCCACTTCATCCCCCCTCGAAGCCCCACGGATATGAGGCAGCCGGAACCTCCTTTCCAAGTCTGAAGCCACTCTGTTGCAGAAGCTGGCAAGGCCCCTCCTGCCAGATCTGCTGAGCCCTGGGGCGGGGGAGGTTGGGTCTAGTACTTTCTAGATGAGTGATTCAAACATATTACCTACTTTTACTGGGCTTCAGTTTGCTCATGAGTAACTTTTTAACATTCTGTAAAGTTCAAATAAGCTGCAACTAACTTATTTTGAAAATTATAAATGAATATATGAGCACTCAGTGTTTAACCAATAGTTTTCATCATAAATTTGTTAATGTAGATACACTAATTTATGTGCTTACATTAAGCAATACTCTAAGCATGATATCCAACTTTCAAAAGATACACTGTTCTCATTTTTAACCTCGACTGATGTCAGGTGCTGAGTGTGGAAGTTGGAGAGTGCAATCAGGTACTCATCCTCAACTTCTTTTTCTCCCAGTGTTTTCTCAAAGTGCAGTGAAAGTTGAGTTCTCAAGAGTTGCTGGTTTCTGTCATCAGTTGGTGTTATTTCTACAATCTTACACGTACTATTCGGGGTTGAGGGGAGGCAAGAGAGAGGGTACAGGTGGTCTCGTTGCTTTAGGAACAAGTTTCCCATAGCTGAGAGTGGAAGTGCTCGCTGAATGCGATAAAGGCTTATCAGAACAATGATGGGTTCATGCATTCTAATAAGTATACTAGGTTTTTACTTTGAAAACACACCACAATCTCTAATTAACTGAATTTCCCATTCATGCTTTTGAATTAGGAATATGCAATTCTGGCAGAAGAACATGAGTGAAAATTTGCTTTCTATTAATGTGGAAACACAGCATCCTTAAATTATATCTGTGGAAACTGTATATCCTGTCCTTTCCATAATGGATACAAAACATGCTAAGACATTCAATTAAAACTAGTAGTTGAGAGATCCTAGCCTCATAAAAATTCTAGGTGTTTGGTTTTAGACATTAAAATAGTGTTGAGAGAGATAGTCCAGTCTGGTAAAGGATGAGGAAAACAACTTACTGAAGGATAAAATGTCCAACGGCCATTTTGTCCTTCAAAAGGAAGGTAACCATAAAAATTAATTACACATTGGAGATCCAGGGTGCATTAGATAACATATTTTAAAACTGAAGCTTGCAACTATATTTAAAGCCTTGTAATGAAGGACCAATTGTCTTACTTTTTCCCTTTTTTTTTTCTTAGCTTTAGAATTTGTTTAAGGCTCAACTTGTTTAGGTACTAAAAATTTGGAACTCTAAAATGAAGTTTGACACATTATCTGTGTCTGGGTAAGTTCAGCTATGTATCTCTGATGTAGCCATTTATAGATCACGGGTGGCTATAAGCTCTTATTGATATTATATTCCTCCTTGAAAAGTAGTCAACTAGGTGTGACCATATACTTGTTTCAGTAATGACTATTTCCTTAAATATATATCCTACATATACTTTGGAGATGAATAGTAAGAGGGGCATAATGTCCTGTGGTAAATGCTATGTTAACTTTGTAAGATAACAAATTTGGAGGTAATATCTCAATTTTTAAAAAAATGTTAATATTGATGGATTTTATGAAGAAAAGTTTAAAAATATTATAAAAGATTAAATTTGGGTTACCAGATCTTGCATGTGACATTAGTCACCCTCACTTTTTTATATCATTTTCTGTATAGATGGCATATATACCAACATATGCCTTGAATTTTGTGAGTAATATATAATTGTATACCCAACTAGTTTCATTCAATAACTTGTAATAAATTATTCTTAATTCTCATTTATTTGAAAAACCAAGTAATCTCAAAATCAGAGACTATTGAATTTGGAAAATTAATATTAATATCAAGTAAATACCACTTTTATTTTATTCCAAATATGTAACTATTTTATTCCCATTTCTGCTGTGTTATGAATCTACTCTGGTAGATATTTTCTTATGACCCATTTGCAAGTATATATTCTAGGCTTACTTTCTGCTGTATTTAAATGCATGATTGAATTATTTTATGAGTATACAATCACTTCTAAAACTTTTTATTATGCTAATTTAAGACATTACTTTCTATTTAAATTGTGTTATTGGATACCAAATAGTCCTTGTCTTCTGTTTATTAGAGAGGAGAACTAGTAAGGAACAGAAGATAGAATTCAAACTGGGATATGGTACCTGAGAAAAATTTGAAACATTTTAAATGAAGGCACAAATTTTAATCCAGTTCAGTATTTAAATGGCCTCATGAGCTTTGAAAGAGTCATCTCATATTAAGAGAGAGAAGGAGTACTATGGAAGACTCTTGAATATGCAAATTAACCAGTATTAATTAGCTCCAGCAGCCATATATTTTAAGTTTAAGTGTTAGAACTTAGATAAGGCAATAAGACCAAATCAGGTCTTAGTAATTTACATTTTTATAGTTCTTCCTAAAGCAATCTAGGATTGACTGTTATTGCCAAGAGAGGACATCAACTAGTATCTAAAATGCACTGCACTCTAGGCTATGCGTTTAAGTATGATCCCTTGTCGATTTTGAAGAGTTCTGCTTAAACGGGTAATACTTTAATAAGGAATAGTCTTTTCTAGTTGTTAAATGATGGTAAATAGTATCTTTGAAATCAAGTGACATTTAAGGTGACTAAGGTATCTTATTTCCTTTGGAATCTGTTCATTTTCTCTAGCTGTTTTCATTTTCATCCTTGCTGTCCCCTTAAGGCATACATCAGAGTCTCCTTTAAAAGCATTTTCAACTCAGTCCCAGCATCAAAGCAAACAAGGAACCAGGACTGAAACCAGCTTTAAATGTGTCCTTATATTTGTTTTTTTAGACATGGTGCTCAGACTTAATAAGTTTCACTCAGTCATCTCTGATGTAATGTTATCCCATACATGGAGAATTTGAAGCCACTGAAAATAGTATTTTGCTCTTCACTTCAGCTATTTCAGGGATTTAGAGAAATCTCACTTGAAGAAATTCATTTCACAAAGGTAAAGAATTCTGCCTCATTCAGTCTTATTGCATGATTCCAGAATGTTCATTTTCTTCTAGAGAATCCTGATGATTGTACAGGGGCAATAATCAGCAATTACCTATCACAAAAAGAGTGTTAAGAGGCTACTGTTCCAGACACACAATTTTCAGGAGTCTAAGTTCCTTGTGGGGATTTCAAAGGACAGAGTTTTAAAAAGTGATCTTGAAAAGATTATTTCATCTCACATTATTTTCGCCATACTTTAAAGCAGACTACTCATCTCCGAGGCCCCCCTAAGTGTGGCCTCATTTCCCACACTTTCAGTACAATTTACTGTTCATGGGATAAGGGTAAGCCAACCAGATTTCATAGAAGTGGATTGCCAAGGATAAATAGTGGTCATCAAAAATGTAAGAGGGTCATCAGAATCACAATTCTAGGAGTGATGTAGAAGAGGAATTAGCAATCAGCCATGACTTCGATGTACTGCATTATGCAGACTGTGGCTTATGCTATTCCAGGTAATTCTTTTCAACAAGAACATTTGAGGCCATAAGACAAAGAGACCTTTTCTACTCTTCAACACACATTAGAGTTGTTCAACAGTGTATTATTTTATTTCCCAAGAAGGGTTTTTTTTTTTTTTTAATGGCTCAGACAACCATTTCATCTGGTTCTCTCCTAATTAATATTGCTATTCTCCATTTTACTGAGGCAGGGCAGACTGTTGGAAACTTCCCAGGGGTATCACGAAAATGACAGAGCATAGAGAGAATATGAACCAAGAGGTCCATTAGAATGGATGAGCCTGCAAGGAGTGAAACTTTGCTTCTGCTTTGATAATAGGTAGTTGAAGGCATCATGATCTAAATCCAGTCCTAGTAAAAACTGTCATTTACTGGCTACTCTAAAGCCAGTTGCAATATTCCATTCCCAATTATTAAATTAAAATAAGTTAAGACAGTTAAGTAAATAACCCAAGTGGGTCTCTTAAGAATTTAGTGCAAATATTATATTTCAACATCTTTAAGTCATCAAACTACGAAAGAAGCACCAATAATTACTTAGAAAAAGTGACTCTGAATACTAGTCTTAAAATTCAGTAACAGCTTCAAACTGTAAATACACATTCCTTTTTAGAACAAACATCTGCATATTGTTCTCCAAACCAGAAGTTTCTGTATAGGAGCAATCACTTCCCCCCCACCCCCATAAACTAAGAAAGCCTTAAGAATTTTAATTATTAAACTGTCTTTAAAATAGTTTGCCTATAAATAAGATAGCATTGTTTATTTTTCTAAAAGTAGGTGGGATTTTTCTAACGTAATAAAATGAAGAAGAAAAGCCATCTGTTAGAATCCGGTTACATCATTCATTTACCACAACAATGAGATATTTCTATATATTTCCCCTTTTTCTAGTATAAGAACATAGGTGTACCTTTTTTAAAAAGCTCTTTTAATTTTGACTACTAACCCCTCTCTACCACAGGACCACTAGAATACTGGTTTATGTCAAAAGATGAGTTTGCTTCTCTTCAAATTTTCCATAGTCACTCTTTCAACCAGATTCAAGTGAGACATACCTGCATCATCTCTGACTTAGAAAATAACTTGTTACAAAAGTCTCTGTTAACATAACACTTTGAAATTAACTTGTCAGTTCTAACAACAACATTCTAATTTGAGTCTTTGAGAATGATTTCACTCATTCTTCCAGCACTTTCTGTTCCCACCCACCTAATTTCATTGGCTTATGGTACCAGTATCACAAATATATCTGCTGCAGTTGCCAACTATAAATTCATCTGGAATGGCAGGTAAGGATAATTTTTTCCTTTTAGCACATGGACATTTAAAAAAAAATCCCTACTGTGTTTCTACTGTTTCCTCTCCACTATTCATGTGACTACTTTATAGTTTAACATTAAGCTTAAAATTCGACATGTGGGGGGGAAAAAAAGTCTCTGCTGGCCAATAACCACCTGAAAATTGTCCACTTCTGTACCCTTCCTAACTAAGTCCTTACTGTTTATTTGCAAACTTTTCTGCAGTTTTGGTTTGGGTTCCTCTGGGTAGGTCTTGAGACAAGGATTTGAGTGCAAATGATTTATGTGGGAAGTGAAGGTAAGACTAACAGGAATGGGAAACTGAGGTAGGAAAGAGAAGACAGCCAATAAAGTGTACATTACTAACTCAGCTAACATTGTGGCAACAACTCAAATACATGGGGAAACTCTGGGAAGTGGTGTACAACCCATACCTTGGAATTACTAACCCAAGAGGTGAAAATACTGGGATATTTAAACACCAGTCCACTAACAGCTATTGACTGAAGGCTAATCAGGGAACCAGAAGAAGTGTTAATTCTGGAATACTTCAGTCTATCATGAACACATGTCGAAAGGCTATGGCATTGGAAATTCTCCAGCAAACACTGAAGCGAGCATGGCTCAAAGATGTGGGCAGGGACCCATAGAGTTTTTACATCTGCAACCCACATCACTCCTGTAACAGGGAGAAACTTAGCACATGTGACTCCATATTGCCTCTATCTGCCTTGCTGCTGTGATGTATGGCTTAGAAATTCTGTTTGGCCCTACACACGGCTAAGATTTGCAAAACCCGCTCTTTACCCCAAACCTACTTCCCCTGAGGAGAAAAGGAAGTACATACAGAAATGCCTATGCTCTGCTTCAGATTTACAGGAACAACCTGACCATATTCCTCTGTGCACAGATCAGCTGACAAGGACAAAGAAGTTATACGACCCTCCTCAGAGGTCTACAGATGTGAGTCATCTTTTGACTCCAACCCCCTCCCGCTAACAAAAGCAGCTGGAAATTTCAGGCCAAGAAGAGATGGTTCTTTAGCATAATAGTTCACCATCTTGACGGGTTGCTGGCTTCCAAATAAAGTCGCTTTCCTTACCCCATCATCTCGCCTCTCGACTTCCTGGCCTGTCCTGTGGCAAGAAGAACGATGTTAAAGCTAATTCAGGCTTGTTAACTTAAGATAGACATGCCTTTAGAATCATCAGCATTAGATATAAAACTTATTCTACAAGGTTTACTAAAAGTCAAATAAGCTCATGTTATCTCTCTTGCACGTTGTCAGTGAAAATGACTTAAAAATGATGGTTGATATTGTCTCATGAAGTTTTCATCGGTAATTGTTAAGAGCAAATAGGTTAAATAACAAAAGGTTTATAGATAAAGTTTTAAATAGCGTGAACACTATCTTTGGGAACCTAAAACTGAAGTTTTGCTCGGTTAAATGATAAATTGTGTTGAGTTCATTGAATATCTTAAGTCTTTTACAAAAAAGACAAGAGACTAAACCATTAATTGCTAAACATGGGTTTGTATGTCTTTGTCTTATAGAGAAACCAAAAATACTCAGGTTTGTTAGTAAACATATATTATGCTCTATTTTCTACATGAAAAACACACGTTTCTAAAAATTTTGAAATCTATGTATAAATTTGCCAATCTAAAGAATTCTGGTATAATAGTTCACCATTGGTTACTATTTAGTTTTCACTGGAAACTAAGATTTTTTAAAAAGTTAAAATTCTGAAAACATAATTAATGATAGAAATGATAAGGAAAACAATATGTGTTACAGGTTAAAAAAAAAAAGATATGAGGAATGAGAATACGTTTTTACTGAGGGGAAAAAAAGGAATCATCCTAAAATGAGACTTACAGTGTAGAGAGGGAAAACTTAGGACAAAATCTGAACGAAAAAGGAAGTTGTAGAGGATTCATGAAGAAGAGTCTTTGAAAAGAATTTTATGCATGGTCAGGACTGAGATCGGAATGAACGTGTTTTAAGAGTACACTGGTATAAGATCAGAATTTGGTTTCTTAGATTGTTGGTCTGCTTTTGATAAGAAATTGCAAATAAGGTTTTTTTTTTTTTTTTTTCTTTATCAGCTCAGGAAAAACAAAGTTTCTATGTTTTGCCTTCATCAGGATTCTGAATACTTAAGAAAGGTAAAACTTCTGGAGAAGCCTGGATGGCTAAATTGGTTAAGTATCCATCTCTTTTTTTTTTTCTTTTTATATTTTTATTTATTTATTTGACAGACAGAGATCACAAGTAGGCAGAGAGGCACGCAGAAGGAGGGGGAAGCAGGCTCCCGGCTGAGCAGAAGCAGGCTCCCTGCTGAGTAGAGAGCCCAATATAGGGCTCAATTCTGGGACCCGGGATCATGACCTGAGCCCGAAGGCAGAGGCTTTAAATCACTGAGCCACCCAGGTGCCCCTAAGTATCCAACTCTTGATTTCAGCTCAGGTAATGATCTCAGGGTCCTGGGATCAAGCCTTGTCTCGGGACTTCAAGTTCAGCGGGGAGACTGCTTAAGGATTTCCTCTTTCTACTCCTCCCCCTGGTCACATTCGCTTTTAAAATAAATAAATAAATAAATCTTAAAATAAAAAAAAAATTAAAACTTCTCAACATTAAAGGAGCTAAGTTTTGTTAACTATGTGATCTGTGAAATCTCTTATTGCCACTTTGGTTGGATAGAGAGTTAAATATTAAATTTTCTAATAATCTGTAATCCTATTTAGGCATGCCCTTTAGAACCTTCTGAAGTTTTTAACAAAATTTCCCAAAATTCAAATTCTAAATGAAGTCTTTTTGACTAATTAGGCTTGTTTATTTGGTATGTTGAGTGACATGGGAAGCATTGTAAAAACTTCTGAGGTTATATTGTGTGGGTGAATGCTATAACTGTTGCAGAAATTATACAAAATTAAAGTTTTAATATGTCCTGGTATAATGTCATCATATGTAATTCTTTTTTTTTTTAAAGATTTTATTTATTTATTTGACAGAGATCACAAGTAGGCAGAGAGGTAGGCAGAGAGAGAGAGGAGGAAGCAGGCTCCCTGCTGAGCGGAGAGTCTGACGAGGGGCTCGATCCCAGGACCCTGAGATCATGACCCGAGCCGAAGGCAGAGGCTTTAACCCACTGGGCCACCCAGGCACCCCAATCATATGTAATTCTAATTACTGAAATGTGTGTCACAAAAATAACCAGATTTCCTTGTCAACATTATAATGAACTCTCATCAAGTTTTTACTCATGGCCATTTTTGAGTCTTTGTCATTTACAGTTATTGTTTCACTCTGATACTCTTGTAAATGTGTTTAGCTTCAAGGAGATTCATGAAAAGGACTTTTGACAAATACAGGTTTCTGCTATCTTTAAGATCATTAAACTGAACTAGGGATTTCAGAAACTAATGGAAAACCTGCATGCAAACAGAACAAGAATTGGTTACATGAGACTAAATAAATTGAGAAAAATGATGATAGTTTTTATGACTTTTGTATGAAACATCACTGGTTTTCTAATATTTGCCCTTCCAGATTTAAGGAAACTTTTTCTTTTAAGCTATCTATGATTTACAGAAATTTGATAAAATATTCCTTTGTGCACGAATTGAAACATTTATCTTTTCTCCCTACCTGAACTCTCCAGAATTCAGAAACTCTCAGTGAGTATTCTTTCTTTCATGGCAATTATTATTGTTTGTGTAATTCAGTAGACATCTGTTGTCCTTATAACAGAACACCATTGAAAACATCGGTTATATTACCAAGGCTTGACTAGAATGTTATATTTGAGAGAGACAATAGACTTGGAGATGACCAGGCAGCTTTAAGGAACTAAGGTCGACTTTATGCAGCCAACAAAGCCCCTGGAAACAAAAACAGCCTGATACTCTGCTTACAGAGTTCCCAGCAGCCTTACCAGGAGGGTAAAGAATGTCACTTCCTGACAGGTGCAAGAACCTCAAGATATTTTGGGGACCTTGAGAGGAGAGGAATTCACCCAAATAACCAACACAGGCATTGCAGGCAAATCTGATGGCAGACATTTGGCTTGGCTCTTAGCTTTAAAAGGCTGTTTGTTAGAGGGATGCCTGGGTGCCTCAGTCTGTTAAGTGTCTGCCTTTGGCTCAGGTTGTGATCCCAGGGTTCTGGGATTGAGTCCCTCTTCTCCGTCTGCCTTTCTCATTCTCTCTCTCTCTGTCTTTCATGAATAAACAAATAACATCTTAAAAAAAAAAAAAGGCTGTTAGAAGTCCAATCTGAAATTCCTTAGAAAAAGTTCAGTGAGGCAGATTAAAAAGAACCGATATTGCTAATCACTAATCACTATTCTTGCTGCATTTATGTAAATAATTAGATCAAGTCTGTTAAAACTGGTCTTATTTCGCAATCAAATTATTCTTCACCTGGCTATCTTTGATCAAAATGAAGGTGATTTTAGAGTGAAAAATTTTGTTTCAGAAACAGACTTCTGTAGATACTAGATTCTAGTTCTGTCACTAGATTCTAGTCTTTGAGTGTTATTTGCTTTTTTTTTTTTTAAGTTTTTACTTTATTTATTTATTGGACAGAGAGAGAGATCACAGGTAGGCAGAGAGGCAGGCAGAGAGAGGAAAGCAGGCTCCCCGCTGAGCAGAGAGCCCCATGCGGGGCTTGATTCCAGGACCCTGAGATCATGATCTGAGCCGAAGGCAGAGGCTTAACCTGCTGAGCCACCCAGGCGCCCCTACTTCTAAAACTAATCTGGATCCTGAATTATTCCGCTTTCCTCAAGCATTTGGTCATAACTCCCCAAATTAAATTTCCGGTTTTCTCCCATTCTCTACATTTGAAATCACCAAGTTCTAAAACTGCCCTCTTTCCTAAAGTCCCGCAAACTGAAGCTAGACAACCTAAAGTAAACTTCAGAGAAATTGCCACAAAAGCTCTTACATAGACAATCTTCATGCCCATTGTGTGAGCCATTCAAAAGGATCACCAGAGATATTTGAACTACAAACCAGAAAAATCTATCAGAATGCTGCTGCATGCCCTCACTCCATCTGAGGATGCTTTGAGCCCAGCATCTAAAAATCTTCTCACTGGCAGTCCTTGGGACTTGGGCACTGGGTTTATAATTTGCTTCAACCATTAACCTGTGTTTGTCTTTTATTTCCATAGAAATGGTTATGGTTACTTCTAAGACCGCAATGCCAAAAAGAGGCACTAAAGAATATTTCACAAGTCAAGTCAAATGATTCTATTCTACTGTTGCCCCTTGTTGACCCTGTTTCAGCAGGAAGTAGTCAGATGAGTGATGATGTCCCCTTGTCTCTTATCCCATATGATCGTGGAATGGACCTTAGACAGTAGGCATTATAACAGGGAGAAATTTGGCATATGTGACTCCATACTGCTTCTGTTTCCCTTGCTACTGTGACTTGTCACTTAAAAACTTCTGCTTAGCCCTGTCCAAAGGCATGTTACAGCTAAGATTTACAAAAACTGCTTTTTACTTCAAATCTCCTTCACCTAAGGAGAAAAGTAAGAGTGTACAGAAATAACTATGCTGTTTAAAAGATTTACAGAAACAACATGACTAGACTCCTGTACACAAAGATCTACTGACAAAGGACAAAGAAGTTGTACAACCTTCCCCAGATGTCTAGAGATGTCATTCATCTTGTGATTTCAGTCCCCTCCCAGTTCCTTCTCTTGCTAACATAAAGGAGCTGGAATTTCATGCCAAGGGGAGATGGTTCTTTAGGACAAGAGTCCACCATCAGATTGCTGGCTTTCTGAATAAAGTTGTTTTTTTGAGCGTATTGCCTCATGACTTACTAGCTTGTCCTGTGGTGAGCTGGAGCTTGGACTCAGCTACACTCCCCATTCAATGGCATGTTTTCTTGCCACAAAAGAGTATTTTATGGATTTTCTATATATAACTTTGTAAGGGGTTCTCAGTGTTGGAATTATCTAGGTTTCCATGCTTGGTTGTCTTCTTTCTGTACTCTCTTTTGGCAGGATCACTTGTCTCTTCCTCACAGGTAACTCCCCAAATTTTATCAGTGTCCCAGCTTAAATGACACTTCTGGTATGACAGTTCTTCTAGTGTTATTCTCCCCACATTAAGGTACCCACATTTTTCAGCTTAGGAAGGATTTTGCTATATTCTTCTTATATATGTCTCTCTCTGCTATGATTTCTGAAAGAGATCAACTTTAAAGTAGAATGAGCAGCATTAGCTCATGTTCTTGAGAATACATATATTTTCAGAATGATGTAAACTGTGCATGTTATCAGCAACCATGAAAACACCTAAACTGTTTTAGTTTAAACTAAACAGTGTGACATGAAGATAAATAAATTTTCACAGTACCGTGCAGGTTTTTGAGTTTTGCTTTGCAACAGTGATATTATGCCTATTTTCTAGTTTTTAATTAGGTAAATGACAGAAGTTAATTTGGCACAAAATTGAATACATGGTATTATGAGAAAGTAAAATTCACCTGAGATATTAGTAGCCAGAGGTAACTGCCATTAACTTACTGAATCACCACAATCATATAGCTATTTATGCATGTAATCATATGCATTTAAATAATTGACATCAGTGGTATCATAACATAAGATTTATGAAGATATCTTTTAAATAGTCTCTTTTCACACTCCCAAAATGTTATAAGAATGTAATTATGCTTATGTAGAATCTAGACTTATTTTCAGATACCCTGTTATCAATCACATCCTATTACAATTACATTTTCAGTTTAATTCTGGTAAATAAAAATGCAACTAGTTTTTATACTTTTTTCCCTCCAGTAAACTTACTCAACTATTAATTGCTCATTTATTTATTCCAATAACTTATTTATAGGTTTATTTGTATTTTATGTGTAAGCAACCAAAACATCTGCAAATAATGATAGCCTTGGGTTTTAATCTTTGTTTATCTCCTTGTTTTATTGCACTAAGACTTCCCAGGTTGAATAAAAGTGGAGATAGTGAGCTTTTGCTATTTTATTGATAATATTTTCAAAGGTTTTTAGTATATTCAAGTTATCATATTTGCTAATTAGAATGAGAATGACATATTTATTGTGGAACTGACATTTCCTAATTTGCTACCACTATGCTACTGAGTTTCTGTGTTAATTGAACTTTATCATAATATACTATCTCTCATAGACATGGGTGGGTTCTATATATGAATGCTTTAATATTTTTGCTTTTTTTTGGTTAGTCATATTTTTCTTTTCTATATCAGTTTGTCTGGTTTGGAATCAAGGTTAGAAGAGTCACATGCAATAAATTGTAAGAATATTTCCATGTTTGGTCTTAAACAGTGATAAACTCCTGTGGTTTGGAACCTCTTTGAGAATCTGATGAAATCTATCTAGAGATTCCTGCTTGGCAAACACATGAAAGTATTGGGAGAGTGGGGTACCTGGATGGTACAGTCGGTCTAGTGTCTGACTCTTGGTTTCGACTCTGTTGGTGATCTCAGGGTCATGGGATCAAGCCCTGTGTGGAGCCATTCAGGCTCCCCACTCAGCGTGGCATCTGCTTAAAACTCTCTCTTCTCCTTCTGCCCCTCCCCCCACACTCTCTCTGTCTCAAATAAATAAATAAGATCTTTTAAAAAAAGAAAGTACCGGGAGAGTCACTCATCCAGAGAGGTGGTGGAAGCACCATGCCCCTTCCCACATACTTTGCCCTATGCATCTCTTCTATCTGGCTGTTCCTGAGTTGTATCTTTTATAGCCAGTTGGTAATTCTAGGAAGGAAGGAAAGAAGGAGAAAGAAAGAGAGAGGGGGGAGGAAGGAAGGAAGAGAAGGAGGCGAAGGAAGGAAGCAAAAGAAGAGAAAAGAGAAAGAGAAGGAGGGAAGGGGGGAGGGAAAGAAAGGAAGAAAGGAAAAAACGAAGGAAAAGAAGGTGGGAGGGAGGAAGAAAGAAAGAGACAAAAAGAAAGGAAGGAAAGAGGAGAGAAAAAAGAGAAGAGAAAAGAAAAGAAAAGAAAAAAGAAAGGAAAAGAAACAAACCTATGCTTTTGCCAGGAAAAGAATAAGCACATGAACACAAATATTTTCATACATATTGAGAGAATTTATTGGCCTGCTAGAGAGTATCCCTTGGCCCTCAAGGATGCCTATTATATTCCTAGAAGTTTCTAGATTCAGGAATATAAAAGTAAATGGTCTAATTTTTCCAGAGTTCATCATCATTATTAATGTCTGACAATAAATATTCAGCTTTTTTTTTTTCATTCATCATTGAGTATCATGAGCTCCACCAACAGTTCAGGAAAATAAATGCTAACTAAAGACAAACTAAAACTAAAGACAATTCTTAAAAAAATCAGTAAGAACAAAGTTAACAGCATTGAAGAAAAATGTCCTAAAAATTAAAAAAAAACTTAGGAAAGAAAAATGGCTAATAAAAATACTCAATCACAGGAAAATGCAAATTAATACAACATAATATTGTCTTGACCTCAGGATACTGAACAATTCTATAATATTCAGTGCTGCAAAGAGAATGGCAAGCAGTACCTTTGATACTAATGATAAAATTATAAACCAGTGATCTTTTTGAAGTCAGATTTTCAGTATTTATCAAAGCCTTTGACACTGCAATTCACCTGTACTCAAAGATGTATGAAGAAGCAGAATCATTACATTCAGGTTTGTATAGTAAAACTTAAATTTCTCTCAGTGGAGAATGATAACATATATGTTATATCTGTACAATGGAATACTGAGGAATAATTTTAAGGGAAGTGTTATAGACATGGAATTATTTCATAGATATTAGGATATGTATGGCATGGTTATATTATTAAGTAAAAAAGGCACTCCACAGTAATATTTAGTAGTTTTCATTAGGGGAAATATATGAAACAAATATAGATAAACATTCATGAATGAAAGTTTAATAATAATTTTAAAGGTCTGGAAAAACAAAACCGAACATCAACATATTTATATCTGGAGAAAGAAATAAAGTAGATGCAGGGCTACAGTGAAGGCAGACTTTCCGAACTATATTTTCTGTACAACTTGACATTTTTAACAAGTACACATTTAGCTATAATTTGTATAATTCAAAACACATTAAAAAGTGGAAAAACTAGATAAACCTCACATTATTAAATTACGTTATTTTCTGCATTGTTCACATTTACTCTTATTTAGCTGTTGTTTTGACTTGTTATATACAAGTAAATCTAAGTTAATGAACCTATTAACATTAATGCTGTAAAACGCTACTACCCTAGTTTTCATACCACAATCTTGAGTTTGCAAATTACTTGTGATTTTAAACATACTTTATATATTGAAAAAATCCTGTTGAAAACTTAACTGCCTAAATTGGAGAAAAGTATTATTTTTGACACTTTAAAGATCTTCATTGTCTTTAATGTGCTCTCAGAGAAAAAAATCCAACTTTAGAGAAAATAATTTTTCTGTTAGAACAACGTAAGCTTTCTGTTTAATTACTCTGTAGTTGTGTACGTATATGTATGTATGGATCGGTATATAAAAAGGTATGACTGTGTATAAAGTGTAAATTCAAGATAAGCAAAGGCTCTGCTTTGAGATATCCTTGAGCAATCTGACCCAAATTCAGACTCCCAATTCTTTTTAAAATTAGCCAAACTCTTGGAAGTAGGTTGGTCTAAATCTGGAAAAATAAAGGTTTCAGGCCATTGACACACTGAAAGTGTATTTATTTAATATTGCTCAATAGAACAGCATTCTGCATTACAAATTAAATGGAAAATGCAGTTAATTTTTCAGAATCTATTTTTAAGACTTAATTAAGTCTTCATCTTTATTTTCAATATTACTCTGTCTTTGAAAATAAAGTTATAGAAAGATTAGTCTCTTTCTAAGATTATTATGAATGTGAATAATTAGCTCTTCCATCATGCATTATATACATGTTGGACTTTTCCTTAATTGAATTTTTAACCATTACTATAAATATTCTAATTTAATTTGTTCTAAAGTGTCTTATTAAATAGCCCAGAGGTGTTGACTTATTATAGAGGTGAATCAAATGTTTAAATTGCACTTCAAGAAAAAAAATAAAAGCAGCATAATTTTTTTTTTGGCTTTAGTTCCTTTTTCTTTTTATGTATTTTCAATCTTATAGAAAAATTGCAAGAATAATAAAAAAAATTAAATAACTTACACTCCAGTTGACCAGTGGTTTATATTTTGTCTTATTTGATAATCTCTCCTCCCTCCCTCTTTCTCTGTGTCTCTCATCTTTGAGGATTATAATTGCACATGTGTTTGACTTCTCGATATTGCCTGACGGGAAGCCTCTATGCACTATTTAAAAATCTTTTCTTTTGGGGCGCCTGGGTGGCTCAATGGGTTAAAGCTACTCTGCCTTCAGCTCAGGTCATGATCCCAGGGTCCTGGGATCGAGCTCCGCATCGGGCTCTCTGCTGAGCAGGGAGCCTGCTTCCCCCCTCTCTCTGCCTGTCTCTCTGCCTACTTGTGATCTCTGTCAAATAAATAAATAAAATCTTAAAAAAAAAATCTTTTCTTTTCCTTTTTATTTTTCTGGTAGGATCACTTCTATTGCTCTATCTCCAAGCTCACCATGTTTATTGGCATCTCCACTAAGCTTGCTAAAGCCATTTGAGGGATAGCTGATTTCATTTCATATACTTTACTTCTTAATTTTAAAATATCAATTAGTTTTTTTTTTAATGGCTTATATTTCTCCACCAAGATTCTCCATCTGTTTATTTTTTATGGCCGTATTTCCCTTTAAGTCCAAACATTTTTATAATAGCTGCTTTGAAGTTCTGGTTTTCCACTTCCACATTCAACATTTGAGTACCTGCAGATTCTGTCACTAATGATCACTTCTCTTATCTAATGGTCTGATATTCCTTCTAATTCTCAGTTAGTATTTTGCTTTGTTTTGGTATTTGGGGCACTATGAATATTGCATTGTAGACACTGAAACCGGTTAGCTTTCTTTGAAGAATGTTGAGTTTTGTTTTTTCAAGTAGTGAATTTGATTGGACTTAAATTCTAAACTCTGTCTTACCTTCAGGAAAGGAGGAGTTAAAAATCCCTGCTCAGTGCTGTAATCTTTCATCTATTGCTATCTGTAAGGCACCTTTGTGTACATAATTTATGGAAGAATCAAGGATATTAAAAAAGTTTATAGTCAGGTTTTGGTCTATCCTATCTGTGGATACTCCATATTCCCTGGATGTTTTAATTCCTCTGGAATTCCTAAACTCTGGCTTTTCAGACTAGTTAAACTCTGACTTTGCGCTTCTTCACACTATAAGGAGAGAAAAGCCATCTAAACTCAAGTATCACACAGTGAAAATTACCCTTCCTGCAATCATCTACCCTCCAGTTCTGCCTGATGTAGGTTGTTTTCCAATATTGTCAGTTGTTATCTTTTCAGCTTTTTCACAGAGTTTTCAATTGCCATATATAAGAGGATGAGTCTCACACAAACTACTGGACTGCTATCAAAAGTAGAAATGCTTTGTCACTAATTAAGCATATTTGTTTTCAACTGCATGCATTGTCATTTGAGGCACTGATAATTGATTCTGTAAATATTATGCAAAAGATAATAGTCTTTAAATCCTTTTCCCCCCACTCCCAAAAGTAATAAAGTAAAATAGAAGCTTAATGTAGGAATCATCTTTGCGCTACCTACTTTGAAATGATTAACAAGAACCATATGAGGGGAGTACTGTTATTTTAAACATGAATAATTGAGTCTCCGGAGTTGGATATCTTGTACAAGGTCAGAAGATTGCTAGACTCTACCAAAAAAAAAAATTAATTCAGGATTCCAGAATAACCTAATCATGCTAAAACTTCTATTAAAATAGTTATTTTAGAAATACAGTTTGATTCATTTTAATGTAACTATGTCTCAAAACTGAAATCCTTTAGAAATTCCAAACAAAAAAGTTGTTATTGACAAATACATAAAGAAGTGCCATAGTTGGGGTTTCGGGGTTTTTGTTTTTGTTTTTAATCAGAACATTAGAACACGGTGGAAGTCATATGAAATACCCTTTGGCATTAAAATCAACGATTAAACCTAAGTTATTCTTAAGTCAGGATAAAGTTTTTATTCTTCTGAATTCATTCTAAAGCAGCCCATAGTTTGTCATCTTTTTTAATGCTTATAATGTTGGTGTCAAAATGAAAAAATTAATGAAGTGACTCATTACCAAATAGTTCTTAGGCTAGTTCTTATCAAAGTTTTCAGAATTAACTGTGACTTCCTTGAAAAACAGTTCTGTTGACTGAATCCCTCTATATCAGCAAATATAGGACTGGGTTAACAACAATCTCTAGATTGTATTTGCAAACATATTTATTTATGATTCAGTTTTTTTAGTAGAATGTGTATTATCTGATAATGTGCTGATAAGTTTTAAATCTTCAGTTTACTGCTATGTTTTGGTTGCTCTTTTCTTTTCAGCCTTTCCAAGTTATTTTATTTTATATTGCCTGTATATAACATGTGGTTGGGCTTTGCTTAATTATCCAATGTGAGCATATTTTTTCTTTTAATAGGTAAGCAAACCTCATTTAAATTTATGGAGATGAAATTAATTCTTGGATTAGTTTTGCATCTTTCTTTTTTTCCTAAAATTTATATTTTGTTTATTTTCTTTCTCAAGAAGGTCTGTGTTTGTTTCTCTGTGTATGTTTACCTTTGATAATTTTAAAAGTTTATGCTCTCTTAAAGTTATTGTGGTCCTTCATAATTGTGATTTATTTAGTGGAATTAATCTGTGACTTTATCAGTGCCTACTGATTTCCTACTGCAAGTGATGCTGAAATTTCTATACATCTACTTTCTTCCATCTCTGTAATCTCCATTGTTCCACAGTATTTTGTAGGTTATATAATTCCTGGCTTTTCTAGAGGTTATCTCCATACATTTAAACACACTTAAATTGCTTACTTGATTTTCATGCCATACATAGTACATCTTTTCCCCTGGCACGTGTTTTTCTTTAGCTGAAAACTGCTTCCAACTCACAGGTTTTCTTCCACTCTGCCATTCAGTTGCAAAGATGGTGGATTTTCTCATCTTCCCTTGCAAGATCCTGGTATGAACAAAATGTGAAGGAAGTTTCTGCAGGAGTTCTCATCCTTGAGACAAATCTGCTTTTTTCAAGGAAAAGATTGTTGATCTTGCCACTTAGAGTAGCCCACTTCCCTTGAAAAGCTAGTTTCCCAATACCTTTGCATGAAATCTGTACCAGCAGGCATGCTTTTAGGCATTCATTCTCATCCCTGTGTTATTTTTACTATAATGGGAAGCGTGTATATATGCAAAAGTTTTTTTCTGTATCTATTTTTTCTTATCATCAAGGCAGAGTTCCGTTTTTCTTTCTCATTCGTCTTGTTATCTGGTAGAGTCGGACAGGAAAAGAGGAGGTATCTTTATTCTGTCTTAAAACTAACAGTCCATTTAAAGATTAAACGTTGATGGTTGTTATACACATGATTACATTTTAAGAGATAACCACAAGAATATAAAATCATTGCCACACATATTGATTCAGCTGTGGGTTTTTTTTAAACACCTACAGATACTTTAGATATCTGAGTTTATCTAAAAACACTTCTGTTACAAGGCACCTAATGATACATAATTAAATTTTGTATTTCACACAATAATTGACTTAAGAAATCCAAGTGTGACTTGATAGCCTAAAGACCCATGAAATCACCTTGATTTTTTATTAATACCTGAACTTCTACCTTTAGAACTTAACAACCTATTCTTATTATTTGGATCATTTTTATTCTAAAAAATATCAGTTACTAATAACACTGTAAATGACAGTCATTTACTCACACCTTAGTATTAATAAAAAATTTTGAGAAACATTTTTGAGAAGAAATTGATTAAAAGAAGGATACGGATTCTGGGGAGCAAGAGGTTTTAAAGTACAGACCGAAGTATACCTTTTGCAATTTCAAATCTGAAGGAAATCACCAGCTATAAAAACGTGGAGTTGCAAACATGTAGTTTGCAACTAAAAGAATAAGAAAAACTTCATTAAGACATGATATTTTGATATTAAATTGTACCTTCAGGTGTTTAGATGTTTTAAGACATGTTTAAATAAAGTCAAGTTCAGACTGAGGAAACAAAATACTTAAAGTCTCACAAAATATTGAAAATATGAAGTGATCTGAGTAGGCTTAAACATAATGTAAAAATGGGTGGATAACAAGACACATATGGAGGTGAGTGCATCTGTCGGACACTTTAGAGGCCAATGTCAGAAATTCAGTTTAGAAGAGGCACCTCTTGGGCGCCTGGGTGGCTCAGTGGGTTAAAGCCTCTGCCTTCGGCTCAGGTCATGATCTCGGGGTCCTTGGATCGAGGCCCGCATCGGGCTCTCTGCTCAGCGGGGAGCCTGCTTCCCCCTCTCTCTCTGCCTGCCTCTCTGCCTGCTTGTGATCTCTCTCTCTCTGTCCAATAAATAAATAAAATCTTAAAAAAAAAAAAAAAAGAAGAGGCACCTCTTAAAGGAGAGTGTGTCATCTCTTGAGTTTAAAACATAGGAAGGTCAAAAATGAAGCTGGCCTTAGAGTCAACAGGAAGACCCCTGCTTAGGCAAAAATTTTGTCCTTGGTTGGGTATCTTTCTCTGAGGTTAAATTGTAAGCATCAGGCACCAAAAGAAAAAGAGAAAGTACTATATTCAGTTACGAATGGGACTATGAATTAGCTTTCTTGCCCTGGCAGGGCAGCAGGATGGGACCCAGGGCCTGTTAACGCTCATTGTTTGAGCATTATCAGATCAATCAAGAAGACCACACTGAATTCCCTGCTCACGTGGACCACTGGTTTTGCCTTGCAGATGTGACGGGTCATCTAACCAGTTTTCCTATGTGCTCTGGAGACTGTATACAGTAATAGGAAGGGCTACGAATTAGTTTTTCTGCCCCACTACAGTGGGAGAAGCAGCTCTAAAACCGTAGAGCTCTCTGTTGTCTTAACTCAAACTGACCTGCACCTCAATTTCCTTGGTTGAACAGGCCCATTGGCTTTGCTCTGCAAGTGATCAGCTCTGCCAGCCCTTCTCTGAGCTTGAGTGCTGCTGGGCTATACAAGCCCTCTGGTCAGATGTGGCTGGGAGACACTCTCCAATTGGAGGGATTATGACTCATCTCCTTGCTTGGGTGTTTGCAAACTGGGCTCTAGGGCTGGCAAAACTCATGATTTGGAGATCCAAATCAAGCAGATCTTTACCCCCGCTGAGTTTCCTGGTCAGAGTGCACCACTGACTTGGTTCTACAGATGAGCAAAGCTGCTGGTTGGGATTGCCATTTGGGCACTGCAGGCATGAACTTAGTCTGCTAATATATGAGTGCTGGTTGTTGTAGGTCCCTCCTCCGTTCTCCATTATAGTCAGATTCCCAGTCGCTGGATCCCATAGATTGCTCTGCAATCCCAGTGGGATGAGATCAGACTGGTGCCTCCCACAAAGAGACTGACAATGCTGAGGAGCATTGGTTGTCCCCCATGGGTTTTTTTCTCCACTAGAAAAGCTGAACGCTTAGGGAGGACTTCTCCTTATGGTGCTGTGCTGGCCTGGGGGAGGAGCAGTCTGGTCAACATGTAGCCACTTCTCTTACCCTTTGAATGCAGTCTGTCTTGATCTTGTGTTGTAGTATGGTGCTTTATCCTCATGCTTGTGTTCTCAAACTCTAGAACCTCTCAGTGCTGTCCTATTATTGTATAGCGGTTAGTTGTTCTTGTTAGGGGTAGCAATTCAGGAATGACACATGTTGCCATCTTGGTTGACTTTTTTAGGTTTCAGAGATGCATTCCTTGCATTATTTGGCTGATGGCCCCTTCCTCCATCTTCAAAGCCAGAAGTATAGCATTTCAAATCTCTGTTCTGTCTTTATATCTCCTTCTGTCTCTCAGACTCCTTTCCTTCCTCTTGTAAAGATCCTGTGATTACATCAGTTCTACCTGGATAATCCAGAATAATCTATGCACTCAAGTGCTTCATTTTAGCCATATCTGACAAGTTCCTGCTGCCATATAAGGTAACATTCACAGGTTCTAGGAATTAGGACATGAACATTTTGGGAAGCCATTATTGAGCCAACCACATGTAGTTTATGCTTTTAACCCATGTATACTACTGTTAACTGAATAAAGTTTGAGTAACCTCGCTTGAAGAAGATGTATTTTTTTAAAATGAGAAAGCACTGAATAGCTTAACATAACTTTGCAATCACCAAATATATAACATATAATTATTAGATTTCCTCAGAAACCAATTGTTCAGGTAATCAACATGATATAAATCAACATATTAATTTTTCATTAATATTTTTCAGTTACTAAAGAGTTTATTGATTGTCTAATAGAGTAATTGATACTGCAACACATTATTTATTTATTTACTTACTTATTTAAAATATTTTATTTATTTGAAACAGAGAGAGCATGAGCAAGGAGGGGGAGAAGCAGTCTCCCCTGCTGAGAACAGAGCCCAAGGCGGGGCTCAGTCCCAGGACCCTGGGATCATGACCTGAATTGAAGGCAGACACTTAACTGACTGAGCCACACAGGCAACCCTATAATATACTTTTAATATAAAATTTATTTTGAATATAGTATTTAAAAATATTAAGCAAACTAGAACTTAGATTTATTTTTGAAAACTTACCTGGTTGGGATTGAAGTTGATTGGCTGTGCTTGGTTCATGATTTCCTTCACTTCTTCCTTCCATATACAACAGGATACAAAGCCTGTAACATTGGAAAAATGTGCTAGTTCCTAAAAGGAATTACCTTCTGCTACAACATGGATGTAAAATTTATCAGCAAGTAAGTCACGACTACAAGACAACTGTGTCAAGTTTTCCAAGAATAGGAACATCAGGTTTTAATAGCATTATCTAATATATCTCTTGAGACAGCCCAATTGTGAGATGATGCCCAAAAGAGCAAGTGGGGAAAAAGCCACACTACAAACCCATGCTTGATGACCTATCCCCAGTATCTAGAAATAATTTTCACAGCTTATAAAACCAAAAATATTAGACTGAGAATATTACCAGTGACCATATTTCTTTACTTCATGTCAAAGAGCTGTGCTAGCTTTCTGAACAAAAATAGGAGGATACACTATAAATTCCCTCTTCTCTGATCCTGACCTAAATATTGCATCTGGCATGTGGCTAACATTATTTTTGAAGAACTTGAAGTATGTTAGTAATGCCAAAAACTTTCTATACTTTGCACCACCCTGGAAAATAATTGACAGGAGAGTGGTATAGTAAATCAGTGCTTCTCAAACATAAAGTCAGTGCTCAAAAGGTAAGTGCTAAATGAAGGAATGATTGTATTTATTATCAATACAAATGAAACACTCTTAGTGCAGAAATTGTCCCCCAGCAGTATGCAACAATTAGAAATGCATTCAACTTTTCTGAAATCCAACTTACAGTGGTTTTATTAAATAGGAGTTATTTTTCTTGTAAAGGAAAGAATTCAGGAGTCGAGTTCCAGTGCCCCTTATGCCAGAGCCCAGGCTTCAGGTAGCTTTTCTATCTGCCTTCTCAGTTTGTGACTTTCATTTCTATTTCTTTGGGGGTAACACTCATCCCAACATGGCTAATACACCACCATACACTGCATCTACATTCATGAATGGGCAAAAGTCAGGGCTAGTCCTATGTGACTCTTTTACTTGGAAGACAGAAACCGTCCCAGAAATCTTTTCAATAGACTTGCCATTAGATTTCATTGGCCAGAATTGGGTATAGGTGAGTATCAGATATACAAGTAGAAATGTAAGGCAAATAGTTAAATTTGCATTTCAGGTAACTATAACTATGACTAATTTTTACTCTAAGTATGTCCAGTGCAATATTAGGGACATAAAAATTAGTCATTGTTCATCCGAGAGTGAGATTTAACTGGATATCCTGTATTCCATCAGGCAATCGTAACAGGATCACACACCTACCCTACTATAAAAAGAGTTGGGAAATCAAATAATACAGTCATGCTATCTTAAACCAATTATGATTTATCATTTAGGCCTGAGCACATTACCTGTCTGGAAAAAAAAAGGCAGTTTTTGTTGTTGTTGTTGTTTTTCAAGAAAGAAAGGAGAGAAAGAGAAAACAATTAACTGTGTCTGACATAGGCTGCTGGAATATATTCCTCATCAGTTCTAAGAATTGGAAGAGTATAGAGGGTGAATTGTGGAGGACTGGGAATCAGAAATTTTAATCTGCTGTCCAAATATAGATCTACACACAGCCAAGTGGACGATTACTAAAACTAAAATAAAGAAATCCAATAACCAACATTTGGTCTATGAAAGAAAATACAGAATTATGGGTTTTGTTTCATTTTTTTTTTACAAAATAAAAATATAAATAAATATTTAATGTTGAGGGAGGAGATATTTTCCTCCAAATAAAATCAATAGAAAAAGTTAAAAACTCCCAGAGCAATAGGTTTAACAAAAACTGTATGGAACTTTAATAGATTAAAAAATCATAATGAAAACAGGAAGACAAACTGGGAAACCTTCTGCAGCAAATACAACAGGCACAAGGTTAATATGCTTATTTTTAAAGAATTTCTGCAAGTTAATAATTTTTTAAAAGATTTTTATTTGAGACAGAGAGAGGGTGAAAGAGCAAGCACAAACAGGAGGGAGGGGCAGAGGGAGAGGGAGAAGCAGACTCCCCGCTGAGCAGGTTGCCAGACATGACCTGGGACTGATCCCAGGACCCTGAGATCTTTACCTGATTGTGACATGAGCCAAAGGCAGATGTTTAACTGACTGAGCCACACAGGTCCCCTCTACAAGTTAATAATTAAAAATATCACTAATAGCCTAGAAAATGTAAACAAAAGATATGAACCAATGAGTCATAGAAGGAAATGTACATGGCTAGTAACATGCTTAGAAAAAAAAAATCTAACAAATTGGTAATAAAAAAAAATCAGGTGAATAGAATGTAATTTTTACCTGCCATATTTTCAATCTATGATAGCAAAGCATTTTCTTAGAGCAGCCTTGTACACTAATTGTAGAGGCAAAAATTGATGCTGAACTCCTGGAAAGCAGTTTGAAGTACCTATGAATCAATCAAAAGATATGCCATTGAATAAGCAATTCTGAATCCAGAACTTACTTCTTATAATATAATCATTTTGTAAATAAATAATTCTGTGAAAAACCTCATTTCTTAATTTGAAACAATATGAAAACATTTAAGGTGAAAATAAAAATTGGGTTACCCATTTACTTGATATTCTGGAAAAGGCAAAGCTATAGGAGTAGAGAACAGATCAGTGACAAGTGACAAGGATCTGGAGTAGGAAGAGAGTCTTGAGTACAAAGGAGGAAGGGAGGGAATTCTTTGGGGGTGTTGAAATTGTTACCAGAATATATGAGTTAAAACTCATAGAACAGTTTATCGAAAGGAGGACAGGGAAGAAGAAGAGGAGGAGAAAGTGGAGGAGGAAGGGGGGGAGAGAAATGAGTATACTGTGTGCTTATTTTAAAAAGTGTTGTCACCAATATGTATAACATGCATGTTGGAAAAATCAGAAAAGCAATGTAAAAAACATGTAACTTCTTAGTACTGCCTGCTCCTGATAGCACAAATAGCTAATAGCAACTAGATTAAATTTTAAAAAGCTTTACTCTATATTTGTGTATCTTTATCTATAAATGAAATGTATATTTGGATTATACTGTATTTATATCTTGCTTTACCACTTATAAGTATTTTTCTATAAATTATATATTTTATATGCACATTGTGGAATAACTGATCATCTGCCACTTAATTTAGTTAACTCATTTTTATATACTTAGTAATATGATGATTAAATATGATCTTTATACATTTATGTATATACAGTAAATACGCATATACATATAAACCTTTTAATCAGAAAGATATATTTTTTAACAAAAGCTGTGATAGTGTTCTTAGAGAAAAGTTGCTGTGGTGATCTTTGTGTCCATTTTAAACCGAGTTTTAGATTCTTGTTCTATTTCTTCTTCACACCTGTTAAGGTGCTGCCAGGACATCCTGTCTGGAATGATATGCTGCTCTCTCTCTTCTTTTGTCATGAACTACAAATGTGGTGATTACAGAGAAATGGTCATCTTTAATACTTTTTCCCTACTCAGGGGATTTTGAAAGAATAATGAATCATTAGGAAGATTTGTTAGTCTTTGAACCTTATCAAATATAGGATATGAAGGCTCTAATATTTGCATACATGATATGCTTTTGGATAACCAAACTCTGTGATATATTTGTAAATTTCTCATGCAGCAAACATTGTAAAGACATAGAGGGACCACTATGCTGTTAGAAGAGGCAGTTCTTTGAAATGTATGTGCATCAATGGATTATACGTACACAAAACTCAAAAGCAAAGTTTGTTTAATTCAAGATGGAGCTCAGATTGGAAAACAGAGATAATTCATCTCCATGCATGTATGCATGAGTATCTTGGGCAGCAACACAGATGTCAGAGAAAGATGAGATTTCCACAACACATTGTCCTACCTATCCTCTGAGGTGTAACTCAAAATCAGAGGACCATGTTGTAATGCACAAGTAGGAAGGGGGTACATCAGAAGTGAATATTGTATGTTGAAATCTCCTGTTTAAGTTCCATGACATTCCAAAAGACTATAATCTGGTTATCAAGTCCAGGCAGGCAGAAGAAGGGGCTGGGGATAAGGTAACTCTTGCTGAGTATAAAATACTAAGTGATGTGACAGTCATTAGGCAGCAACATGGTGGCTACCAGGGCCACCACACCCACTATTGGAGCTGCTAGTTTGCCTTGCCACACTTCCTTACTAGATATGGCTAGTAAGGAAAATGTCCTGAATGAATTCAGACAATATATTACTTGCACAAATGGCAGCAGCAAGTTCTGCATGTTGTCAGCTTCTGTGTCCCAAGACCTACAGGAAGATACCAACCAGAAAGTCAGGAAACAGGCAGCTCTTGGGTGGTAGTTTGTTCTGACTTTGAAGAGTCAACACTAAACACTAAGCCAAGGGGTTTTAAAGCCTTTAATTGTACCATAGAGGAAGATAAGGTAGAAAGTCCTGTGTCCAACAGAAATTAGGGAAATGGAATATAGAAACAGATTGTGGCAGTTCCCTCAAGATGGGGAGGTGGATGAGAAATGGCCTCATGGCATCTCCTCACCAAGCTCCTTATCTTTCCCTGTTCCAGAGAAATCACAGTGTATTTCACAAAGACTTGAGCATAGATTTTAGTCGATCCTTGCCTACATGGTCTATGTGGACTTGTGCAAAGTTATCAGTATACCAGAGTAGAACTCTTCCCCTATATAGAATGATTCATGGGATGTTAGGCACTGAAAGTACAACTGTGAATAGCTACAAGAACCTTGTTCATGCCTTTTTTTTTTTTTTTTTAGGTCAAAGAGATGAGCATGTGCTAAGCTAGTGAGTTAAAGTGAGTTTTTAATCATGACACAGGTGTGTCTTGACATACCAGAAAGCAACACATGGAGAAAATTAATTTGTAAAAAACAACATATGGTTTTTAATCAGATTAATTTAGGCTCTGAGCTGCAATGTATTAACCACGTTCTGTTGGCCCTAAACCACAATTAATTTGCAAATCAATTAATAGTCTAATCTATTTTTGTCACTCATCCCCCACTAGTGAACACACTATACCTCAAATGAAGTCCAACCTCTAGAAAAGTTCTCATATACATACAGACATCTGATCTCTGCTTGAACACTTAGAAATCATGACCTCATAGAAGACTTCTTTACATCACTAAACAATTCTCATGATCAGGAATGTTTGCACCTTAGTTTGTGGCCAAGCCTACGACATTCAACTTACCTCTAATTGCAAAGTTCATTTTTTGTTTTTTTTTCCCTACTGGCAAACATTGGGTAGATATGCTACCTCTTCTACAAGGTTGTACTCAACAAACTAAGACACACTTACCTTCACTTTCTTATTATTAGTTCTTAACAAATATTGGGAGTCAGAGAAAAGTGCTCCAAGTTTGATAGCTTCCCCCAATATAGTTATATAATTCAGTATTGTGGTCTTCAAAAATTAAGTCCTGGACAACATTAGAGAATTTAAGTAGGTAAATAGATGGACATCTTTAAAATCTATGATATTGCAGCTATGGGAAGCAGCCATCAAAATAACAGTTTAGTGATAAGTACTTGCCAGGGGACATGGTGTCTTTTTTCCTACACTGAGGCCTGACCTTCCCTCTTCTCCCTTTTTAAAATTGTCTACTTAAATTTATATCATGAACCTCTGAATCCATCTATTTAGTCAAAATATATTTATTGAGCAATGCTGAGAACATTGTAAATTTGCCTTTGTGAAGTGTACATTATGTAGGAGACAATCAACAACTAATAAAGATAATTTCAAAGAGTCAGAACTGTAATGAAGAAAATGAAATAGGTGATGTGACAGAAGATGGGTGGAGAGTTTCCATAGAGGTCTCCTGTGTGTAAAGCAAGTTTTCAACATCAGCAACTAAATATCTTCCTGGGAAAGGTCAACCAAGATGACGATACTTTTTTCCAATTCAATTTTCTATTTAAAGTTATTCAATTTATCCAAGATTTGCTTTAAGAAATATTGTGGGTCTACTGAATATTAAAAAAACCTAATGGAAAAGACTAATTTTATCTATTGGATCAAAATACAAACCCATATGAATTTATATGCTTTTAATGTATATTGAAATTGCCTTCATTTTATAATCTTACGGAATTATAAAAGACCTTTCCTTCTTTAACCTTGAAGGTTTGTGCAAATTTTTCCAGATTCTGTTCAGATTCCATCTTGCAAGGAAAACCTTTCCCGTTCTTCTGGTTCTGTTTGTTTGTTTGTTTGTGTTTTTTATTTTTAAATTTTATTTATTTATTTGACAGAGACACCAAGGGCAGGAACATGAGCATCCGGAGTGGGAGAGGGAAAGCAGGCTTCCCGCAGAGCAGGGAGCTGGATGCAGGCTGGCTACAGGCTTGATCCCAAGGACGCTGGGATCATGACCTGAGCCAAAGGCAGATACTTAAGGATTGAGCCACTCAGACGCCCCTCTTCTAGTTCTGTTTAAACCCCAAGCTCCTACCCTGCTCTCTGGTTTTACTCATCTCTGGGGATTCCATTACACTATGAGCTCCAAGAGGGCGACAGTCTGCTGTCTGCCAGAGATAAATGAAAACACAAATCAATGATTGACCTTGGGAGGTAACATGCCATGTCATGGCTATAGATGGAGTACTGGAGGCAACTGCATATGTGACAGATGACTTTTATTTCCAGTTAAAGATTTAAGTTCCAACTCAAAAATTACATGTTGCTTATCTACATAAAAAACATGTTTTAAAATGTTATCTAAGAATAGGTTTGCTTCTCCCAAAGATCTGGATTATTTTCTTCTCAGAGATAATGAAAACTATGTAACTAACAACACCTTCCTTTTTGCTTTGAGTTTTTGGGATGTCAGACACAAATTTATGTCTCAATTATAGCAACCATTTTGGACCTTACATCTGCTTATCTGTGTTCTCTTTCCCCCTTGGTCTGTTCCTTCTATTCTAATTTATATTTTCCTTGATCCTGATATTTTATTTATGTTTTACTATTTTGTTGGTTGTGTTTTTATAAACCATCCTAAATCCTTTGTGGATTAACTCAAGATATAAATAAGCTACTTACTTAAAACTGTTCCGAGTGCATTACTTGTACCATCTCTAAACCACATGGATTCTCAGAAAAAATAAACTTTTTTCTCTCAGCTTTTAAAGTTCTATTTTTTCTCTTAAATTCTCCCCCCGAAATAGTAAGCTTATTTCAAGAACATTTGTATGGAATTTCATCTATGAAAAATGCACTTAAATTTTAGACATTACTAAATTTCATTCTCTTATTTTTAAACAGTTTTTAAAAATCAAGGCTGTTTTGGGGCACCTGGGTGGTTCAGTTGATTAAGCGTCTGCCTTTCGCTCAGGTCATGATCTCAGGGTCCTGGGATGGAGTCCTGGATTGGGATTCCCTGCTCAGCAGGGGATCTGCTTCTCTCTCAGCAGCCCATCCCCCTCCCCCACTCATGCTCGCTCTCTCTCTCTCTCTCTCTCTCCTTCCTTGTCTGAAATAAATATATAAAATCTTTTAAAGAAAATCAAGCCTACTTGATTTTTAAAAAATCAAGCCTAGGATGAATCATTCTTTCAAGGCTTACTGCTTTCATCTCATTTGCCTTTTAATTTGCAGCTTCACATTTATGATTTTTATTTCTGGATATGACTGTGGATTTGTTCATCATCTATGTATATCATTCTTACCTAATATCTTCAAGAAATGGTTTGGCCATTTCTAATGAAATCATTTAAAACAGTTACAGAAAATGAATAATAGCCTAGAAGCCATTGATGAGTTTGCCTACATAAATTTTTAACACTTGGGCAGAAAAATATCATTAAAGAATTTTTAAACACAAAGGAAATTTTAGAAAAATTAGTTCACATAGTTAACTAAGGAAGAATTTCTTTAATGTACAAATAGCTTTTGCAAGTAACTAAGAAAAAGACTACTAACTCACAAGACAAATTATGTAACATTGAGGTCACCAAAAAGTAAATTTAAATGTAGAAAGATGTGGAACTTTTAAAAAATTAAATAAATTTTTTAAAATTAAGTATCATTGACATACAATGTACATTAGGTTCAAGTGTACACAATGTAGTGATTAGACAAGTATATACACTACGCTTTGCTCACCAGGAGTATACATATCATCTGTCACAATACAATGCTATTCCAGTACCATTGGCTATGCTGCCTATATTGTACCATTCACCTCCATGATTTATTCATTCCATAACCAGTGGCTACTATACTTCCCACTTCCCCACACCCATTTTGTCCTTCCTGCCACCCTCATACCCTCTGGCAACCACCACTTTGTTCTCTGTATTTATGGGTCTGTTTCTGCTTTTTTGTTTGTTTCTTCATTTTTTTTTTTGTTTGTTTGTTTAGGATTTCACATATAAGTGAAATAATATAGCATTTGTCTTTCACTGTCTGAATTATTTCACTTAGCATAATACTTTCTGGGTCCATCCATGTTGTCACAGTTGGCACGATCTCATCTTTTTATGGCTGAGTAATATTCCATTGTGTGTGTATACCATAGAAAGTTGTGAAACTTTATCATAATAAATGCAACGTAAATATAAAGAACTATGAGGGGCACCTGGATGGCTCAGTGGGTTAGGCTTCTGCCTTCAGCTCAGGTCATGATCTCAGGGTCCTGGGATCAAGCCCCACATCAGGCTCTCTGCTCAGCGGAGAGCCTGCTTCCCCCTATCTCTCTGTCTGCCTCTCTGCCTGCTTGTGATCTCTCTCTCTGTCAAATAAATAAATAAATAAAGTCTTTTAAAAAATATATAAATAACTATGAGATATTTTTTATTTATCAGATAGACAGAGATTAAGTTGTTTGATAACAATGAGTTTTATTCAAGGTATTGGAAATAATCTTCTCCCATGCTATTGGTGAGAGTGCATACTGCTGTGAGTTTCAGAAGGCAGTGTTTATCAACATTTTTAAATGTACATATTCTTTAATCTAGCCAGTTGACTCCTGGTATTTTTTATACACATACTTGAATTATAGAAATAATAAAGAGATCTTATTTCCAGTATTGCTTGTAATCTTCAGACAACTAGGAAAAATATTTACCAAAAAAGTGACTAAATTTGATCATTTACTCAATAAGTACTTATAATCCGTTATAAGTCAGGCTTAGTCCTAAACTTTGTAAGCAGGCCAAAATGAACAAGATAAAGGCTTACATTCTAGTGGAAGTCATGGAAAACAACAAATCTTTGCTTATATATATGTATTCATATACATATTCAGGTTGTAATGCATACTATGAACAAAACAAAATTAAGGAGCATGATAGAGGAAATAGGAAGCCTAAATTAGGTAAGGGGGGGTCAAGATAGAACTCTGAAGAGGTGACATTTAAAGTGTGACCAGAAGAGCAGGGCATAAGTCATATGGCAATAAGGGGGAGAGTGTGGTGATAGATTCATATATACAAAGGCTGCTGTTAAAAAGTAAAGGGATAAATATAAATGGACTTACAAATTCATTCTATTATCTTTCTGGTTAAGAAATTATTAATGAGGGGCACCTGGGTGGCTCAGTGGGTTAAGCCGCTGCCTTCTGCTCAGGTCATGATCTCAGGGTCCTGGGATGGAGTCCCACATCAGGCTCTCTGCTCAGCAGGGAGCCTGCTTCCCTCTCTCTCTCTCCGCCTGCCTCTCTGTCCGTCAAATAAATAAATAAAATCTTAAAAAAAAGAGAAATTATTAATGATTAACAAATGTTACAGTGTGGTGTGTATTGTATAATCCTGTTTGTTTAGATGAATTTGTGCATGTCCATCTGTGTTTCTGTGGTGTCTACATACACATGTCTATCCATTGAAAATTTATAAAAAACATAAGCCCCCTTCCCATCAACAGTGATGGCACTTCCAAGGAGTAGGACTTGGATATCAGGGAGCTTGTAAATTTCATCTTATAACCATACATTTCATAAACACTTTCATTGTGTTATTTTTTAAATAGCAATTTCAAATTTAGAATATATAAAATATGTATAAGAAATGAATAATAGGACTAGGAAGGAACAATTTTTTTTTTAAAGATTTTATTTATTTTATTTGACAGAGATCACAAGTAGGCAGAGAGGCAGGCAGAGAGAGAGAGAGGAGGAAGCAGGCTCCCTGCTGAGCAGAAAGCCCAATGCGGGGCTCGATCCTAGGACCCTGGGATCATGACCTGAGCCGAAGGCAGCGGCTTAACCTACTGAGCCATCCAGGCGCCCCAGGAAGGAACAATTTTAAAACAGCTCCCTCTGAATCACATTACAGGTTTTCAGGTCTTTCTTAATCCTGCTTTTATTACTTAATGAAATTATCATCAGCCTATTTGTCCATCAGTTTACACTTGGATGAATGTATTCCTAAAATCAATCTGATAAATTTCTCCATTTATTTTACTGAAGTAATATTACATTTTTTGTTAAAAGAGCATACCATTGTTTAAGAATTCAGTCTTGCTATAAATATAATATTAATGTAGGTGTGGTAAATAGATTACTGAGTTACAGCACCAAACTTGAGTCATAATTATTTTAATTAACTATTAATTATTTGTGTCTTGTTCAGAAGATGGCCATCAGAAAGATCTTTCTCCAGAATTTAACATATAAATACTTTTTTAGTATAAACACATTACCTTTTGCAAAGCACTTCTGCCTTTATTTCAATCCTGATGTCACTTCCTAGGTGAGTCTATATTCTCCAATATAACAGCATATTATCTTGACTCTGTCATTGTTGTTGCCCTGTTTTTATAATTTATATTGATTGTGTTGTCAGGCTCCCTTATAGTATTGTGAGCCCCCAGAGGAAAACTGATATGTCTCTTGAAACAAAAACAAGTCCTAAAAGAGTTTCCTTAAACCAAGAGCTGTTTGAGCCTAAAGAAGCAAAAAAAGACACAAAACAGCTGTAATGAAAAAAAAAATCACTGCTATTTTTTCCTGCATATTCTTTTTATCTTCTGACATGACTACAGATTATATATATACAAAAATAATTTCTGAAATATTACTTTGTATTTATTCTTGCATAACCATTTTTGACTCAAGAATATATCATGCATATGTTTTCAGTGTTAAGTATTACTCAACAAAAGCATTTAATAGCTATATCATTTCATTCATATGCATCAATCAATCTTCTAACAGAATTTTGGGGTAGTTTCTAATTTTTTTTCTGAAGGAAATGGGTTATGTTAGATAAAATTAAAAAGATAAATGTTGAGAATAAAGAGAAAACATACATGTGGCAATAGCTAGGAGTGGTCTTTCCTCCATCAGTATTTTCTATCTTCTGCACGCTACCACCTATCCTCACCAATCCAATTTACCCACCACTCTCCTAGCTTTGGTCAGCTCTGGGGTCTCGTCTGATTTGCGTAAGCTGAGGACTACTTCACTTATATTCCTTTAAGACCTAAGCTGTCTCTTTTCCAGGACACAATCAAAATTGGGCTTGTCAAGATTATGATTATTTAAGCCATACACAAAACAGTATTTAATGCCATTGTTCTGTAGCTTGAGTAAATCCTAGGGAAATCTCTCTCTCTGTTTTTTCTTGGGCTTGAAATAACAGGCAATTTTGCTCCTTTCAGATGCTTCCCAGAATCCTGTCTAATTAGTAAAATTCTGTTGCCAAAAACCAATTTTGATTCAATGGTAAAAGTTGGATTAAATGAGAAAGCTTTAAGGTAACTGGGGGTTGAGGTAGCATGTTCAAGTTCTTGGGCTCTACTAAGAAGAGCCTGGACCTTTTTTCCCAAAAAGAGGTCTCTTCAACCCTCCCCCCAAAGAGCTGATGTAGCATGGACGGATACATTGGCTTTGCTGATACCAAACATCCATTGGGATCTGATGACTTAAGAGACGAGATGAGAGAGATCCCACTCCCGGAGACCCACTGGCTTTCAGCATTCATTTCATGTCTTTCCGTAGTTAACTGTACCATCATATCGTGCCCTTCTGGTAGAAGCAGTAAAGTAACTTTGAATATGTGTTTGTTTCTCCTCATTAGATAAAATCTAAAAGCAAAGAAACTGTAAATGGCTCCCGCTTACAAATCCAATTTATGCAAGTGCCAACCTCTGATTTAGAATAGTAGCTTGAGTGCTTCTTCATGCAGAAATTTGCAATTGGAAGGGACATACACAGCATCAAATAATGGAACAATGAATTCTTATTGCACCCTATCATCAAAAAGGGCAAACAGATTTGAAAGGTAGTAGGGAGCAGAGTACTATGCTATGCCACCCGGAATGCTCAGGGAGAGAAGGCTCGACAGGATTTTGGACAACAGGACAACTCAGAACAACTGAAGCTAATCCCTGCCATACAGAAGGCTTTCCTAATCAGCAGGGTTGAAAGATCAAAGGTTGGCATTGGAACAGAATGTCAGGATGAGGAGGTCATAGAGAGGGAGTAAACAATTTTGAGTGTTTATGTTGTGGTTAAACCACACATTTTCCCAAATGAGAAGCTCTGGTTTACATTGCACAGCTAAATAATGACAGAGCTGGTGTGTGTGTGTGTGTGTGTGTGTGTGTGTGTGTGTGTATTATACATATATGTATATATAAAAATGTGTGTATAAATATATATATGTATATATATATTTACGTCAGGCTGTACTGTCTCTGAAATATGAACTTTTGTTGAAATAACTGCTTCTTTATCTGCTTTCTCTTGATTTGATTCTACCAGTCTTCATTAAACATAAATATTCAAAGCAGATGTTTTGGCCGCATCCTCATTGATCATCAAGACTAGTAATAAAAGATTTTCCAGGAAAAATTCACTATTATATAGTTTAAAAGTACATACCTATAATTAATATTTGCTTCTTCCCATATACTCGTCTCAAAACGATGTCATTCACCTATATTTACTTATGTAGACCTCACAATGACCTTATACAGAAAATACTTCAACCTAAATTTATTGATTCATAAGATCTTCTTTCTGGAATAATGTGCTATTTCTGGTGCTTCTCAGAATTTTAGAAGTGCTACATTCCACATCTCTACCCCAAATTCTTCTGTTGGTATTAGTGAGATTCTTATCTTGCCAACTTAGCTAACACAGGTTCAGCTTCTTTTTAGAGGCTGCTGCCTCACTTTAACATGCTGCTATATAACTTTTACAGATTGAAAAGGCATAGGGACAACTTCTTTTAAAATAAGGAGATGTGTTTCAATAAGGCTGGCAGTGTTATAGCAAAGGGGGAATTGACCTTTTATCTCTTTGAAATCCTGTTCTGATGAGTTCTGTTATCTCAGAAACATTGTAATAGCAGGAAATTTTTAAATGGTGAGGTAAATGCTTAAAGCGTAGACGTTTTTCCATTTTCTGTTTTTGCTAATTTTTATCTGTTCACCTATATTTACATGCTTTATTTCCTTCGTAAATATGTCTTTCCAGGGTACCTGGGTGGCTCAGTCGGTTAAGCATCTGCCGTTGGCTCAGGTCATGATCCCAGGGTCCTGGGATTGACCCTCACGGCGCTCCCTTCTCAGCAGGGAGTCTGCTTCTCTCTCTTCCTCTGCTGCGCCTCCCCCGCCAACTTGTGCTTACTCTCTCTAGTCCTGTCTCTCCCTCTCCAATAAATAAAATCTTTAAAAAAAGATGTCTTTCCTTTGGATGAAATACAGTTTTCGTTTTAAAGTCAATACATTTAAATGAAATTAATGTATCTGAATAACACATATTCAAATAATATATTTAGAATGCAGTCTGGTTTCTTCTTGACTCAATTCTGGAACAACCCAAAGACTAAATGACAGTAAAGAAAGCTTTCTTTACTTCAAGTAAAATTGCTCTTTGATGAATAAAGGTGTCCTGGGAAAATTTATGATATATGTCTTAGATTTATGATACATGCCTTCTTCTAAACATAGTTTTCCCTTTTTAGATATTCTTTCCTTCTCTGGGGTCATGTTATTCTCATTACGTCCTTTTTGAAGAAATTTTCCCCCCAGTAATCGTTACCAACTTACTGTCTTGAAATGCATTCATTGAATTCCTCATTTATGCAGAGGTCTTTCCTTTTTTCAGGAAGGGCTGCCAAGGATAAGATAAAGTTTAACCCAAAAGAGAGAACGTCATTTTGAAATAACAGGCACTGGGACAACTTGACGTATTAATATTTGGTGATAGGAAGTCCTTCTATTTAACCTTCAAACCCATACCACATTACCCAAATTTATTTTGAAGGTTGTATCTTTGTTAAAGCACACACATTACCCAAATATTACAATTTGCTTAAGATTACAGAGCTAGCTAATGAGAGTACTGGATTTTTCCTTTGAGTAGACCATACTACCTCCCGAACATGAAATTTTATTGAAATCATTACTCTTTTATGTCTAATTGTAATCATTTTGTTCTTTCTCTCTACCATTTATCTACAGATCTTCATTAAAAATAAATATCCAAGGCAAGTGCTTTGATATTGTATGTATTATTGTTATTATAAATTATTTGTTAATCCTTTATGTGTGTTTTCTTATATCGTCTGCCTATTATGATGCTGAATGGATAGGCCTAAACCTAGGTTTCAAATATCTGAGGAATAATAAGGATTCTCATTTCAGAGTTAATATTTTGACTATAAAATTATTAATCATTTTAAACAAAAATTCTAACCTTTCCCAGAATATATATTTATTTTAAAAATACTTATTTACAACTACAACAACACTTTAAATATGATTATCTTAGAGAAGATTAATGTTTATGAATGCCTCATGCACTGATTGTTTTATGTCAGGCTTTTATTGTATGTTGATATGAATCTCTGAATGTAATTTGAACTTGGTGATATGATTCTCTAAGGTAGTAAGTTATGTCATAATGAAAGTCTTATATAATAAATTTTTCCCAACAATAACTTTTTAAAAAATCAATTCATTATTTTATAGTATTTGATTGGGTTTGGGTTTTACATAAAAAGATTTCTAATTTGCATACTGTAAAATATGAAGTTAGTTGTGCCATCCCTATTACTTTTCTAAGTTTGGAATTATTCTTGTTTTGTTTTCTTTTGTTTCCAGATCTATCACATCTCTAGTCTTTGCTGAATTCATCTAACCAATTATTACCTAGAGTATCATTATTTTCTAGAATAAATTATTTAGTAGTGTGAGACTTAATGAATTCTGGAAATGAGGACTGAGTCTCAATAAACTCAGAAGTTCAGAGTAATTTCTCAAAGTTCAGAAGAAAAAAATCTCATTGAGCCATCAGAAATTAGCAAGAAGGGCTATGGTAAACCTTGCTGTTCTCTTTAGTACTGCAAGTCAGTAAGAATTTGGGGCGGGGCGGGGGGAGGTGGAATAAAGCCTGCTGACTAGAGCACTTTTTCCTTAGGATCTTTCTATCAAATTAGAGAGTGCTGTTTGTTACTATTTTTGTGAAGATGGCATCAGATTATAATAAAAGTGGCCTATGCTTTTGTTTCTACCATTTGGAAGTAAACAGGGAAGGAAGTAAACATTAGTTTTAAGAAATATTAAACCTAGAAAACCACTGTCCCGGGAGTTAGAAAAGTGAACTGAATTCTCAGCTAAGCTTTGCCTCTGTCAAGTTTGATACTTTCTACAAATCATTGATTGCTCTGATCTTCAATATACTTTTCTTTAAAATGAAGGAAACAGACTAGGTGGTATCTCTATTTTTTTTTAATAAGGAGCTAGATTTGTAATGTATGTAAAGACACATTAATGTAGACTAGTTAATGTAAAAAAAAAAAAAAAAAAAAACAGGGTGCACAAAGGCCAGGCAGGAAGGAGGTTTCCCTCAGACTTGGACGGGCTTCTTTGGGTCAGCTGAGGCAATATTTTGGTTGCTGCAGGAAACATACCCTGTGGGGAGAGTAAAATCTTAGCTTTACAGGAGCAGCTACAGTGGACCGAATGAAAAAAATTATAGTTCCCTGAATGAAGGCCAGCACAGGTTGAATGTGCAGTCTGCGTTTGCTAGAAAAGTCCATCTCAGACTTTTTCAGGCTACATATCACAATCACTCAGGAAGTTCTAAACTACAGTAGTGCCCAGGCCACACTCTAGAACAAGGAAATCAACCTCTCGGGTGTTGCATAAGCAGAAGTGGTTTTTAGGTGGCTGTCAGGTGATTCCAAGACACAAACAAAGCTGAACACCAGTGATTTCACACACCATTGGCAAATTCACGTTCATTTTAATTATCTACTCAATCTAGTCGTTGGTGGAAAAAGACAACAGAGGTAGCTTTATCAAAAATGATTCTAGAGAGGGGTGCCTGGTAGCTCAGTCCTTAAGCATCTGCCTTTACCTCAGATCATGATCCCAGGGCCCTGGGATGGAGCCTGACCCCAGGGTCCTGGGATCAAGCCCCACATTGGGCTCCCTGCTGGACAGGAAGCCTGCTTCTCCCTATCCACTCCCCCTGCTTGCATTCCTGCTTTCTCCGTCTCTCTCTCTCTCTGTCAAATAAATAAATAGAATCTTTAAAATAAATAAATAAAATTAATTAATTAAAATAAAAAAAGAATGATTCTGGGGCACCTGGGTGGCTCAGTCAGTTAGCGTCTGCCTTCAACTCAGGTTGTGATCTGGGGGTCCTGGGATCAAGCCCCTAGTTGGGCTCCCTGCTCAGCAGGAAATCTGGTTCTCCCTCTCCCTGGGTCCCTCCACCCTTGCTCATGCATGTTCTCTCTCTCTTTCTCTTTCAAATAAATAAAAATTAAAAAAAAAAAAGAATGATTCTGAGATCATTCTGTTCAGCGCAAAGAAGAGCTGTGGTGTGTCAGTGAAGGCCATCACTGGCAAATGAGAACTGAGTGAGGACTCACTATCACATATTTGCCATCCCTGCGTTAGAGTTTTTGTTTCTGCTTTTGTTGTTTCGTTCGTGTTTTTGTTTTTTTTTTTCCTGCCTGCAGGTTTTCAGAGGAACGAGTAGTGTCTGCTCATAGAGAGTGTTTTGAAATATCCATAAGTTCTTTAGAACTTGCATGCTTTTACCTACTATGAATAATTTGGCTTTACTTCTATATAGTTAACTCCAGGTTGCATAGGTTTTACTCCTGGAACCCTCCCAGGAAGGGCCAAATAGTTGAGAATGCATAGGAAAAACAAAAACTCACAGTAAACAATAAAAAAACTCTCAGTTTTATGGTAGCTTTGTAGACGTTGGTACATTGATTCTCATGAAACACTTTAAAAATAAGACGTATACTCATTGTGAAAGTTTGAAAATCAATGCCCACAATATAAGTGACTTTTACAGTCATGGTAAAAATCACCTTCCATTCTGAGTTTAAACTTGCATCATGCATCTATCTTTCCAAGGTTAAAACTAACAAAAATTATTTGAACTTGTTTCTTTTCCTGCTTCAATTTTATTTCTTCTTAATAATTTCAAAATTATTTTTAAGAAAATAAAAAAAATAGCCTGACCTATTGCCTCCATATCTTTACTACTGAATCCTTTAGACCCTTGTAGCTGACTTCTAACTACTACATTATGTAGATTTTTCAATTTAGGACTTCCATATACAGATGGTGGGATGACACCAGATTACAAAATCTTCCTTCTCCAGTGCTTGATAACATGCAAAACTTAAAAATTTTAAGGCAAAAATTTTCTAGTATTAAACAAACAAGAAAAGGATTTTAACTTCATGTCATATACCTCAAGGTGACAGCCAAGAAAACTGGTAAATTGTGGATAATACTACTCTTAAGTACCCCTAATCCAACCTCAGAAGCTGTACTCTGACTAAACAAAATCGTCACAGTGCTCACTTAGACCATCATGTTTCCAAGTAATTAGGCTTATGAATATTATTTTTTTCCCTTCTTAACTTGGGAATGAGGATTAGAAAAGGTGGAAAACCACGATGGTTGAGTGAAAATAGAAGTAGTTGCCATAGAGAGTCTGGCTAAATAGTAGGGATGAAATATGGTATCTGACTCTCACTGACAGAAATAGAGCCTCTAGGATCTGTTGGCAAATTAGGGAGCCATCAGGATTTATTTATGCCCTTATGATAAATGACTGCATTCCCTACCAGGTTAAGTATAGCCTGGCATAGGACAATTAAAATAATCTAAAATAAGAGTACAGAAGTAATTCCAGCTGAATTCTCCTTATCTGGACAAAACTGCTTAAGTTCAGCATGAATATGAGGTAAAGAAGAGTCATAGTGGCCAATGCAAAACCTGCTACTATAAGAAGAAAGTAAATTAAAGTAAAAGAACAAACATGTAAATGAAAGAGGAAGTACTGATCTAGAGGAAGAAACTCAAAAATGAAAATTTCTTTGGAATATTTAATTTTTTTAGATAACTCATTGAAATAAGAGGTCATAGACCATTGATAAAATAACATAACAAGGTAATTCCATGTTAGATTTTATCCCAAAATTTCAGAATAATAAAGCCAGTTTGCAACTCCAAGTGGATGCATATTGAACATTTCAAGGTTAACAAGATCAAAGCAAAATTTTTCAATCATAAATATCTTTGTCTTTCAGTCTTCCTCATTATAATAAAAGTCACCCCCAAGCACATGTTTACTCAAGCTAGAAATATACTCTTATTCCCTCTTTCCATCATCTCTCACGGCCAGTTCATCAACAAATCTTATCTAGGCAGAAAATCAATAAAGAAACAGTGGCTTTGAACTACACTTTAAAACAGAAGAATCAAACAGATAGATGCAGAACATTCCATCCAAAACCAGCAAAATACACATTCTTTTCAGGAGCACATGGAACATTCTCCAGGAGAGATCCTATGTTAGGCCACAAAACAAGTCTCAATAAATTTAAGAATGAAATCACATCAAGCATCTTTTCCAGCCAAATGGTATGAAACTAAAAATCAATTATACCAAAAAAACAAAAAAAACAAAAAAACAAAACGAAAAACCCAACCTGGAAAAAACACAAATATGTGGAGGCTAAACAGCATGCTACTAAACAACTAATGGGTCAATGAAGAAAGCAAAGAGGAAATTAAAAAAAAAATACATAGAAGCAAAACTTATTCTGAGTTATCACACACACACATGCACACACACACACACACACACACAAAATCAGGAAATAAGATCCAACAAACTCAACCCTTAAAAAGTTTTCTTGAAACACTACTGTGGAAAAAAGAAACTATAAGGCAACATTCCAAACTGAATGAATAGATTTCAACAAGCATTGGTCAATAGGAAAAACCATGATGAATGAGAAACTAACAAAACTAGAAACAGAAGTAGAGAAAAAATAAGGAATGAAAAGAATTGTTAGAAGTCAGGAAAGAGATGTAAAAAAAAAAATTATGTCCACAACAATTAAATTACAAAGTGTATGTGAGAGGCTTAACTCAAGTGATAATTTAATAAGGATCATTGAGCAAGGTAGAAAATAAACTAAGAATGAAATAAATTAAAGAAGAATCCCTGAAACAAGAAATTGTAAAAACCATGAGACTGCTCATGTTTATTTCTATGTGAATACATTTGAAAACCTAATTGAAGCAGATAACTTTCTGTGGAAATACAGTTTATCAAAATTGATCCCATTCTATAAAGAGAATCTAAACAGACCGATTTTTGTACAAGAAATAGAGATAGTAATTAAATAACTGTTCCCTTTTCCTTCTAAGAGCAACTAACCCAGATATTTTTACAAAGTCTATTAAACCTTAAAGACCAGATAGACCTAATGCTCTATGAATGGTTTCAGGGAATTGTAATGAATTATATCCCGTAATTATTTTTATTAATTCTTTATATATAAACCTGGTAAATACAGAAACATTGTTGTGAATATTAATGTAAAAATACCAGATAAAGTGTTAGAAATCTAAATCCATACTAAGAAAATAATACAAGTGATCAGGTGGAATTTATTCTAGTGATGACAATTTGGTTGAATATTAAGAAATCATTTACTATAATAAACTATGATAAAATGGCAAAGAAAAAAATAATGTAATCCTGTATTTCCATATATGCTAAAACATAGCAAAATTCAGTACTTCTTCCTGATTAAAAACAAAACAAAATAACTCAAGAAAATAGGCTATCTTAGTTTTTATAGAATGAGAAAATGCTAAGGGCATTTTACTAAGAAAAGGAACAAGTAAGTCCAGGATGCCCATTTTCTCCACTACTATTCAGCATTCTATTATATACATTTGTCAAAGAAATTAGACAACTCAATCAAAGATATATATATATATTTTAAATAAATATATAATTAAATAAATATAAATATCTATTTATAGACGCTATAACAGTGAACTTTGGAAACTGAAAAGAATCATTGCTAAAACTAACAATTAACTAATATTACAATAATAAAAAACTAATAAAATAAAAGTTAGTAGGCTAAAATTTACCATACAAAAATCATTAGCCTTCATCTATGTAGACAATAACCAACCAGAGGACATAATATATGAAAAATAACCTATTTGCAATAGCAACAAAGATTAAATACTTAAAAAATGAACAAGAATTGCATAAAACATATATGAAGAATACTTTAAAACACTCCTGAAAGGTACTGAAGTAGACCTTTAAATATGAGACGCCATCTGTTCTTGTATAGGATGACTCAACATCATAATCATGTCAATTCTCCCTAAAGTAAAGTGAAGTCAATGTAATCCTAATAAAAATACCAACAAGTTTTTAAATAAAGTTTGACAGATCAATACCTGTATACCTCATTGTACTGTGGTTCATTTTAATGTGTTTTGTAAAAATTACATTTTTTACAAATTGAAGTTTTGTGGTAACCCTTCAGTTGAGGAAGTGTATTGGTGCCATTTTCCTAACAGCATTTGCTCACTTCATGTCTCTGTGTCATATTTGGTAATATCCTATACTTTTACATTTGTTACAATGATCTGTGATCAGTGATATTCATGTTGTAATTGTTTTGAACCACATTCATATAAGATCACAAGCTATTCATAAATGTTCCACCATTTTCTGACTGTTCCACAAACCAGCCAATCCCTGGTCTCTCTCTCTCTCTCTCCCCCTCTCTCTCCTCAGAATTTCCTATGCCATAAATGCAGCAATATTGAAATTAGGTCAATTAATAACTCCACAATGACTTCTAAGTGTTCAAGTGAAAGGAGGAGTTGCATGTCTCTCATTTTATTTATTTTTATGTATTCTAGAGAGAAGAGAGAGAGTGTACAAGCAGGGGGAGGAGCAGAGGGAGAGGGAGAAAATCTCAAGTAGCCCTTTTCCTTCATGCTGAGTGTGGGGCTTGATCCTACAACCCTGAGATCATGACCTGAGACAAAATTAAGAGTCAGATGCTTAACTGACTGAGGCACTCAGGCGCCCCACGTATCTCATTTAAATCCAAAGCTAGAAGTGATTACACCTCATGAGGAAGGCATGTTGAAAGCCAAGATAAACTGAAAGCTAGGTCCCTTGTGACAAAATGTTAAGCAAATTGTGAGTGCAAAGAAAAAGCTATTGAAGGAAATTGAAAGTGCTACTCTAGTGAAAACATAAATGATAAGAAAGCAAAATAAAAATAGACTTACTGATGATAGGAGAAAGTTTTCATGATCTGGATAGAAGATCACACCAGCCACAATATTTCCCTTACTCCAAAGCTAATTCAGAGCAAAACCCTAACTTTCTTCAATTCTATGAAGGCTGAGAAAGGTGAGGAAGCTATAGAAGAAATGTTTGAAGCTAGCAAATGTTGGTTCATGATATTTGAGGAAAGAAACCATCCCCATAACATCAAAGTACAAGATGAAGCAGAAAGTGCTGATGTAGAAGCTGCCATAGGTTACCAAGATAATTCATGAAGCTGGCCACACTAAACCACAGATTTTCAACATGGATGAAACAGCCTTATATTGGAAGAAGATGCCTACTAGAACTTACATAGCTAGAGAAGAAAAGTCAATGATTGGCTTCAAATTTCAAAGGACTGACTGACTCCCTTACTAGGGACTAATGCAGTTGGTGGCTTTACATTGGAACCAGTTCTCATTTACTATTCTGAAAATTCCTAGGACCCTTAGGAATAATAGCATAATAATATTAGCATAATAAATTATATATTAGCATAATAAATTATGCTAAATCTACTCTGCCTATGTCCTGTAAATGGAATGACAAAGCCAGGATGACAGCACATCTGTTTACAACATGGTTTATCGAATATGTTAAGCCCACTGTTGAGAAGTACTGCTCAGAAAAAAAAAAAAAATCCTGTATTTCAAAATATAACTGCTCACTGTCAATGCATCTGGTCACCCAAGAGCTCTGATGGAGATGTATTACAAGGTTAATGTTTTTTTTTCATGTCTGCTAATACAACATTCTACAGCCCATGGATCAAGAAGTGATTTCAACCTTCAAGTCTTTTTATGTAAGAAATACATCTCAAAAGTCTCTATCTGAGGAGCTACTTCTTCTGACTGAACAAAAAACAGTGGTTTCTTGAGATGGAATCTATGCCTGGAGAAGATGCCATGAAGACTGTTGAAGACAACAGAGGATTTAGAGTAAAACACAAATTAGTTGATAAAGCAGCAGCAGGTTTTTAGAGGATTAACTCCAATTCTGAAAGATGTTCTGTGGGTATAATGTTCTCAAACATGCTACAGAGAAATTGTTTGTGAGTGGAAAAGTCAGTCAATGTGGTAAACTTCATTGTTGTCTTATTTTAAGAAATTGCTGCAGCCACCTCAAACTTCAGCAACCTCCACTGATTAGTTAGCGGCCATCAGCATGGAGGCAAGACCCTCCACCAGCAAAAAGATCACTCACTAAACTCAGATGATGATTAGCAAATTGCAGGATTAAAGTGTCTTTAGATTAAGGTATGTACATTTTAGAGACACATTGCACACTTGATACACCACAGTTAGATACAAAACTAACTTTTCTATGACTGGGAATCTAAAAAATTCATTAGACTCTCTTTATTGTGATACTCGCTTTGCAAAACCAAACCTGCAATATCTTTGAGGTATGTCTATGTTCCCCAAAAGTGTATAACTGAAGAAAGACAGATATTTAAAGAAAACAAAGTAATTTCTAATGCTAGAATTTCTAAAGCTAGAGTAAATTCTGATGATTTCTTATCACACTTAGAAATACCCCAAATACTGATCCTTATTTATAGGGTTCTATGTGATCTGGCCCCTCTCTGTGATCTCTGAGCTCATCTATCTCCCTTCCAGATTCAGCTTGTTCCAGCTGCCTGTCTTATATTGGTTTATACGCTCTCTACCCCTTCACCCTCTATCTCTTTACCCTGTTGTGTTTACTTCTTTTGTATTAATCACATTTAATCTACCTCAAATAAACTCAAATTAAGAGCCACTCTTATGAAATGCAAACCCTAAGGAAGTATGCTGTTGTCTTCCTCATTTCTTTTTCCATCTCTAGCTAGTACATTGCCTGGTACATTCTAAGTACTAAATAATACTTTCTAAGCAGTTGTCACTCATGACTTCAACTGGTAAATTCAAGGTTTTGTTTTGTTTTTCTTTTCTTTTTTCTTTTTTCTTTTCTTTTCTTTCTTTAAACTAATCCATAATACTATGGCATTTAACTCTGGCTCACTCATAGCTTCATTAATTTTTGCCCTTCCCTGGCTTTTGTGCCACTGTCTCCCTAGTTTTCTTTTTATCTTTCATACTCCTTTCTCTTCTTCATGCCTTTGACCTCCCTTGATCTCCGCTTAAAGGTTTTCTACAGAATTCTGTTGGGCTAGAATGGCCACTCATAAGGGAAAATGCCTAAATTTGGAAATATAATAAATGGCTAGAATCCCAAGACTTGCAGTGTAACACATTCACCTCATTAAAAGAATCCTATCTGCCTTCATGTCTGAGCTGTAGGAATTTTTCATTATCCTTCTATGCATTAATTAAAGTAACACTAGCTGTAACAAACAATCCTGAACATTACCCTAGCTTAACTGTGTATGAGTGTATTTCTTGTTCATGTTGTAGTCTACCTGTTTATACAGCTCTGGGTATCTAATGCACTCTAAGATTGGAATCACTTATGTAGAGTTAGTGGATGAAGGAAGAGCATGAAGGGAGATACTGTGCACAAGGGCATGCTTTAAGTATCTTGCACCATGTCTGCTTTTATGACACTGACCAATAGCACTCAGTCACATAGTCGAACTCAATCAGAAGTCTGAGAAATATAGTCTAGTTGTGGGTTCAGGAGGAAGAGGACCCAGGCTTTGTGAACACAGTAGTCTCTGTCATACCAAAATGGAAGCATAGTGGAAGTCTACAAGGCAAACATGATGGTATCTGGTAGTTAACCTGATATAAGAGGAAGCAATAAGACATAAACTTTATGAGCATGTTTAGTGCAAAGGACAAACTCTTTGCTAAGACCTGATCTTTGTTTCTAGTATTGCCTAGTAGGTCATCAACTTAAACTCTGAATTGGGGATTTGAGATCTACATTTATGAAGACTGTTAGCCTCCCACCTCATATGGGCCCTTGATTTAGACATTGTAGTATTGGATTTTTCAAATTTAGAGTGTCCCTATGACTCCTTCCTCAGTTTTCAAAGACAAGCAGTTCTTACATGGCCTGTCAGCTTCTTCAGCCATGCCACAGTGGAGCTGTGGTCTAGCATCAGGACTAAGAGACTCATTTGAACAGACTTTCTTTGCTCCCCCCTCTTATTTCTCTATGCATTCTCCCTTGGCAAGCTCAGAAATAGGCCCAGTTTCAAGTGTTCTCTGTGAATTATAATACAATTCACAGCCTTTTTCTGAATGTTTTAACTTAGATGTCTTGTTCGTAGTTAAAAATGTGAGCTATGAAATCAAATAGATTTTGGATCTATTTGAAAAATAGATCTAATTTCTCATCTAATAGCTGTGTGTCTTTAGGGAATTTACTTAACCCGTCACCACTTCTGGCTCCTCATACAAAAAAATCAAGATGTGATGACACCTGTTAACCTATTGTTAACATCACTTAATCGTTAAAAAAAAACAAAAAACCCTGTAAGTGACATTTTCTTACTGTATTTCTTATGCTAGTTCAAAGACATGAGTACCCCCTAAATTGTCCAAGTGAGAAATCTGGTTGTCAGCCCAAACACCTTCTCTGTCACACTAATTAGTTGTCAAAATCTATTAATTTTACCCTTGTGACAGAAACTGCTGGCTGCTCAGGAAAACTCTTCTTTCTGGTCGTCTGGCTAGATGACATTATAGTTAGGTGTGGTCCTAAGACTGACCTCTAACCAGGGAAATATGGGTGGAAGTGTTACTTGTCACTTCCAGGGATGGCTCATAGAGACTTACAGGCTGATTCACCATACTCTTTCCCTTCTGCTTGCTGTGTTTGCGCTCAGGGTGACCTTGAACATCACTTGCTGAAGACATGGAGCTTGCTTCACTCAGATTCTGTGAATTACTGTGTGGAGCAGAAGATCACTGTCCCACTGCCATCTTTCCTTTTTATTTTTTTTTACATTTAAATTCAGTTAACCAACATATTAGTTTCTAATGTAGTATTCAATGAATCATCAGTTGCGTATAACACCCAGGGCTCATCATATCATGTGCCCTCCTTAATGCCTATCACCCAATGACCCCATCCCCCCGTTCACCTCTCCATCCACCACCCTCAGTTTGTTTCCCAGAGTTGAGAGTGTCTCATGGTTTGGCTCCCTCTGATTTCTTCCCATTCAGTTTTCCCTCCCTTCCCTTGTGGTCTCCTGCACTATCCCTGCCATCCTTCCATTAACAGTTAATGTAGACCTTCCGTGGCTGTCAGGACTTCTCTGTTGAGCAAGAAATATACTTGTGCTGCCAAATATTTGGGAATCTATTTGTAATAGTGGTTTGACTACTTTTAAAATCCTTTAAAAAAAATTCTGTTACCTGTTAGATACTATTTATGACCCATGAGGCACCTGATAATTATAAATTTTCTCTTCATTCAAAATCTGCTTCACCTTCCTCCCTGTGCATATCATGCTATGTATCTATACTAGGACATCTCACCGATACCATGATGGAACATATGTCATTTTCCCTTTGTAGGTTATTCTGTGTACCTTAGATGTCTGACTTCTTTATCTACAATTGGATTCCCATTAATATACAAGGACTCAATTTAGATACCACTCTGTGATTCTTCATTTCATTCTCCAGCTCCTACTTGGAATGAGATATGTCTTCATTTCTTCTCAACACTCTGTACATTTCTTTAATATTTCTCTTAGCAGGTCTTTGTGTAACTATTTGCTTACCAATTTTTATTGTGAATACTAGGATGTTTCTTCATTTAAGACTAGAGATTTTTCTTTTTAAATATGGTCATTTTTGTATTACTCAACATGCAGTCATTTTCTGGGAAGACATTTACTGAATGAATGATTGTTCTTTCCTCACTGTGTCATAACAAACTATCCCAGCATTTAGTGGCTTGAAACAACCATTTTATTTTATTTACAATTTCAGAGGTCAGAAGTTTGTGAAGGGAGTGGTTGCTGGGAGAATGGCTGCTTCAGGATTCTCTTCCATGATGGCTGTTTCATTTACATGTCTGAGCCTTAGAGCTCCTTGGTGTCTCTCTACATCTCTGTCTTTATCTCCGTCTCTGTATCTCTATCTCTATCTCTATCTCCATCTCCATCTTTATCTCTCCTCCCTCCACATGGTGTCTCACTTTCCAGAGATTCTCCATGTGGCTTGTGCTTCTCACATCATGGTAGTTTCAGTGTTGCACTTCTTCAATGAAGCTGACTTCCACAAGGATGTGCGCTCAACAAAATGTTCAAAGTAGGCTTGGTAGAACCTAAAAAATTGGTTATGATCTTACCCTGGATTCCCAAGACATCACTTCCTCTGCATTTTATTAGACATGTAAAGTCATAAGGCAAGCCTGATTTCAAGGGAAAGAGTCCATCTGTCAATGGGAAAAGTAGCATCTTTAATATAGTACAATAAATAAATGGATATACTGAGCATACTCAATATCTGAGTAGTGAATATACTGATAATTAAAAATAAAATTCCCAAACAATTCCACTGTACAGTTAAAATGTTATACACTCAAGTGTACCAGATACCATAATAATTTGGGAAAACCACATGATCTATGGATTGGGGAGTCAAAATCTGAAAGTGGATATGTATGTAAGTGAATCATAGTTCCTCCTATTCCGTGTACAGAGAGTACATTATTGTATCTCAAGTAAACTCAGTAAAAGACCAAAGTGAAAATATTCATAAAAACAAAAATTGATTTTAACATTAGCTAATGTGCATAGGTCTTTAAGAAGATGGGTAGCTTTTTCAATCATTGAAAAGATAAGAATAAATGTGTATATAAAAAATGCCCAATTTTGATGTGTTAATAAGAACTACCCTTTTTCTGGCTTAGGATTTTGCCAACAGGTATAAGGTCATAATTATAGCTTGTTCTGATATGATAGTTATAAGTATTATAAAGCAAATGAAGACAAAATAGGATATTTTTTTCTTCGAGGAGTATATATGTATCAGTTGCTATCATGTTTCTTGAGGATAGAGGAAAACTTGTGAGTGAGGGTTGTGTTTCAGCTGAAGGGAGTTGAGGCTGCCAATAACAACTATGCAGGGGGAGGTTATTTCTAGGACAATTAATGAAGTAGATTTTTGGATCAGTGGTAGGGTAAAGTAGGGGACCTCCTCTTTGTCTGTACTCTGGAACGCATACATCTCTGATTATAAGACATTCCAGAACTATTTCAGGAATGATCTCCAACTATCTCTCACCATGTGAAAGTAGTTTGGGAATAAGGTTACTAAAATGAGTGTATCATTCATCAACCACAGCAACAGCTGCAAATGTAGTGAAATGAGGCAGAAAAAGTCTCTGAAGCAAGTTTGGGCAGCCATGAGTGAGACTCATAATGAATATCTGTCATAGTTCAGTTGCAGAAAATAGCAACCATTCTAGTTATTTTAAGGAGAAAGAGATTTAAACCAGGAAGTTGTCATAAGAATTATGGGCCGAATGTTCAGGAGTGAACCCCCAAAACACACTGCTTAACTGGACTTCCAGAAGAGCTGCTACCTCTATCCCAGTGAGGATGGAGGGGCCTCCAGAGGCCATCCTGTACACTTTGGGGCTTAGGGACCTACTTAAGTAGCAGTGATCCAGCATACCTACATGTCAGCAATCCCAGAACCCATGACCGCAACACCACAACAGGCTTGCTCCACACCTCCATGCCCCTTTTGCTTGCAGCAACAGCAGCTTCTCTGCAGCCTCACTTCTGCCCATCTCATCTTGAGAGTGCGTTTAACTGGCAGATGCTAATTCCCATCCATAACTCTGGATATAAGGGAGGTTTGTGCAAAGTAGTTTTTAGCTCTCCAGCCTCTCATGGTTAAGGAAGGCACTTAGGAAGAGGCTGCAATGGCTGATGATTGCCTCTTCACCTCATCCACCACACGGTGCCCTGAACATTAAGAGCAGCCAGAGTGGTACATTGTGTGGAAGAAGGGCACTGGCCTCCTCTCCCCAAGGCTGTCCTGTGGCTATCAGACTTCCATCCTTCTTCCCACAGAGTCCATGCTCCACACAGGGCCAGGTGGTTGTAGAACTGGGAGCCTGTGGTAAGATGCAAATTCTGGTAGAGGCGGGACAGAGGAAATGGTTCTCACACAGAGTTGGACAACACCCCTGGGATAGGTTTCTCCTGTGAAGCTTGTGTAAGGTTCCTGCTCTAATACTTTGTTTATATGAAGGAAATACATCTTGATTTTGTGTGGTTTTGGATGCACGAGGCCAGGCATGTGCAGCTTTCATACTTAAGAAAAAATCCCACAAAGCAAACTTTGAGCACAAACGTCAAGATCTCCCAGACAAAACTGTGATACAATTTACTCTAGGACCCTGAAGCCCTGGCTAAAACAGGGCTATAAAATGAAAGCTCAGAAGCATTTTAGAAGTTGTTCCAAATATTAAGGAAATGATATATGTTCATTATAAGGATTATAACGGGTTTTAGTGCTTTTATATAAAGAAATTGCTAAGTCAAGCCAGTATCGATAGTAAAAGGCACAATTTTGCTAACTTATGAGAAGATGAAACATGTAATTTTTAATTAGGCAACATTGGATTAGCTTTTAAATTGAGCACTTGGAGTAAATGAACACGGAAGATAAAGCTGCACTGGGGTTGTCTCATCGGTATTGCTTGAATGAATCATACCTACAACTGAAAGTATGAACCCACAGATTGTGTTGCTTTCTGGGTAGGATTAAAAATAAATTGATAAATAAATCTGCACTTGAAATAAAAATGTACTCTTATGGCAGCTATGTTACTAGTTTTTCTTTTCATGAGAAAACTAATACCTAAAAGCTCTCTAATTGTCTTCAACTGTGTTGTAGCATTTAGTATAGATGGAGATTTAACAATGAATAAATTGTTCTTTCACATGGGTAAAACAATATACATAAATGAGATTTATTACCTCGGGACCAGGGATTATTATACACAAATAAAAGTAATCATATTAAATCTCTATTGCACTGAAGTTCAGACGCTAACCCTTACCCTCTGTCAGGTTCTCACTGACTCTGCCCTACACACAATCCAGCGTCTCCCCCTTTTTGCTATTGCATCTCGTGTTTTCCTCTACGATAGTACTAATTGCCTTGAATTTTAACTTTTGGTGTGATTTCCTTTCTACATCAACAGAGCATGCTCCATGAGGTCAGTGTTTTTGTTTTATTTTGCTTTGAATCCTCAGCATCAAAAGCATAGTGTCTCACATCAAGTAGGAGTGCTATAAATTTGGGTTGAATAAGTATCTACAATTGCTTATGCCTTTGGCTTGCTTATTCAATTCACCCCCCGATGTTTCACTCAACGAGAAAATAGGTGATAGAGGAGGTTGCTGAAGAACACAGTTAACATTTCTGCCTATAATTGTATTGGAGAAAAAAAAGCTAACAAACCAAAATAAATTCATATAATATACCAACAATGGTGTACAATCTAATCTATTTGATAGACCCAGAGCTTCAATATGACAACTAAAATAATTCACAGGAAGGAGAGATGGTAATAGATATGTGTGCTGATGAACGAATGAAAGTATTCGTACATGGAAAGGTCAAACTGAGGTGACTGATCTGACTGGAGATTTCTCAGATTTTTACATTAGTAAATATTTGTTGGGCACCCACTGGAGAAGGTGTCCTTTTTGATTCCATAACTAATGCCAAAATATAGAAACAATGGTTCTCAGCTTACTGGAGATAACTTTCTAGAATCCTCAAAGTTAAAAGTAGGAAATAAAATTGGAAATGTAGGGGGTCCTGAGATACTGTTGCAATGTTTGTTTTAGTGAAGCCCTGTCCCATGAATTATGTATTGTGCCTGAGAAATATTCAGAGGAGTACGAGGGTTATTATCCAACACAAACAACAACTATCCTGATGCCTGAGAAAACATTAGTCCCTGGTGAAAAGCAGATACCTAAAAAGCAAATAATGGGGCGCCTGGGTGGCTCAGTGGGTTAAAGCCTCTGCCTTCGGCTCAGGTCATGATCTCAGGGTCCTGGGATCGAGGCCCGCATCGGGCTCTCTGCTCAGCGGGGAGCCTGCTTCCTCCTCTCTCTGCCTACTTGTGATCTCTCTCTCTCTCTCTCTCTCTGTCAAATAAATAAATAAAATCTTTAAAAAAAAAAAAAAAAGCAAATAATGGGCTACAAAACACGAGGTAGGACCCAGAGTGGAAGACAGATGAACATTAATAGTGACAAAATTATCAAATTGGGTTTGAAACAAATTAATTTCATTACCTGAATTAGATATTTTTATTTTTTAAATTTTAGATGTTTAAGTTACAATTATTATAAATCTACGTAAATTAAATTCTAGTTTTATTTTCCTTCATTCCATCTTTCTTTCACCTACCTCCTAAAATAAGTTGAAAATAATATTGAGAAAAAAACAAATGCAATTAATTTGTTCAAGATTATATATTAAATCAAATAAATAATGTGCAATTATTTTGTTCTTGGGTATTTGCTTTCAGGTGGTTGCTTCCTCCTGTGAATTTAGTAACAAACTATTCTTAAGCAGCATTAGTATCATCACCAATTAATTGAATTACATGCAATATTTATGAGTTTGAAAAAATTCAATCCTTATTTTATGATTAAAAGAGCATAGTTGAAGAAACACTGGGTGGATACATAGTTCTAAAGGTTTCAACAGGATCTGAAAAAAGGGAAAATACTAGATTAAAAACCCTGAAAGAAAAATGCTTAATCTCTATTTTCAAAGAAAATTGAAACTAAACCTCTACATGTATCAGATATTAATCACTGAAGTATTATTATATACTATAAAATAATTTTCATTCTCCCACAACAGAGACTTCATGTATTTGCTAGTTTGTAATTCAAAAGGATTTCCCAAATGAGTCAGTTTGAAAATAAACTAAATAAAATACAATGTTTTTATGGAAGATTTTTGAGTTATTATAAGCAATTTTGAATGAATAATTTGAGCTTAGTTTTACACTACTTAAAAGGTAAAATTTACATTACAAAAATGATGCAGCACTCATGAACAGAACCCTATATCCTTTGAAATTGCTCAAAACAAATGACTGTCTTCTCATATTCTAACAAACTGGTTTGATATTATGTAGCCATTTTAACCTTAGAAATATTTTGTTGTTTTAATTTCCTAGAAATATAGAAAATGTCCCTATTATCAGGTAGGCTGCTTTTCCTTTTCTTCTTCTTAAGAAGAAGAAATGTGCTCTTGGTGTATTGCTTAGTTTTCTCTCATTAGAAAAAACAATATATGATCAATGTAAAAAATGAATAGTGGGTTGGTGGACTTCAGGGAGTCAGTGAACCTTCTGAAGTCGTGTGAGAGATACTACATGTATCTGCTCATGTACATTTTTTAGGGGGGGATGGGTCTATATTCTTATGGATTCTCAAACTGGTTTATGGAGGGAAAAAGGATTCACTGGTGCTCAAGCTTAGTTAATATCACTTAATAGTTAAGTATTTATGCTTTATGGTCCTTATCTTTGTATCTATTTCCATTTCTTTATGTCTTCCTCACTCTCTGTGCCTACTTATCTGTATAGTTATTAATATCAAGTGTGGCTAGGTAACCATGTGTAGAAAAGAGCATTAGTGCACATTTTCTTGTTTGCATATTATTTATGTGTTTGTAATTTTAATGTATATTATTTCTGAGCATTTATGTATATTCATTAGTTACTTTATTTCTTGTTTCACTTTCTCCTACTCTCGTGTAAGGAGTACTCACAGTGTTTTTGACAGTGTGATTTAGTCTTTAGATTGCTGAATAGGGAGGATGGATATTGAATGTACTAGAAAAGAAATTAACACCACACAGACATGGATATGGAGACTTCTGGGTCCTTGTACTTCCCATTTTTCTGAGAGCAGCTTAATTTGTACAAAAACACTTGCCTTTTTAGGTGAATGTATGAAGTGGTTTTATATATGATATATGGAAGCTGAGTAGGGGTACAAAGGTGAGAATCGATTATCAAGAGCCATAGAGCTAAGTGAGAAAACTACATAACCCAGACTTCCTTAGTGATGGATCCTAGATACTTTCTCCTAATGGGGAATCCTAGTCTGAGTATGAAAGTTAGGAAAGAAAAGTATTATTGTTTCTGCTTCTAGAGTGCTTCCAGCAGCACCTTCTGCAGCGGTGGGAGAATCTGGATTTCATTGTCATTCTTAAGCAGTAGGGTCCTATTGCCAGCTAGGGCAGGAATGCTAGAGCAACCTTGACTGTGTGGTGTTCATGGGCTCTGGTTGTGGCCCAGACAGTGCTAATTGCGGGTACTATCAGATCTTCAAGCTTCTGCCAGAAGTGTGTGGGCTTTTGGGCTTTTATGTATGCTACAGGTGGGAACATGACCCTCAGAAAACTGTGAAAATTAGAGGGATAGGAAAACATAGCAAGAAAAGCTAACTTAAATTTATGGCTCTTTAATGTTGGTTGAAATCTTCTTTGCTGGTTTTTGTGTTAAAATCATAAAACTAGCAAAACAATTTTAACCAACACTGCAGGCTTACCAATTTACATAAGAGAACTTCCGTGAATGGCACAGTGACATAAAGTCAGATCAACAGGTCTTATAATTGTAGGGATGCGATAAAAGGTAAGCACTACTGGTGCCCTAATTAAGTGAAGAATTTAATTCAGAAGAATGCTTCAAGAGGCAAAAAGCAGGTTGTGATTTGCCAATAAAGCCACTTCTTAAGAACAGAATTATATAATGAATAATTTTTTAGAATTAAAATTACCTCAGAAATCATCAGGTTAATACCCTTTCTTTCCAAGTGAAAAGGATATTCTGACAGCAGTTTCTTAAAATTTACAAGACTAGTTGGTGACAGACCTGGAAAAAACATCCAGATTTCTCTCTTAATAACAGCATTTTGCTATAAGTAGGATGGTCAGGATGAAAGAATCTGAACCTTTATGGATTTACTATACTAATTCCTTTATAGGCACATTGACCTTGAAACCTTGCAAGATCACTAGGTCAGTAGAGAGAAAAGATTGATGCTTTGAAAAATCTGGTTTTGGCATTTTGCAGAGTCTGGGTGATTTCACACAGATTATAGATATTTGCTGAATGTCTTCATTTTATAAATGGCATTAGGTTATTTCACATGTACGTGGAGCCTCACATGCTCAACAGATGTTTTTAGGTGATCTTGTTTCAGCTTTTAGAAGCCTATTTTGTTGAACTTTATGAAATTGCTATTTTTTAGACCAAAAATGGTCAAATATCAGCAATTCCTATAGTTCGACCAAATAAAAAGGAGATGGTATTCTGATTAGATTTTTTGACTTAAGAAAGAAAAATCAAAGAGGTTTCAAATGCATCATATATTGGGAGGATTTTGCTAATTTTATCTTAGAGATAGGAATTCTCTGAGGTCAATAAAGACCTCTTGACTTTCAGTCTTACTGTCTTACTCCAGCATCAGGTGACAGCCAATCTGTTCACTTAGTGTATGGATCATTTCTATATTGTATCAATTATAATAGAGAATTTATTAAGGATATGAGTGGAAAAAACATCCCGATTAGATTGCCATTGAACCCTACACTCTCTAAAATCCACTAGGGAACTTCAACTTCAATGATTAGGCTTTGGTATGGGTTCAGGCATGGCCAAAAAAGACTGGTGAGTTTAGTCTGTAAGGTGGAGGCCTGTGTCCAGAAGATAAGACAAGATTATAGAGTCAAGATCATTCTCAAAGTCAACAATTTGCATATTTTTTCCTTATGTATAAAGTAAAACTGCAAAGAAAATCTCTATTTCCACTGACCTCTACTTTCTTTTTTTTCCTTCCCCTCCCTTCTTTGTATGTGTGTTGAAGGAAGAACTCTTTATCATAGACAATGTTAGACTGTGCAAGTCTTGCTAACTGATAATGCTTGAAATGCAGACTGATCAGAAACACTGAGAAAGGTTACTTGTCTAGTGAAACATATCAGTAGAGATCAAGATACAGATAAATGTGTTCAGTAGATAAATCTGTATTTGGACAGTCCATTAAAAAAGGCATTAACAATTTTAAATGCATCATTGAGCATTTTATTACCCTTACCTATTGGCTTGAAAACTCAATAAGTAGGGAAGAAAAATATCCAAATTAATACACATTTCTATTTTGCAATGTATGTGTATTGATTTAGTTTTAAACTAATTAATAAATTTTTTAAATGTCAAGTTCAGCCGGATAGAATTAGAATTATATGTCTCTAAGTATAAATACTGTATATCTTCAACAATTAAACATGTTTTATGGAAGGTCATTTCTTGTTCTTTCTTAACTCACTTTTGCTGTGATTTTAAGAACGTGTTAATTAGAAATGTAAGTTATAGGAAAAGAATATCCCTAAAATTGATAATAATTTTAATATATTAAATTAGGAAGATTTTATAAGAAAATTGGAATAGTCATTTTTCTGAAAGCTAGATATAAAGAAAAAAGATATCATTTTATAAAAGTGACATGGGTTTCTACATTATTTATCCTAATTCTATTAGTTAAAGCCCAGGCAGGTAAAAAATTTAAAAAAAAAATTTTAAAAAGACTTTAACTGTCCAAATTATAAGACTAAAAGACAATCAGAGAAAGACAACTATCATATGATCTCCCTGATATGAGGAAGTGGAGATGCAACATGGGGGGTTTGGGGGGTCAGAAAAGAATAAATGAAACAAGATGGGATCGGGAGGGAGATAAACCATAAGAGACTCTTAATCTCACAAAACAAACCGAGGGTTGCGGGTGGGGGTTGATGAGTAGACACAGGGTGGTGGGGTTATGAACACTGGGGAGGGTATGTGCTATGGTAAGTGCTGTGAAGTGTGTAAACCTGGTGATTCACAGACCTGTACGTCTGGGGCTAATAATACATTATATGTTTATAAAAAAATCAAAAAATTATAAAAAAAAAAAAGGAAACTGACTAAAAGAAACTGATTATTCAGATGAGGGAAAAGTTGTGAAGCCAGAGAGAGCAGTGATTGAATCCAGAGATGAATACAGACGACGGGAAACTCAGTCTCCCCTAGGGCTAAAGAGACAATGAGAGAAGCCCATTGAGATCACAGAAGCCAGAGTCCCAAGGACAGCCTGGAACCGTAGCAGGGACTGCCCAGAAATTGCTGGAACCATAGACAGAGGGGCTGTAACTGTAACCTTTCTCTGATGAAACCATAAAAGAGGTGCAGTTGTTTTGGTCATCAAGCAAAAGTGAAAGAGAGGGAGAGTAATTCCCTGGTATCTCCCTGTCTTTTATCAATATGCCATCAGTGCTTTCCATTGTCTTAATAGGTAACCAGTTGAAAAGGGAGACTGAAAAGTGTGTTTGTGGCAGCCTTGCTAATGTGCGACTAGATCTCATGTGGAGGGAAAATAAGACTGAGGTCTTCAGCTGCTTCTCTTCTGGTTCCATCTCTGTATTTGCGCCATATTTCTGGAGGGCAGTACCTAGCCAATTAACATAGCAGAGGTACTAATACAGGCTCATTCCTGCAAGATGCGGGACTTTAAAAAAAAATTTAAAAATGGCTGCAGTTCAAGGATCTCCCCATGGGCTTAGGCAAGCTTTCTTAGTACTGTACTGTGGTCTTACATTCTTCTGCTTAAAAGGGGTCAGACATGCATTAACATGTGAAGGCACTTTCCACCTTCTCTTGCTTTCTCTTTTTTTTCCTCTGTAGGCCTCCCCCAGTAAGTCTCTTTCATGTGTCTTTGGTAGCTTATTAAAAGGCTTTAGCTTGTGCAGGGGAATAGCTGATGTAACTAAGTAGAACTGAGGTTCTGATAATTAGTGGTAGAGCTCCAGTGACATTTAAAAGCTCATTCAAGGCAGATGTCTTGTGTTATAGTCAGGGTCCTGGTTGAGAACATCTGGGACTGGAAAATGTACAAGGGAGACATTGATATGCCTCTGAGCTTATTGGTTCTGCAGATCTCCTCAATGACCTTAGCTTGCATAGGTGACTGACCCCTCCCAACCAAAGCTAGCACTTCCCCCATGCTGGAAGACTGCAGAGGCCTCTCCCTTGCAAGTTAACAGGTATTTCCATTTAGGAATACCCTTACTCCTTCTCCTTGTTGACAGACCTCTAACTACAACCTTGCTGAGGAGTTGCTGTGCCTAATAAGGAAGAAAAGAGAGTATAAACCAAAAGAGCTATAAGTACTATCTAGCATGCATTGACAGGAACCAGAGTAGTAGTAAGGATGCTTGATCAAGGAAGTTGGGACATTAGACTGGATTAGTGAGAATTCCATTAACTTGAGGGCATATCCTCGGGACTTAATACCCTGGAAAATACTCTAGGGGATGAGGTCGAATTGGCTTTTAGAAGCTTGGCCCTTAGAAGCTCTTAGAAGAGAAATCAAGAGCCAATGCTGTAGTAGAAATGCCTGGGTTGCTCTGGTAGACAGCAGAGGAAGGAATGAAGGGGCCAAGAGAAATGGTCATGACTGAATTAACACTTTATGTAAGGCCACAATAGATTATGCTCAGCTGGAGGGCCCAGACTGCATTCCTTTCACCATGGCCATCAGGAATGTGCTGGAGAGAACAGCATGGATAACACCAAGTAGTTCTGGGGTGGTTCAGGCAAGTGATAATAGGAAAGGTGATCACACAGTTGGACTCATAATATCCAAGGACATAATGCTCAGTCTTCTCCCTCAATTCTTAGTAACAGAGGGCAGGTGATGATGACTAACCTCACCGCGGGATACAAGAGGCTTAGAAGTACTGCAACAACTGGCAATAGTGGAAGGGCACCAAGAAGCTCAACTGGCATGGATTTGTGCAGATAGTTAAGAGAGCATACCTAGGGGTAAAGTGGACAGGCTGGATAAAAGTTTGCTATTTAATATTTATAGACAGAAGAAGGAGGAGCAAGAGGCCTAGGAATGTCTCCTCGAAAGGTTATGATAACTTTTTTTCATTTCCCAGGGATAAGCCCATTTCCAAATCCAAATCACATTTGTGGACCGACCAGTTGTCATTTATAATTGGGATTGCCGTAGTTGGTAGTTAGAATAACCTCCACATTGTGGTGTTGGCCTGTGGGTTAATATTTATCATGATAGAGACGGTCAAGTGGAAACCTCTGAAACTTCCCCGATCTCCTTGGCCAAGAGAGAACTCAAAAACAATAGTGTACCCCATCGTCTAACCTTGGGCTCTGAATGATTATAAGTCCTGATACTTGAAGGACTGTACTCTAAAGACTAGCAAATATACTACTGAGTTATAATTTATGGATACCTCCAGAGTAATTTGGATTTCTTGTGTTAGGGATCACTATCTTGAAGGGTTGGTTAGCCCTGATCAGCAGAAAAACTAGGCTTACTATTACACAATGTCATCAGGGAGGAGTTTGTGTGGGGTGCTGGTGATCCACTGGAGAGCCTTCTGGTAAATCCTTTGCAACATGGTAACTTCGGATCAATACATGAAGAAACCCTAGCCTGCGAAGTTTATTACTGAGGTCTCAGACTCTGTAGGAATGATGTTGGGTCACATCACAAGATAAGTCGTCAAGATCTGCCAAGGTGATAGCCAAGTTTGATGAGAATTTAGAATGGATAGTAGAGGAGGGACAGGATGAATACCATATGTAGTCCCTGACTCCAGTCATGACAGTGGTAGCTCATCCCAGTATCTTCTCTCTTCTAAGTCTGTCCTCTGGAAGAGAAGCCCACAAAAAAACACAAGGGAGCTGTTCTTGAAGACATTTTTTCTCTACAATGCATATGAAAGATCAATTATGTAAATGGATAGTAGAGCCAAACACAACAAATGGATAGCTGTGCCAAACACAGCAGGGTATCTTGAAAAATTAAGAAAGCTTTTAGAAAATTTTTGAAACCTAGTGTTAGTTGTAAACCCTATATAATTACAGGTTTTAGTTCTCCCTTTTCTGCAAGAAATAACAATTAAGAGATGTCTAACATAACAATATATGAGTCACCAAAATGTAAAATTAAATGTTTGATTTGAACATTGTTAATTCAATGCTTGTCCTCCAACCTATAAATTTTGTTACCACTCATTTCAAACTCTTTAATCAACAAAAAATTCCCTAATTTTCTATTTTTCTCCAGTATCTTTAGCATATTTTGACTCTGTTGTTAAATTATTTTATTAATAATTCATTGTATTTATGTATTGTGGCTTAAATTATGTATATAAAAAATTCACAAATGAGGCTGCTACCCTAAAATAATGACCCAAACTATCATACTCTATGCTTAAAAATAAGTGGATAGAAACAACACAAATTTCCATCAAGAAAAGACCTGATAAATCAACAACAGAATAACAGTAATGGAAATGAACAAACTACTGCTACATGCACTAACACGGATGCATCACAAGCACAATAGTGAGGGGAAGAAGGCAACTATAAAAGATTACATGATATAAATTCAAAGAAGCACAAGTCAGACCTCAGAATGGAAGTCAGCATAGCAGCCATCTTTTGGGAGAAGGGCAGGTACCTATGGCATGAGAAGGGCTCCTGGTGTGTTCCTGATGCTCTAATTTGTCACCTGGCTGGTGGCTACATGAGAGTGGTCACTGTGAAAATTGGGGCTATACTTTTATGATTTGTGAATGTATTTGTGGTATGTTTTGATAGAAAGTTTTTTAAAAAATGAATGTTCAAGTAAAGGTTAGCATTGAGATTGTGAGCTATCCTTACATGCTGTAACAAGTCATTGTATATCTGAATTGAGAAAAGATTGTTGTGCCATGCAGACATGTCCGCTTCTCTAAGGAAAAAGAGTACTTGTATTTTCCTAAGGCTAATCAGTTGTCCTCTAATTTGTAGAGCATCTCAGAGACTTTCATAAGAATCTCATCACTACCAGAACAAAATTAATACTCTGTATCATACCATACAAGTACTGCATTATCTAGTCCCCTCACCACACCGAGCATCCTTGCTCACTTTGTTGTTTATTCAGGATGAAGAGGGCTTCTTTGAGCTCCAAATATTTGCCCAGATCTCTCACATCGAAGTCTTGACATGATTGTCCTACTTGCCTGCTGTGCTCCCCCCCAACCCGTTCAATTAGTTAAGTTTCTCTTAGTCAGCATCTAGACTTCCAGAAATAAGTATTCTCTGGTTATATAACTGGTATAAATCTCCAAGGCTGTGTTTTAGTGTCTTGCTTCATAGCACTTGTTACAGTTGAGATTGTTGTGAATGTTTACTTAATTCCTCTCTCATTTTGTATGCCATGATATCTGTGAGGAGAGCTACCTTGTCTTTTTTAGTTTAAATTACTTTTAATTTTGAAATTGTTTGTTGCACAAGCAGTTGCAAAGATGGTACAGAGTTTCCCTGTACCGTTCATGCAGCTTTCCTCAACAGTAACATCTCAAATAAGGAGTACATTGTCAAAGTAGGAAATTAACATTGGTGCCATATTATAAACTTGAATACAGCACATGACTCCTTCTTATTATCATTGTACATTACATTCTACTACAGCATTGATGCATAACTAGCTTTACACAAATATTTTAAAATGAACATTGTTTGGATGAGAATATGAAAAAATCATATTTTAACCAAAATTTCCTCATCTATGAGAGTGTAAGACTGTTTTACAAAATGCCTTAACTTCCAAATTCTTTGAGTTATAAAATATTGCCACTGTCCTCCATTAAAGGAATATATACTTAATTTATTTTTTGCCGAAGTTGTAATAATCCTGCTTGATTTCTCTACTCAATTCTTCCTAATCATTGCCAGTGAGCTGATGCTGAAGTCTTGGGTTCTAGAAACGTGTCCTTTAGAGGAGGGAATCAGCATTCACCAACATTCTGTTTTAGAAAGCAGAATTAAACAGTTCTGTGAATGAGCAGAATTATTCCCAGAAAAAGGATATGTTTGAGAAACTTCATTATATGAAAAAGAAAATCTTGGAACACTATTTAATTTTAAGTTTGTTTGAGAGTTAAAGGAGACCTGAGACATTGTTATAGCATCGTGAAGACTCTCATTCCTTGTCTTGATCCCCTTATATTTTCTTCTCCATATTCTTATAACAATACCCAGTGTTTTCAAATCAAACTCAGAATTAGACAACGCAGATTCAAATGTTTGAGTTATGGCTTTTTAGTCATGACCACTAAGCTCCAAAGTGATACTCTGTGTATTTTTACAAGACCCTGGACCCATTTGCTCGAGGAACACACCTCAGACTTTACATTATTTCGTAGTCATATTTATCCACCATCACCACCACTCTTCATCCAATCCTGCTTCTAATTACACTCCTTCTCATCAACTTAGTTCAAAGAACCAAAGGACTAGATACTTTCTTACTTCCTCTTCTATATTCTCCCCCACTTCTTACCTAAAAATATCCCAATACCAATCTGTAGTTTGAAGATATTTCCCTAAGCCTAGCTTTTATTTTCGTTAAGGGAATGGAAACTAGCTCTGTGCCTTTAACCCAACTTCTCCTTAATGTATTCTATGTGTTAACTATCATGGGGACTCCCTAGTACTCTGCTCTGCTCATAATTTTAAATTTTCCTTATCTTGAACTGCCCTCAATTTAAGCTTGAGATAGTTCTGTCTCTTTAGAGATGGTGTACAGTCTATGAAGCTGCCTTGACGTAGTCTTTGAAGTGAGTTCATTCTCTAGGCTCAGGGAATACCTCTGTACATGCCTGCTCAGTGCTCCCTCACAGTACAGTCATCAATGATGAAAATAAAAAACTTGCATAAAATTTATTTTTCCTGAAATGAAAAAGATGCTATTAATTATGTCCCATTACAGAAATACCAATTTCTCACCAGTACTAAACTTAAATAGCAATTTCAATGGATGGCAGAGAGAAAATATATTCAATGCTAAATTCTGTTTAATCACCTTTTTATATCTCACAGCATGAATATGTTCATCATTGACTCTTTAAAAGTTGACTGAGGTAATTATCAGGAAAAATTATTTCATTTTGATTACTAGAAAAGCATCTTTTAAATTATTAAAATCTTCAGGCAAATGCAAAACCTATAATTACGCATTTAAAAACAAGGCAGCATTTTACAGCTATTAAAACACCTTCCTTGAAGGAAGTAAGCAGTGTTGCTATTATTCAAGCTATAAAGCACAGCACAGAGATGAGACTCATAGAGCTTTAAGAATTGAACATATTCAAAAGGATCTTAGCATGTTCAGTTGGAGTGTGGTCTAAATGGTTGATCCAGAGTCCCACATGGCTAATTGAATTGACAGACACTCGGTTATTGAAATGGTAAAACTTTCCAAATTATCCACACCAAAGAGATGTAGAATATGAATAATTCAAGCTAAATCAACTCTTTCTGAAGTTAAGTGAGAAGACCAGAAGACCTACTTCATACAGAATATTCCAATAATTAATTTTATTGCAATAAATAAATAAATTAATTAATAATTAAATAATTATTTATTGCAACACTTGTTCATTTTTTATATCTTGAATGGAAAATTATTTTTAATGGAGGTAAATGATGTGGTATTCTGAGTATGCCATTTTCTAGAAGGGCATTTTAAAAATGTTTGAAGAGAGTGAGTTCTGTAGAAAGGTATGACTCTGGTTGACTATATATATTTACAAATTAGAAAGAAAGACATCAGATTAGGTAACATCTAAAGAATATTTCAATCACTAATGCAATCTATGTAGAAATTTTGCTGCTTTTAATCAGAAAAATTAAAATATAATAAATAAAAATATATTTTCAGTAGCAGAGCTAACAGAATGAGTACAAAAAAATAAAGTCTTTAAAAAAGAAAAAAAAATAAAACTAAGAAAGAGAGAGAAATTAAAAAAAAAAAAGCCTAAGTATTTGTAACTTAATTTTAGTTGAGAAAACTGTGTATAGGCTTCCTAACACTGACCATTCTTATTAGCCAATTAAAAAAAATTAAAATATTTTTCATGTCCTGTTTTGATCATAATCTAATTCATTCAGTCATTAAAATGAGTATGATTCTACTACATTTTACAATTTCTTTTGAAATTTTAGCAGCTTAAAAATGAAAAAATAAGAAAAATTATTTCCTTTTTAGGCTAATGTAAGATTTTAAAAAGCTAGTAAAATTTAAATTTATTTCATCAAGAGACATAAACATTTTTTTAAGATTTTATTTATTTATTTTGAGAGAGAGAGAGAGGGTGCACCAGCACATGGGGGGAGGGGTAGAAGGAAAGGGAGAAAGAGACTCCAGCAGACTCCACTGAGTGGTAGATTGCACAACCTTGAGATCATGACCTGAACCAAAACCAAGAGTCTGACGCTTAACCAACTGAGTTGCGTTGGCACCCTTAAAGATAAATGTTTTGACCAAAGATTATGTTTTCATTCTCTTATACATATGCCTGGGATCTGTTTGGTTTTTCTGGTCTATACTGGTCTATTTACCTGTGTTTTCTTTTCTTCCTTTAAAAACTCTTTTGAAAGAATCAGAGGTACTGTAGGAGTAGGACACTAAAAAAAAAAAAAAAAAAAAGTGGAATCAAGAGCAAGTACTAGGGGTGCCTGGGTGGCTCAGTGGGTTAAAGCCTCTGCCTTCGGCTCAGGTCATGGTCCCAGTGTCCTGGGATTGAGCCCCACATCGGGCTCTCTGCTCAGCAGGGAACCTGCTTCCTCCTCTCTCTCTCTGCCTGCCTCTCTGCCTACTTGTGATCTCTGTCTGTCAAATAAATAAATAAAATCTTTAAAAAAAATTAAAAAAAAAAAGAGCAAGTACTAGGTGATGGGAGCTGGGGTAGAGGATACATTTGGCCAGGTCACACTTGTGCAAGGGTCTGCTATTCAGAGCTTTCCAGAAGTGAAAGAAGAGGCGGGGACAATTGACAGCCGAAAGTAGAGTCTATAAAGTGATTGATATTAATCCAGTTCTGTAAAGAAGATGTAAATAGATGTCAGGAAATACTTAAACCATGCGGACTGGGGAAAAAAAAAACCCTCATTTTCAAAATCAAAAGTATTCAAATCTTGCTCATTGAAAATGGCACTATACTGAGGGGCATAATAACAGTTTTTATTTTATAATAAGAATTGAGGTGTTTGTAATTTTCAGACTGTAAGAGGAATATGTCTCCTTTTTATTAAAAAATCTTATTAAGTTCCAATTGTTATGCAAGAAAAAATAAAAAACATTATTCTCATTTCTTCTCCACAAGATATTTTATTGAGTCATGATCTGGAAGAGCAAGTTAATAGTCAATTAATAACATTTTTACATGAGCTAATTTAGAACCTTATTTAAAACACTGTGGGAAAAAGTACAAATCAGTTGTGGAATCTTGAGTACACAAAATATCAAAAAAAAATAGTCAAACAGAAAGAAATTGTGACATATTAAACACACACACTCAAGTGTGCGGACACACACATTATTCTGAGTTAAAAAGACAGCCTGAGAGAGTTGTTATACTAGAGTACAATATTTTTGCTAAAATAAATCTACATCTCCATGCCATTTTATGTTACATGAGAAGTTATATAAAGTTGCAATCTCTAGGAATATATAAAGTGAACACTAGATTCAATTTTTTGAAAATTGCTATTAGGTAAATCATTCTTGAATATGTAAGTCTTAAGCTGTAGATTAGCAAAGGGAATGTCAATTCCTAGATTCATGAAGTTGAAAGCTCATGGACTTTTGACTCAGATACATTTATATCTAAATCTTAACTTTATTGCTGTCTTCTATGATCTTGGAGGAAATACTTTCTCTCTTTGTGCCTTCATTGTGTTATCTACAAAATACGGGTAACATTACCTATTTCAAGAACTGTTAGGAGAATTAATTAAAAGAATGTTTGAAAGTTTCATTATTTAGATCTCTGTTACCACCTGTATTGTGTACAACACTGAACAAAATTAAATTATTTGTGCTCTTGAGGGCATATTCAAGGACTCGAAATAGAAGCATTGTAATGCTTGCGACAAAGCTAAAGCTGGTTTTTAGAGTGGAAGGATTGGTCTCACAATACAGATGTGCTGGGGAAGGAGTGCGAAAGGTAGTTATTGCTAACTCTCCTGACTAAATTTTATTCCTCAACACTACTCTTTCATTGGCACATATGCATTTGCTGTGATTTCAAAAGGCTCTTGTGCAATGAAGGACCTGTAGCTGTGCTTTGAGGAAGCATTAGTGAGAAGAACTGAGAGCTGGGTTTTGAGTTTGGCGACTATCAGGCAACTTAAAGACATTAAAACCAAGATATCAGATAGAGATTTATGCATGTGTATCTTACACATGGCATGTGGGCTAAAAAGGCAAATTTGGAAATCATTAGCATATGGTTACAGTTGCACACACAATCATGAATAAATTGCCTAGGAGGAGAGTACAGAATACAGAGTGAGAGGAGAAGAGGGTTTAAGATTTACTCTTGTCAAATCCACTACTTAAATACACATAGAGGAGAGTGGACATGCGGTGGAATCTGCACTGAGAGAGAGTAACCAGAAAAGTGAAGGAAATCAGGACAGCTCAGGGTCAAAGAAGTCCCCACTACAGTATCAAGAACCTCTGAGACTAAAGTTACAGTGAAGCTGCGACATCACATTTTACAATTTGATAAAAATGTAGCTCCCGAAAAATCCTTCATTTCATTCTGTGGTGCTGCAGTTCAGAGGCTGAGTTTTTTCCTCAGGGCAACCTCAGTTCTCTCCAGGCCAAACAACTGATTGGATGAGCCCCATCCAGATTATTAAGAGTAATCTCCTTTATTTAAAGTCAGCTGACTGTAGATGTTAATCATATCTCCAGAATACTTTCACAGGCAACAAGTAGATTAGTGTTTCAGTGAATAACTGCGTACTGTGGCCTACACAAGATGAATGCAAGACTGACCATTATGCTTGGCCTCTAGCTACCCCCCAAAAGCAATCATATAATAATTAAATAATTATATAAGAAATAAATTTGCTTAGCTTGTCCATTTCTTCTGCTAGAAAAGGGACAGATTTTTGTTCTTGTTGTTATATAACAAGGAGCTAAAATTTTAGTATTAGATGTACCTTAGAGGCCATATAGGTGTCTATACATAAAACATTGATTGTACACTTATGTTTGCACACATTATGCATGGTAAACTTCAGTAAAACATTAAAAATTTCACCTATGAAATCTATCAATGGCTTTTATTTTAAAATAGTTTTTCAATACATATCTATATGACATTGGTAATTTAACTGAAGGGTTTTTTTTTTTTTCCATATATCTTGGAAAAAACTTCTCACAGGTTACAAGTGTAATTATTTTCCCCCTATAGATTGGTAAAAATCCACATTAATAATTAGTTGTAAAACACAAGAAATAAATCACCCTTGTCTATCCTAGGTCCTGAAACCTCAATATAAAAGTATATTTCAGACTAAATACTATTATTTTGTGATGAACTGAGCATATGGTCATTTTAATAATATAGTTATATCATATAGAATAAAAATAATTGTAGGATTTAAAATAATAAATTACTGTTTATAATGTCTGTCTTTCTCACTAATACAGAGAAGTAACATAAACCAGTAGTTACAGGCAAGATTATCCATGATTCCTCTGAGATACCATGGTCTGAATAAAAAACAAACATTAAATCCTGTAATTTGGGGGGATGCCTGGGTGGCTTAGTCAGTTAAGTGTCTGCCTTTAGCTCTGGTCATAGTCCCAGAGTCCTGGGATGGAGCACCACATCGGGCTCCCTGCTCAGCGGGTAGCCTGCTTCTCCTCCCTGTGCCTGCTATTCCCCTGGCTCATTCTCTCTCTCTCTGTCAAATAAATAAAATCTTTAAAAACTTTTTAAAAAACAGTAAACAATTAAATAAATCCTGTAATTTTTTTTACTTTCAGATATTGTGAAAAATACGCTAAGAATCAAAAGAGAATCCAAGATATGTAATTACAGTGCTATGAACATACCAACATCCTGTTATAACTTTAACTCTCAAGCCATTAGCAAAAAAATGAATTTACTGGTTTCTTTTTTGGTGTTTATTTTATTTTCCAAAAATTCTGGTCTTCAGCATCAGCAAAAAAAAAAAATTCACCTTGAGGGTATGCTATTATTCTACAATTGCACATAAAGGATATTATAAGCATTTGGGCTTTGGTTCCCAACTACAAAATATATCTTGCCTTTATGATCCAGAATAGTATTGTAAGTCTCAAGGAGTCCAGTGCCACAGCAGGTGATTAAGTGGAAACTAGGCAATGTTTTCCATATGCTTTTGTATAGGTCATTTGACAGAATGAGGAAATATTTTATATAATAGGTAAAATTATTACCTTTACCATAGAACTTCAGCATAATGTGATATAAGTATATTTCAGCTTTCCAGAGTCTCCTAGAAAGGACTTTGATAATATTTCAAGGGGTCTAAATGTAGAAATATGTCATCAACACAATAGTCTTTAACACCTTTGCTTTGTTGGGAGGGGATCAACACTTGTAAGAATCATTGACAATACTGCAAGATTCTGTGTTCACTGAGTCAGAGGCATCAACAGGCAAGGCAATGAAACTACTGTCAGTGTTTAAGAATAGCCAGATCCTACTCTATAAGTTAGGGAAAAAAGAATTATGTGTCTGAGCTTAGTAGTCATGAAATATTCTGCTAAATTTTAAGACATGTCTTTATACACTAATTATAAAAATATATTTACAAAATATCTTCCTAAGATTTATTGGACAGATAAATCAAGGGAATAGTTAATAGATTTTCAAAGAACAAAGCATGGCAATAAACAACTTTTTATCCATATTCTAGGCTTCTGATAAGCATTGCCATAACTTTTGGCATGCTCTGAATTCTTCATAGTAATTATAGTTAGAAGAGAATTCATAGAAATATAAGAAAATGCTCTAATTCCCAATATTAAAATGTAGGTATTTCAAATTTTCTTTTGTGCATAATTTATGTGTCATTTATCATATGTGAAAAGATATGAATAGCAGTTAGAAAAGCTATGAATAGCAACATATCTTGATCTGGTAATTTAAGACTCTGAAATCCACATAGAGTTGGTCCACATCTGATTTGTCTAGATATTTTGAGTACTGGTAAAACTTGGAAAGACCTATATATTACAAGATGTGCTTCATATCACAAGCTTATCTAGTCATTGCCACAATTTCCAAGGAGTGAGTAGTACTTTCTTTTTTTCCCCCCAATCCTGGTACAACAAAAATACAATAATAAATATAACAAAGAATCTATTTAAAAACTCTTAAATATAGTGTTTATATATTAACTGAAATATTATAGCTGCTGCTGTTTCTGCTTCTTCTTCTTTTCTTCCTCCTCCTCCTCCTCTTCTTCTCCTTCTTCTTCTTTTTTAAATATTATGGCTTCTGAAAAAATCCAAAGCAATCCCTTTTTTCCTTATGTCATTCCAAATAAAACTCAGGTTGTTTACCAGGAAAAAAAAAAAATCCCAACTTTGAGATTATTTCATGAGCAGGAAAAGTTGTCATGAGCACCAAGTTAGAAACATAAAATGGATACCCCAGGGAGGGAAGCATTCCTCAGGATATGTTATTATTTAGAGACTCAAATCTGCATGCCCTTACCTTTTGACTCTTAAAAGGATCAGAGTTCAAAACAACTTACTTGTCAATCTATCAAGAGAAGCCGCCTGGTACACTGTACATTGTTCTGGATCACAAGCTAAAGATTTGTTTTCTCAACCTAACTCAGTCGTTGGGTAGTTTGAGCATTGCATTATACAAGTACAATCTGAATACTTTACAGTACCTGTAAAGCAAAGCATTCACCAAGAAAATGTCTCCTTTACCTCAAATATTCTGTGATTTAAGTATTTAATGTCACTTAACCTCTGATGATATTTAGCATTCTGCTAGTTTTTTTGTGGAGGTTAAAGAATCACACTGTCAAAGAAATAATAATGTTATTGCCTTTAAAAAGTTAAAGTTAGTTGGCCATCTGGAAGTCTTCTTTGCAGAAATGTCTGTTCATGTCTTCTGCCCATTTCTTGATTGGATTATTTGTTCTTTGGGTGTTGAGTTTGCTAAGTTCTTTATAGATTTTGGACACTAGCCCTTTATCCGATATGTCATTTGCAAATATCTTCTCCCATTCTGTCAGTTGTCTTTTGGTTTTGTTAACTGTTTCCTTTGCTGTGCAAAAGCTTTTCATCTTGATAAAATCCCAATAGTTCATTTTGCCCTCACTTCCCTTGCTTTTGGCGATGTTCCTAGGAAGATGTTGCTGCGGCTGAGGTCGAAAAGGTTGCTGCTTGTGTTCTCCTCAAGGATTTTGATGGATTCCTTTCTCACATTGAGGTCCTTCATCCATTTTGAGTCTATTTTCGTGTGTGGTGTAAGGAAATGATCCAATTTCATTTTTCTGCATGTGGCTGTCCAATTTTCCCAACACCATTTGTTGAAGAGGCTGTCTTTTTTCCATTGGACATTCTTTCCTGCTTTGTCGAAGATTAGTTGACCATAGAGTTGAGGGTCTATTTCTGGGCTCTCTATTCTGTTCCATTGATCTATGTGTCTGTTTTTGTGCCAGTACCATGCTGTCTTGATGATGACAGCTTTGTAATAGAGCTTGAAGTCCGGAATTGTGATGCCACCGACTTTGGCTTTCTTTTTCAATATTCCTTTGGCCATTGGAGGTCTTTTCTGGTTCCATATAAATTTTAGGATTATTTGTTCCATTTCTTTGAAAAAAATGGATGGCACTTTGATAGGAATTGATTAAATGTGTAGATTGCTTTAGGTAGCATAGACATTTTCACAATATTTATTCTTCCAATCCAGGAGCATGGAACACTCGGCATCAGGGAAATACAAATCAAAACCACAATGAGATATCACCTCACATCAGTCAGAATGGCTAAAATTAACAAGTCAGGAAATGACAGATGCTGGCGAGGTTGCGGAGAAAGGGGAACCCTCCTACACTGTTGGTGGGAATGCAAGCTGGTGCAACCACTCTGGAAAACAGCATGGAGGTTCCTCAAAATGTTGAAAATAGAACTACCCTATGACCCAGCAATTGCACTGCTGGGTATTTACCCTAAAGATACAAACGTAGTGATCCGAAGGGGCACATGCACCCAAATGTTTATAGCAGCAATGTCTACAATAGCCAAAGTATGGAAAGAACCTAGATGTCCATCAACAGATGAATGGATAAAGAAGATGTGGTATATATACACAATGAATACTATGCAGCCATCAAAAGAAATGAAATCTTGCCATTTGCGACGACGTGGATGGAACTAGAGGGTATCATGCTTAGTGAAATAAGTCAATTGGAGAAAGACAACTACCATATGATCTCCCTGATATGAGGGAGAGGAGATGCAACATGGGGGGCTAAGGGGTTAGTAGAAGAGTAAATGAAACAAGATGGGATTGGGAGGGAGACAAACCATAAGTGACTCTTAATCTCACAAAACAAACTGAGGGTTGATGGGGGGAGGGGGGTTGGGAGAGGGGACGTGGGGTTATGGACATTGGGGAGGGTATGTGCTATGGTGAGTGCTGTGAAGTGTGTAAACCTGGTGATTCACAGACCTGTACCCCTGGGGATAAAAATATACTATATGTTTATAAAAAAAAGAAAAGTTAAAGTTACAAAGACACACTTGGGATAGCTATAGAGTGTTAGAGATATATTTCAGAAGTAGAATGAGTGGAAATTACTCACAAAGAGGATGATGTAGAAAAGACAAGGAAGAGCTAGAGAGAGAGTCAGATACACCCTAAAATGTGTAAAATAAAATAAAAAAAAGAAAGCTGAGAGTATCAAATTCTGGCAAGGATGTGGAACAACTGGAATTCTCACACACTGCTGGTAGGAGAAGAATAAGGGTACAGGCATTTTGGTTAATTCTTTGGCTTTGCTTTAAAGTGATGACACAGACATTCTGCTTGTAGATATTTGCTCAAAATAAGTGAAAACATATATCTACAAAAGATTGTGTAGATAAATATTTGTAGTCACTTTTCTAGTAACACAAAACTTGTAACAACCAAAATGTTCATTAATAAGTGAATAAATAAATACATTCATACAACTGAATACCACTAAGCAGTAAAAATGTATTCATTATGAAAGCATGAAACTATGATTAATGTCATGAGCTTTATGCTAATAAAAGCCCCTGAAAGTGCATATTAAATGATTACATTTAGATGATTTCCAGGAAAAGGTAAAACTAATCTCAATAAATATTGTAAATATTGTATATACCTTTTTATGAATATATATAAATATGCATGAAATAATATAAAAAATAAAAGCTAATAAAGGGTTTTAGCTAGGTTGTGGTATGCAAGGTTAATATAAAAAAGTCAATTGCTTTACTATATATCGTCAATGAACAAGTGAACTTTGAAATTAAAAACACAATATCATTTATATTAGCATCCCAAAATTGAAATACTTGAGTTATAAATCTAACAAAATATGCACAAAATCTATATGCAGAAAACCATAAAATGCTAATAAAAGAAATCAGAAAGAGAGCTTAATAAATGGAGAAATAGCCAATGTTCATGGATAGGAATAAGAAGTTTCAATTTTGTCAGAATATCAGTTCTTTTCAACTTGGTTCATAGATTCAGTGCAATCACAATAAAATCCTAGTAAGTTATTTTATAGAGATTGACAAACTGGTTCTACATTTTATAGGGAGAGACAGAAGACTCAGAATAGCCAAAATAATATTGAAGGAGAAGAACCAAATTGAAGGACTGACACTACCTAACTTTAATTCTTATCATAACATTACAGTAATCAAAACAGTGTGGTGTTGGTTAAATAATAAAAAAAAAAAAGAAATCAGTGGAAGAGTAAAGAGCCCAGAAATAGATCACCATAAATAAAGTCAACTGAGCTGTGACAAAGGAGCTAAGGCAATACAATGGAGAAAGGATAGTCTTTTCAATAAACAGTGCTGGAAAAATTGGAGATCCACTTTCAAAAAAATGAATCTGGACATTACCCTACATTATTCATAAAATGTAACTCAGAATGGATCACAGAACTACATACAAGATGCAAAACTATAAAACCCTAAAAGATAACTTAGGAGAAAACTTGGATGCCCTTGGGTATGGTGATGACTCTTCAGATAACAACATCAAATCCTGACCCATGGAAGAAATAATTGAGAAGCTGGACTTCATTAAAATTAAAAACTTCTGCTCTGTAAAAGACATAACCAAGAGTGAGAAGAGAAGCCACAGACTGAGAGAAAGTATTTGCAAAAGACACATCTGATAAAAGACTGTTATCCAAAATATACACAAACTCAATAGTAAGAATAGAACCAGCTCAATTAAGAAATGGGGTAAAGATCTGGGGTGCCTAGATGGCTCAGTGGGGTAAGCCTCTGCTTTCGGCTCAGGTCATGATCTCAGGATCCTGGGATGGAGCCCCTCATCGAGCCCCGCATTGGGCTCTCTGCTCAGCAGGGAGCATGCTTCCCCCCTCTCTCTCTTCATGCCTCTCTGCCTACTTGTGATCTCTCTGTCAAATAAATAAATAAAATCTTCAAAAAAAAAAATGGTGTAAAGATCTTAACAGACACCTCACCAAAGAAGATGTCCAGATGGCAAGTTACCATGATACACCTATTAGAATGGCCTAAATCTGGAACACTGACTGACAATACCATACGCTAACAAAGATGTGGGACAACAGGAACTCCCATTCACTACTGATGGGACTGCAAAATGACACAGCCACTTAGGATGTCAGGCAGTTTCTTTAAAGTAAAACTAAATATGCTCTTACTTCACAATCCAGAAATTGTACAATCCAGAAATATTTATCCAGAGGAACTGAAAACTTATATACACACAAAAACCTGCATATGATGTATATAGCTCTTTTATTCGGAACTGCCCAAACTTGGAAGAAACCCAGATGTCTGCCAGTAGGTGAATAGACAAGTAAACCACAGTACATTCAGAAAATTGAAGATTATTCATCACTTAAAATAAATTAGCTATCAAGCCACAAAAAGACATGAAAACAAAACCTTAAATGCACATTGCTAAGTAGAAGAAGTCAATCTGAAAAGTCTACATACTATAGATTCAAACTATACAACATTATGGAAAAGGAAAAAATGTGGAGACAAGTAAAAGAATCAGTGGTTGCCAGGAGCTGAGGGAGCAGGAGAAGGATGAATAGGGTTTTCAGGGTAGTGAAGATACTCAGAATGATACTTTAACAATAGATACATTATATATTTGTTGAAATACAACACTAAGACTGAACCCTAATATAAACTCTTGATTTCAGGTGGTAATAATAATACCTCCACATAAATTTATCTGTTGTAACAAATGTATCATTCTGGTGGGAGATACTCATAATTTGGGAGGGAAAAGTACAAGAGAAGGAAGCATTTGGGGAATGTCTGTACTTTCCTCTCTATTTTGCCATGAATTTAAAATTACTCTAAAATTTTGTAAATTATTAATAATTTAAAATGTATCTAAATTACATGTGTGAAAGAACAAGAAAGTGATCAAAGATTAAATAAAAGTAGTTTTTCTTTATGTATTGGAATTTAAGAAGGGAGAAGAAAGACTAAATTCATGACCAGGCACAAGTACATGGTTTTACAATTACAGAGAGAGAGAGATAGAGAATATATGTGAAGCTATGGAGGAAGGGCCCCTGTGTCTATGATAGGGCAAAACAAACAAGAGAGGGATGTTACTACATCCATATATAGTCTATATAAAGCTGTACTAATCAGAACTAGAAGGCACTTGGATAATATAAATTTAGACAGAATAAAGTCAGGTGAGCTAATAATGGCTAATCTAATCTCAAGAACCCAAAATTTTTTAAAAACCCAAGAACTATATTAGAATAAATTTGAGATTTCTTAGCTGACTTTCTCTACTTTTTTAATTGAACTTTTGATTCTTGCTAACATCACACAATGTTTCAAAACAAGTCAGTTAAAGAATAATTTTCCCTCTTAAATATGAGGCAAATATGAACATTCAACTTAATCTGTGTAGTTTAATCAATCATCAGTGTAAGAATTTGTGCTTCTAAGGGTGTGTAGAATGCATTCTCAAATCTACTCCATTCAACCATAATAACTGACACCAATTATAGTTGGGGAAAATGCATACCTTGTTTGATTTAAACACTGAACCATTGATAAACCTCATGAACACAATGAAATTGAGCCATTCCCCTGTGGAAGCACTGCAGCTGGGAGATATTTACTAGTTTGCTCAAGCATTAATTATGGTTTTCCTATTTAATATCCATGAAATAATGTGCAAGAAAAGGGAGTTAAAAGATGTCAACATGAATTTACACACACACACACACACACACGATATATTAGAGGCACTTTCAGTATTCATTAAGAGGCCAATAGTTTTTATATGCCATAGGCTGTGATACTAATGGTTTGGTAATGAACAGTACCTAATCCTACTGTAAGTGGCTGTATTACGGCCAGTTTGCTCTCTTTTCTCTCTTTTTCTTTCCTTCCATTTCCATTCCCAGTGGCCTAATTCAGTCAGGCTCCCCTATCGAACATGCTACAATCACATTTTGTTTTTCTCTATTCAAGGAACTAAAAACTATGCATAAAATCTGACATATCAGCATGTGGTTTTTTTGTATTAAGGATATATGTAGATTAATGCAAACAACTACCACATAATACATTGTTGGACCTCTAAAACTTTATCTCCCCTTTTTCTGTGTATTGTAAGGTAAAGACCTCAGGACATTAGCTATAGATAATGCTATTTTATTGTGGTAGTATGTCCTTTTTCATTATCTTCTGGAAAGAGTAAACTGTCTTTCTTGCAAATCTAACTTGCTATAAACCAAACATTACTTGTTCTTACAGCTTCTTTTTATTACTAATAATGCTTGTATAAGCCCTCTTGACACACTTATACAAATTCTGCTTATTATAGCAAGTCCAGCTAATCCCCATCCAGAGCCTCTCCTTGCCCTTTGTCCCATGAATCTGGTAAGCAGTTTTATTTGTATCCTCATCTTTCAGTTAAGCTTTCAGAGTCATCTCTACTTGCTCTTTCCCAAATGTGTGAGTGTGACCTATATGTCAAGTATAATTTCAGTGCTCTCAATCTTGGATTTTTTTTGTTCCTTCTCTTTCAATATTGCGCTCAGCCCATTCATTACTCATCCTTTTTCTGCAAGAAGAAACAAAATTGTTGGCACTGTTGTCTGAGGATCGTCCTGTGATATTCTTTAATATAAGCTTAGAAATATATATATTTTTTTCAGAAATGGTCTACAACTAGTGATAATAGTTTAAGCTACTGAATAAAAAGAGATAGTACTAATTCCACTGAGATTCTCTAGGATGGACACTTATGGTCCCAGTTATTGAGTATTTTGTCACTCTTATATATATGTCACTCTTATTACATTGGGGAGAATTAATCCCATAAAAAACTACTGAGTTATCTAATCTGAGATTGGAATGTAGGAGCCTTCTGAACTCATCTCCTCTCACGGACGTAATGAATCTACACTGACATTCAGAGAAGTCCCCTTTGCAAGAAATTCAGAAATTAGCTAGGCAACTCCTATACATCAAGCAAATGAGAAGACACCTACATCACCCACATCAAAATGGGCAGGAAAGGCTGAGACATGCTCTCACCATAAACTCCACTACCAGCATAGTGCCATGCAATATGAAGGGAACACTTAACTTCCAGCTTCTCCCTAAGGAGTGAAGAGTTGGAATCCCACATCTAGCATGACAACTTTTAAGACTCCCACCTGAGGGAAAGGTGCCCAAAACACCTAGCTCTGAAAGCCAATGGGGCTTGTGTCCATGAGACTACAGAATATAGCTAACAAAGAAAGAATATATTTTTTAAAGATTTTATTTATTTATTTGACAGAGATCACAAGTAGGCAGAGAGGCAGGCAGAGAGAGAGAGAAAGGAGGAAACAGGCTCCCTGCTTAGCAGAGAGCCTGATGTGGGGCTCGATCCCAGGTGACCCAAGCTGAAGGCAGAGGCTTTAACCCACAGAGCCACCCAGGCGCCCAGCGTCTGCCTTTGACTTAGGTCATGATCCCAGGGTCCTGGGATTGAGCCCTATGTCAGGCTCCTTGCTCAGCAGGGAGCCTGCTTCTCTTCCTCTCTCTGCCTGCTTCTCTGCCTACATGTATTTCACCACAATTAAAAATAAAAATACATATAAGCAGTTACTTTTAGGTTAGAAAAAGTTCTCCATCCCAGGACCCCCAAGATCATGACCTGAACCAAAATCAAAGTCAGTTGTTTAACCAACTGAGCCACCCAGGTGCCCTGAAAGAATTCTTAATGGACTTATAAAGACTTACCATGGCTATTCCTCCAGACCCAATGTAGAGGGAGCAAACAAAAACAAACAAACAAAATGCCCATTTTTCCAGTCTTGCTGTGAAAGAGGCCATCTGGATACTTTCAAAGCTGCTGCCTAAGGGTCAGGCTAATTTAGTACACATCTAGGAGCTGACAACAATTTTCCCAAAGACTTGGAAGCCTGAAGAATGCACCTGGGCTTCTCAAAGCAGCCTTCTGTAAATCACCATATCTCCCTAGAAAGACCTTGTGCAGAACCCATACAACTCAATGACAAAAACAAAGAAACAAAAATAGAACAAACAAACAAACAAAAAATCCAACAATTTAAAAATGGGCAAAGAAGGGGCTCCTGGGTGGCTCAGTTGGTTAATCATCCAACTCTTGATTTCGGCTCAGGTCATGATCTCAGAGTTGTGCGATGGAGTCCTACATCAGACTCCAGGCTCAGTGGGGAGTCTGGATATATTAACTCAATTGTCAGAATCTTTTCACAATGTATATGTACATCAAAACATCACTTTGACACCTCAAATACAGTTTTATTTATCAGTTATTGCTCAGTAAAGCCTAAAAGAAATGAACAGCACATAAATCCAAGCCACATAGATATTCTCTTACTAGGGTCCTTTTATTTCTGTTATAAAGAACAAAGCAGGACTTTTCAACAAAGTTGTTTATGCTTTTCAGGTTTGCTACAACATTTTATTTTCTTTTATTATTATTATTATTTGTAGGCTCCACGCCCAATGTGGGGCTTGAACTCACAACCCTGAGATTGAGTCTCATGCTCAGCTTACTGAGCCAACCAAGTGCTTCAGCTCCAACTTTCTAAAATTGAATATTCATACATAGCTTCATGGCAAATTCATTGTTAGATTTATCTGTCTTGTTACGACAATATAATTTTACAGGAAAGAAATCAAACTCAGGGTGGTGAAGTAAACTAATGGGCAGTATATCAGAAAACTAGCGGGTATTAGTTTCCATTTGATCCCAAGTCTGTATGAATCTTAAAATTAATTCTCTTAATGGATGTAATACCTTAGTAATAGAATAAGTGGTGATGGTAGTTATAAATGTATACCAAAAAAACCATAAATAAAGTTTCTGTATTGCAATCCTAGGACCAATAAAGAGTAAGAACTATGTGATGTGAGAGAGGCATGTAAAGAGTCACACTAAGCTTTCCTCTATTGCGTGAAGTTATTTTGGGTAGAAGAGGAGTTCTCTAGAAATCCCATGCATTGGATAGAAAACTAAATGCTTCTAGTCTGGTTTAACTACAGTTTCCTTATTAAATTATGCCAAGCTATGAATGATTAAAAAAATTACTTAATGCTTTAACTTTAAGGAGAACTCATATCCATCTAATAATTTCAGGGTTGTCACAAATGCATTGAAAAATGTTTCAAGCACTAATGTTCTCCTAATGTCAGTATAAGATTTGGGAAAAATTAAAGGTTATTGCAGAAGGCATATTGGGTTTAGATAATGATACTAAGGTGAGAATATCTTTAAAAAACAAACAAATTACTTAGGAAGAGTGGGCAGTTTTTTCCCAAGAGATGCTCTCAATTTATTGCTTATTTAATTCAGTTAACAATTTGAAAGGCAGAGAGGGTTCTGATACTCACCTTCTAACTGACACACTAATTTTATGATTGTCCCCATTGTTTTCATGTGGATAACTATAGGGAATGTTAAATGTTTTAAAGATCAAAATCTTCCCATTTCCTTAAGAACATGATTTAACTTAAACCAATAGTAACAGAGTATCAGCTATCTACATTTTGTGGGTATTGTAGGAGCTACAAAGGTGAACACAAAATCCCTGCCTTCAGAGAGCTTATACTTTAGTAAGAGATATTTAAAAGGCATCTAGATAACCAAAGTAGAGGGCTACCATAGAAGAGGGAAGCAAGACAGGATATACATACAATATTACAGTGGTAAGACAGGATTTTTAAAAGTGAAATGACATTTGCTGTGTGCATGATGTGTTTAGTAATATTTCAACAGAGGGTAAGTGTTAGGAAGGGGGATGGCATTTGAGGTGGATATGTAATTCAACGCAAACAAGAAGATAGGGACTTGGAGATATTTGAGTTCTTAAGTTCAGTTTAATTAGAGAAGGCTTTATGATTGTATGATTCTTTATAGACTTCTGGCACTTTCTAATGAATAATATAAGTATATTTATGCAAATAGATTATCTTTTATCCTAGTAAGAGTGAATTCTCATATCCACTGTGATTTGAACAAGAGGAAAAATATGGAATTAACAGTGATTTGATAGCTTAAAATAAAAGTTAGGGGTGCTTGGGTGGCTCAGTCTGTTAAGCATCTGCCTTTGGATCAGGTAATGATCCCAAGGTCCTGGGATCAAGCCCCACATTGGTCTCTGTTCATCAGGTAGCCTGCCCCTTCCCCTGTTGTGCTCTCCCTCTCTGTCAAATAAATAAATAAGTAAAATATTTAAAAAAAAAAAAAAGGATAAACAGGTATAAGGAAAAAATAGTTGATTGGCTCCTCCAAGGATAGGATTGGATTCAAGAACTCAAGCAATATCATTGGGCTCTGTCTCTCTCTGTTTCTCAAACAGCCTTTCTTTGTATGGTAGAATTAATTAGACCATATCTTTCAGTTTATCAATCACAGAAAAGAGTGTCTTCCCTGACAACTCAGGAAAAAAATTCCACCAAACTCTCTGATGAGCCAATTTGCATCACAGACACACCTTTGTCAATGTGATTCTAATTGGTTAGCCATTAATCAACATATTTTTATAAATTATTCAAATTTATGATTTAATTTTACACATTTGATTCCAACAATTCTTTGACTATAACCAGCTGTTATTATTATTATACTTATTCCAATGTTGAAAAAATTGAGGCTTAAAAAGATGATAGGTATCCTGGATGACAGAATTTATCTGATATTTTCAAATTCGAGCAGTGAGCAGAATTGATTATTTTGGAGTATTTATATTGGAAGGTGCTAAGAAACTAGTGAAATATATACCAAAGAGGTATAGAGCCATGGAATAAAAGGCATAAGAGCAAACAACTTCACAACAGAAAAAGTGATAAAATGCCACGTGATATTTGAAGAATAAAGCTGAAGACAAGGCTACGAGATTTTAAATACTTATGTAAGGGAGAAAAGTTATACTGCACTGAAGACATGTTGAAGAAGATTTGGGATTTTGGAAACTGACATTCATATAGCTTAAGAATTGCACTGAGAAAAGCAATGGGACTATAGTTAGAGTATAGCAGGAATGAGGAATAAAGGAAATTTTTGCTTTGCAATTAAGATAGCAGTTATCAATTTTTATAGTATATGAGCATTGAAAATAAACATAAAAATGCATTAGAAATATTTTTAAAAGTAAAAGCATCATTAGAAAAATATGTATTCAAACTGGTCTGAATTCTATGTTCAATTCAATATAAAAAATTCTGATAGGCTTATTAAAAATCCATCTCATTTCTTGATATTTGACTTCCCTTATCCTGTGACAAACCACTGACCAGAAACAAATTCGAAGTCTCCTATGGTCTCAGGTCTAAATAGCAGTGACCATGTCTCCATCTATTATCATTTCCTGATTGTAACAGAACAAATAACTGTTAGAGGTTATCAAAGGTAAATTCGTTACCTTTGCTAAACTGTCACAAGCTTGGCGATTTTATCGACTTTGGTCAATAGGCTGTCTTCTCTTGAATTGCCCAGCAGTATTTCTGATGTCGGTCGGAGGCATTCACCTAAGATTTCTAGGCTCCAACATTCTAACTAGACCTTTTACTCTTTTTTTAAGTCTCTGACACGTGCTGAGCACTCTTAATTAGTTTGAGTCCTTGAGAAGAGTAAAAGCACATCGAGCTGCATCGAGCTCCACTGTCTTGTTTTGTTCTCCTTAGTTCTGGCTTTCGGCTGCTAATAGAAGTATATTTGACTTCATAATGCATTTCCGTAGATGTTTTTTCCTTGAATAGCCAATGAAATTGTGCCTCATTGGAAGCATTTTATTCAGGGACAATTCTGAGAGGCAACACCAAGTAAAAAATGTTAGCCTCCAAGGAAAGGGAATCCAAATCTAGACATACTTTTTTATTGCCTGCTTCTATCATTTTTGTATGGTTCATTTTTTTTTAATGTGTGGACTACAAAAAATAACTTATGTTGGCTAAGTGAAAATTAGTAGGTAAATGGTAAGAGCAGCAACTAATGCTATGGGCATATCAGTGTCTTCATATCAGTGCCTTAATTTATTTAAGCAGATAGTGATATAGTGAGGTAAATTAGCGATTTTATGCTTATAGAATGCAGAATTTTTTTTTTAACAAAATCCTACCAGAGATCACTAATCAGTTTTTAATCAAATGAAAAATGACAGGAGCTCACAGTCCTGCTTGATTGTCCTTCATGGTTTGAAAACTTACTGACTTGGGCAAGTAATACCTAAGATAAATCTTCTCTCTGAAATCTTATGGGCAATATGCTAACAATGTTGATCTTGGATTTTAGGCAGCTGTTGAGGGAGGAGGGGAGGAATATGTGGTTGTAGCATGTGTAATATAGTCAGTGTTTTATCCTATTGAGCAGAGTAGCAATCTACATATAATTGATAATCCTAACAGTTTAGGATTGGCACTGGTGTGTCTTTAAGAATTTGGCCCTGGTGCAGCCTAGGAACTAAAAACAGGGACATGGTTAGCATGGCAACTAAAGTAACAAGTTAGACAGTCTTTGAAAGTAACATGTCCCAATATGGCAGCTAGAGAAAACATGTTTGTATTCTGATGGAAATAGCTACTTATAAGCTATTAACAAGAACATTTCTACACTTAGGTCAGATAGTCAGAAGCTTTTCTAAAGCATCCAATCTATTTCTACTTTTGTCTTTCTCTTGTTACCCTGGGTTTTCAAAGAACATACACAATCTTCAAAATGTATTTTTTGAACTTAGGTATTGAATGCCTCTTTGCCCCACTCTTTGGTTCATACGGTATAGAACATTTAGAAGTTCTCAACAATTTATTTTGAATGAATGAGTAAATGAGTGAATAATGAAGGGTGCCCATGAACAGAGCCGCAGCAATTGAAGGAGACTAAAGGAGGCATGGGTGGGTTTACCAATGGACCTACCAATGGAGATCAAGGGTTAACATATTCACCTACTTTCCTACTTTTAAACTGATGACCTCATTTAATTCAAGCTTTCCTCTGGAGCAGGAATCTTTCCTTGTCAACTTATAATAGACTTGAAGGTCTATGCCATATACTTAAATTTCACTTCTGCTGAGTTACAAATTTGGAGGGGCTGGAGAGGGAACAAGATTTTCTTTTAACTTTCATCACAGACCAGGCACCTCCTTTCTATACTAAAATGAAGGTTGGTTTTTCTCTACTCATTGGTGTGAACACTTTAATTTTCATACTATTCTTGTCCATTTTTAAAGAGAAGCACAAGGAAAACAGCGCTCTGTAAAAAGATGACGCAAGTGGAATGCATTTAACTATATTTATAAGTGACTTTCTTTTTCTAAAAATCATTTAATGGGAATCTACAAATACTTTTCAATTATAATGTACTTTATGAGGAAATTCTTTTACTAAGAGATTTGAGAATTCCCAATTAATAATAACCTTCATGATCTACTGAACAATTTCAAAATTCAAGGTTTTTAAGATACATTAAAATAACATGCAAGTAAACATCTTTAGGAGAGTATGTAGGTGAATAGGAGAGAGGGTGATTTCTTCACAACCAAATCCCAGATTGAGCTATTATTTCTTGCTTTGGATCAAAACCTGGACTTTCTAGCTGCCTTTACAACTTCTGTGCTTCATACTCAGTTTCCATAGCAAGCTAGGAATCATTCCTGTTGGAAAATATTCAATAGGGAAAGGAAAGTTTTGAGGACAGAAAAACGCATCTAACAATGTGCCCTGCAGCCTACAGTATAATTGCTTTAAAAACCAGGGAATGGAAAACAGTTTAAGTGTTATGCCGCCATACATCATACAAGGATTAAAAGTGATCATTTTTCAGACTTGCGCAGGGCAGTTTGCTTCAGCATGGCATTCTGCCACATGGTGATATATTTGCCTGAAGAGATCACACTGAGGTAGTATAATACCCAGTTCTGCTTTGGATTTTTCCTAAAGGCAGACACAATTACTACTACAATCATGACAAATTGCATGGTGCTCTTTCCAACAGCAAGAGATTCCCCCCCCCAATTTTTGCAACTGTTTGAAGTGGGTTATCCATGCTGGGGTTTTTTGTGTGCTTTGTTTAGCTTTTTTAATTATGTTATCCAAAGGAAATACTGACACCAGGAGATAACTTTGCCAATACTGATAACAAACATTTTGTTCCATGCCCTTTAAAAATTGTAGCCAAAGCATTTTGAGTTTTAAATCATGGATCAGTTAAGGCAACAGACAACTGGTTCCCTATTTTGGTAGAAATTGAATTTTGAATTATGTTTATGTCCTAGTAATACATAAAATGGTTCACCATCTCAGTTCATTTCAGAACACCAAAAATGTTCAGTGCCTTCTATGTGCCAGAAAATGGCCTAATTGATGAAGAAACAAATGAACATGATATGTTTCCAGTCCTCAAGGAATTTCATATCTAGAGGGTCTTCCTGTGAATTCAACACGATCACATGATTTTCTTACTTAATCTTTCGACCGCAATGCTCATGAATGAATCCAGACATTACCTTCTATTCTAAAAGTCTCTGTTATAGTTTTGCAGCAGGACTGTCAAAACTTAATGGCATTCAAGGACAATTTTTGCATCTGAAAATGCGTTAAAGTGGGAAAAAATGTGAGAATGACCGGTGTATATGTTAAATGAGGAGAACATGCATCTCAATAATCCAGTTTTATTAGACTGAATACTTACTTGAAAAACTCAGAAGAATCATATAAAATGAAGTCATCTGTATGTAACGATCATGGCTGAACATGTGAAGAGAGAATGATCTGACACTACAGAGAAGGAATTCTCTTCTCATATAGATAATGAGGAGAACAGGATAATTAACATCTGGAAAAACCACAGTCAAAGGAGATTTGTGAGGCTATTGAGGTCAGAAGTGATCAAAGTTTTCCATAAAATGGCTAGTACTAGACTTCATGACAAACTGGGCAGGGTGACTTTTATTCTGCATATTCAAAGGAGCCAGAAGCATCACAAAGAAAAATTTTCAGATAATTTTTTCCCCAGCTTAATATTCCCCTTTGCTGACACTCTTACCCTATATTTACATTCCAGTGCTCACTTTTAGGATGTACATCTAAAATCATTCTTCCAAATAACTTTTGGAAATCTTACATAGATTCTCAGCAGTTTAAACTTATTTTGTCAAAAATTCAATTCATTATGTCTCCTTTCTTTTCATGGTGCCAATCTTTTCCCAATGACTCAAATTCACAATTCCACACACTTCTCCTTTGTTTCCTACAGCTAATACATTTCAAAATTAATTTTCATATTCTCTTCTTCCTCTCTGTTCCTCCTGCAGTCTGGTTTCTTTCATATTCTGTCAAGAACAGGCAATATAATATTGTAGGAAGACCATAGGTTTGCAGACAGATAAACATTGTTTAGAATACAATTCCCTCTGTTATAGGATTCTGTAAAATAATTTCATCTGTCTAGGCTTCAATTTTATCATCCTTAATAAGTACAAAATATAGCATAAAATGATTAAAAATGATTCTCCTAGATAGATATGCTATCATCTCATTGGTCTATGTGTTCATTCATTTATTCTTTCAAAAATATGTATCAAGTGCCTGCTGTAAACTAGAAACTATGTTATGCACTGGAAGTGACCCACCTGGGAACATATTGGTGTCATTAACTGGAATGAGGAACATTAGAAGATGCCTAGATTGGAGGTGGCATCAATCGGGGAAGCACCTAGAAGAAATATAAATATCTGCCTACAGGAGGCAGAATACAGAAAAAGTGAGAGAGGAAGAGAGAACGGTGTGCTGTCTTCATAATGAATCCCAGAATTTCATAGATAGAAAAATTGAATCCACAAAGTAGATGGCAGAAAAATCAGAGGGCACAGGAGACTATTGTGTCATAGAAATCAAGTCAAAAGCACATTTCAAGAAGGAAGTATGTCATCCGTGCCAATTGATGCTAAGAGTGGCACAAGAGTAATATGGAAGAAAGACCTAGTGGATTGTTGTTTCCGGTTTTTATTTAAATTCTAGTTAGTGAACATACAGTGTAATATTGGTTTCAGAAGTAGAATTCAGTGATTCATCACTTATATATAACACCCAGAGCTCATCACAAGTGTCCTCCTTAATACCCATTGCCCAATTATCCCTTCCACCCACCAACCTCCCTCCCAGCAACACTCATGTTTTTCTCTATAGTTAATAGTCTGTTTTATGTTTTGCCTCTCCTTTTTCAAATATGTCCATCTATTTCATTTCTCAAAGTCTACATATGAATGAAATCATATGGTATTTATCTTTCTCTAGCTGATTTATTTTGCTTTGCATAATACACACTAGCTCCATCCATGTCATTGCAAATGGCAAGATTTCATTTTTTTTGATTGCTGAGTAATATTTCATTGTACATATATACTACTTCTTCTTCTTCTTGTAGTTCCATGCAAATATTAGGGTTGTTTGTTCTAGCTCTATGAAAAATGCTGGTGGTATTTTGATAGGGAATGCATTAAATGTGTAGATTGCTTTGTGTAATATAAACATTTTAAGAATATTTATTCTTCCAATCCATAAGCATGGAATGTCTTTTCATTTCTTTGTGTCATCTTCAGTTTCTTTCACAAGTTTCCTGTAGTTTTTAGAGTACAAATCTTTTACCTCTGGTTAGGTTTGTTTATTCCTAGGTAACTTATGGTTTTTTGTGCACTTGTAAATGGGATCAATTCCTTGATTTCTCTTTCTTTATAGAAATGCACCAGATTTCTGGACATTGATTTTGTATCCTGTGACTTTACTGAATTCATGTATCAGTTCTAGCAATTTTTTGGTGGAGTCTTTCAGATCTGTAAATAGTGAAAGTTTGATTTCTTCCTTGCTGATTTGGATCCAGTTTATTTATTTTTGTTGTCTGATTGCTGAGGCTAAGACTTCTAGTACTATGTTAAATAACAGTGGTGGGAGTGGACATCCCTGTTTTGTTCCTGACCGTAGAGGAAAAGCTTTCAGTTCTTCCACATTGAGGATGATATTAACTGTGGGTCTTTTGTATATGGTCTTTATGATGTTGAGGTGTGTTCCTTCTATACCTACTTTGTTGAGGGTTTTTATCAAGAATGGATGCTGTACTTTGTTAAATGCTTTTCCTGCATCTAAGGAGTATATCATGTGGTTCTTATCCTTTCTTTTATTAATGTGGTTTATCACATTGATTGATTTGTGAATATTGAACCACCTTTGCAATATAAGAATAAATCCCACTTGATTGGGCTGAATGATTCTTTTAATGCCTGTTAGATTCGATTTGCTAGTATTTTGTTGAGAATTTTTGCATCCATGTTCATCAGGGATATTGGCCTATAATCCTCTTTTTTTAGTGACATCTTTGCTTTTGGAATCAAGGCAATGCTGGTCTTGTGGAATGAGTTTAGACATTTTCCTTCCACTTCTATTTTTTGGAACAATTTGAGAAGAATAGGAATTAATTTTTCTTAAAATGGTGGGTAGAATTCGCTTGGGAAGCCATCTGGTCCTGGACTTTTATTTGTTGGGAAATTTTTGATTACTGATTCAATTTCTTTTCTGGTTATCAGTCTGTTTAAGTTTTCTATTTCTTCCTGTTTTAGTTTTAGCAGTTTATATGTTTCTAGGAATTTATCTATTTCTTTGAGATTGCCCAATTGTTTGGCATATACTTTTTCATAATAGTGTCATAATTGTATTTCTATGGTGTTGGTTGTTATCTCTCTTCTCTTATTCATGATTTTATTTATTTGGGCCCTTTCTATTTTCTTTCTGTTAAGTCTGGCTAGGAGTTTATCAATTTTATTAAATTTTTCAAAGAACCAGCTCCTGATTTGATCAATCTGTTATTTCTTATCTATATCTGTATCTATCTATAGGTATTTATATATATAAATATATCTATATGTATAAATATATCTATTTCATGTGTGTGTGTATATATATATGTATACATATATATATACTTGTTTCTGTTCTAATCTTTATTATTTCTAATATTTATTATTTCTTTATTCTAATATTTATTCTAATATTTATTATTTCTTCTGCTGCCTTTAGCCTTCATTTGTTGTTCTTTTTCTAGCTCCTTTAAGTATAAAGGTAGGTTGTGTATTGAGATTTTTCTTGCTTCTTGAGGTAGGCCTATATAGCTATATACTTCCCTCCTAGGACTGCTTTTGCTGCCTCCCAGAGGTTTTGGACAGTCAAGTTTTCCTTTTTATTTGCTTCCATGTATTTTTCTATTTCTTCTTCAATTCTTGGTTGATCCATTCATTCTTTAGTAGGATGTTCTTTAAGCTCCATGTATTTGTGGTCTTTCCAAATTTTTTCTTGTGGTTGACTTCAAGTTTCATCACATGTGGTCAGAAAATATGCTTTGTATGATCTCATCTTTTTGTATTTTTTGAAGCCTAATTTGATCTATTCTGGACAATGCCACGTGCACTCGAGAAGAAAGTGTATTTTCCTGCGTTAGCATGAAATGTTCTGAATATAACTGCTAAGTTCATCTGGTCCGGTGTGTCTTTCAAAGCCATTGTTTCCTTGTTGATTTTCTGCTTAAATGATCTGTCCGTTGATATAAGTGAGGTCCCCTACTATTATTGTATTATTATCAATGAGTTCCTTTATATTTATTATTAATTATTTTATATTTTTGGATGCTCCCAATTTGGGGGCACAAGTATTTAAAGTTATTAGATATTGTTGGATAGACCTTTTAATTATGATATAGTGACCTTCTTTATCTCTGGCTTAAAACCTAGTTTGTCTGACATACATATTGCTACTCCAGCTTTATTTTGACATCTATTTACATGACAAATGGTCCTCCATCCCCTTACTTTCAATCTGCAGGTTTTATTAGATCTAAAATGAGTTTCTTATAGGCATCATATAGCTGGATCTTGTTTTTTTTCTTTTCCTTTTTTTTTTTAATCCATTCTAACATGCTGTCTTTTGATTGGAACATTTAGTCCATTTACATTCAGAGTAATTATTGATATACACGAATGCCACTTTCTTCTTTTCTTCTTCCTCTTCCCTTTCTTCTTCTTCTTCTTCTTTTCTATTTTTATTCTTCTTATTATTATTATTTTAGATTTTCTGTGTTCCATTTTAGTCTTTGTCACTTTTGGTCTTTCTTTTCCATTCAAAGAGTTCCCTTTAATATTTCTTGCAGGGATGATTTAGTGGTCACAAGCTCCTTTCCTTTGTGTTTATCTGGAAAACTCTTTGTCTCTCCTCTATTCTGAATGATAGCCTTGCTGGATAGAGTATTCTTGGCTGCATATTTTCCCCATTTAGCACATTGAATATATCATACTACTTCTTTCTGACTTGCCATTTCTGTGGAGAGATCATCTGCTAACCTTACTTATCTAACCCTGTAAGTTTGGGACTTCTTTTGTTCTTACTTTTAGGATTTTTTTCTTTATCTTTGAATTTTGCAAATTCAACTATGATATGTCTTGATGTTGGTATGCTTTTGTTGATTTTGATAGTTCTCTGTGCCTCCTGGATTTGGGGATCTGTTTCCTTCCCCAGATGAAGGAAGTTCTCAGCTAAAATTTCCTCAAATAAGCCTTCTGCCCCCTTTTTTCTCTCTTCTTTTGGAACTCCTATGATACAAATATTATTACAGTTTTTTTGAGTCACTGAGTTCCCTAAGTCTACATTTGTGGTCTAATATTTTTATTTCTCTCTTCTTCCCAGCTTCACTATTTTCCATAATTTTATCTTCTTTTTTTTCATAATTCTATCTTTTATGGTATTTATCTGTTCCTCTGCTTCTTCTATCCTTGTGGTCATTACATCCAGTCAGTTTCAAATCTTGGTTCTTGCATTTTTCATTTCTGCCTAACTAGTTTTTATTTCTTTCATCTCTGTGGTACGGGACTTCCTGGTGTCTTCTATACTTTTTCCAAGCCCAGCTAATATCCTTATGAATGTTGCTTTAATTTCTGAATCAGGCATATTACTTATATCTGTTTGATTAGATCCCTGACCTTTTCTTATTCTTTCTTTTGGAATGAATTCCTCCATCTTTGCATTTTATCTAGATCTCTTGTCTTCTTCTGTGTGTAAGGAAAACCTGCTGTTTCTTGCTCCTGAGCATAATGGTTTTATGAAGGAGAGGTCATATGCTATCCAGGGCCTGGCACTTCAGGAGGTGTCTCTGCTGTATGCTGTGTGTACTCTGCTGCTGTGTTTTGCTTATTCTTTCCCCCAAGTCCGTCCTCTGCAGAGCTTCTCCTTGGCTGCAGTGGAGAGTGTTTGGACCTTGGCCAGAGTGTGGTGGGTCTTAAGTAGCTGTGTTCTGGTCTGCTTGTTAGAAGAGACCTGGTGCTGTTTCCGCTAGGGCTGAAGCTTTGCAGAACTCTTTGGTTAGTAGACATGGTTTGTGTAAGAGATATGTGCTGGTCTCCTAGGGAAGGGGCCAACTGTGCTGATTCTCAAGCACACTTGCCTGAGAAAAGCAGTACCTGCAGAGCACTGGTGAGTGGGGCTTGATGTAAGTGGTTTAGACTGTCACTGTTGGCACTATGCTCATTGCTGATGTTAGTTTGGGGGGAGGAGAGAAAGGTGCCAGCACTCACCCTTATCCCAGAGAGGGGAGTTTGCACTTACTGCTGTCTGGGAAGCACTCCCAGAAGAGTGAACAGTCTCCCCTTGTGTGCCCCAGCTGTCCCTCAGATCCCTATCTTTACCCTCTCTGTGTCTGGGCTGTCTGTCCACCCATCAGCACAGTGCACCTTGGGGTCTATCCCAGGCAGGCCTGCTGAGTTTTAAAATTCCAAAAGTTAAGGACCTTAGGAGACACAGACCCATGTTAGTCCTCTGTGGGAAGTTCTCACTGTTCTGGGACTAATGAAGGTTTGTCTCAGTAGGGCAACTGCACTAAAATACAGGGGCATGGAGTTTAGAGTAAAGCACAACAAAGAGCCGGTGTCCAGGTTAGCCACCTCAACAGGTATCTCTGCACCTTTGCTGAGGGACAGGTGAGGGAAATGGAGCCTATTAGCTTTTTTGTCCTTGGCAAGGCAATGCCACTTCTCCCAATGTGTCCCAGGGGATCCTCAGATCACACCATCTGCTCTCTTGTTCTTTGACCTCCTTCTCCACAGGAACACTGTTGTGCCTTGGGGGATGCCACACCAACCATCCCCTACAGACCTCTTAATCTCTGGTCTTTGAGCCCCACTGGTTGTAAAAACTTATGAAAATCAGCCCCCTTCATTTTCTCAGTCATTGACATTGGGAAAGTATTTTTTTGGTGTGATTCCTTGTGTGCTCCTCTCTCTTTCTCTCACCTTCCTTCCTTTCTTCCCTCCCTCCACTCTCTCTGTGATCAGGGCTCCCTACCCTCTACCACATCTCTGAGCCTTTTCTTCCCCAAACCACATCTCCATACCTCGTACCCTCCATGATATGGCTTCTTCTCTCTCCCTAGTTGTGTATTTTGTTCTGTCAGTCTTCAGATCAATTTCTTGGTATTCAGAATGATTTCATATTTATCAAGCTGTGTTTGAGGGATGAGGCAAGACTCAAGTCCTACTATTATTCTGCCATCTTAGCTTCTCAGACCTACTGAATTTAAATTTATGACACAATCATCATTCTTAGTGGAAGTTCTTTTGGAGGAGGATATATAAAATTGGTAGATTCTTCGGTGTATTCTCCAATATCCATTCTTATCTTCTCCTACAGAGTAATAGAACCTCCCATTTTTATCTGTGCACTGGACTTCCAAAATTAAGCCAATATTTCTCTATTACCATCATGGTTAAATGTGATTATATTTTTGATTTATGGATATAGATATAGATAACATAACACAACTTCCTAGTAATGCTCTTTCTTTTTCCTATTCTTTCACCCAGTTACTGGAATGTGGATATGTTGGTAAGCTGTCTTTGTCCATGCAGGTAAAGACAACAATTTATGGATATCAGAGCAATAAGAAGGAGCATGAGTTTTGAAAACTTATCAGAAGGGTGCTGCCACAATAGTTCCAACTTTTACAAGAGAAAGATAATTCACTTTTGCTTAGCCTTTTGCTAAGTCTGGATTGTAGCAGCTGGGTTTATATCCATACTAGCACACAGCAAATATGAAATAAGAGCAAGGTGCAGAAATGAAGACAGCTTATATAGAAAGCCTTTTTCCTAACAAAAGAGAAGAAAAGAGAAAGCTACCAAAGTAGCTATAAAAGAATGAGTGAAAGAGTGACTATGGTGAGGTGTGTTTATTGCCAATGGTATGAATATGAGAATTCTGTATATGTCTAAAATCCAATGGGAAGAATCCAGGTAGAGGTTGAATATAAAATGAGAAAAGGGTATTCAATAATATTAGAATATTGAATTTAAAAAGTCCACTGGATTTATAGTACATTGATAGTAAGGGCCTTTCCTCTTTTGTAATAAGAAGTAGGAAGGACAGGGTGTTCACAGATATAATTTTTTATGGTTGCATTGAAAAATTCCTGTGCTATTTATTGTAGATCTTCTGTAAATACTTGAGGATTTGTTGGAAGACTTGAGATTTAAGAAGATTGTAGAGTTTGTGTTTGTGTGTATGCATACATGTGTAAATTATGAGAACAAGGTAAAGGAAAAGAATAGAGTGGAATTGTGAGGATGACTGAGTAGCTCAGTCAGTTAAGTATCTGCCTTTGGCTCAGGTCATGATCCCAGGGTCCTGGGATCAAGTCCCATAACAGCTCCCATAACAGCTTCTCCCTCTGCCTGCTTTCCCTTCTGCTGCCACTACCTCTGCTTGTGCTCTCTTTCTCTTTTTCTGACAAATTAATAAAATCTTTTAAAAAATAGAGTAGAATTGCCTCTTTGATTCCATTTGATATACTGATCTTAGGTTTATCATTGAACTTACCTACTTTTTCCAGCACTGTTTGATTACTAGAAGGCAGGTACAGGAACAGTAGATAGTTGGGTTAGCCAGCAATGAGCCTTTACCATATTAGTGTGATGAAAAAACAGCAGAGAAGGGGGATTTATGATGTCATTAAAAGTGCTTTTGAGATGGTAAACTCTGTTCAGGCTCAGACATGATGACTCTCCTGTGCTCGGCGGTGTCACTGGAAAGCTGGCTTCATCCTGGTGTAGTTAAAATGCAGACATCTAAGAGACTGATCAAGAGTCTGATACTTCCTCCATCATTTTCATATCTCCCTTTTCTCCATTTAAGATCCATGGTACTGTTGTTTTTTAACCGTTATAATTAATTCAAGAAAATCAGATAAAATATAGAAAGAATTCAATGTTTGTTTCTTGAATGAATGTACGAATGAATGAATACACACATATCCCACCTAATCCTCAGTGTTTTCACCTTTCCACACCTAAATTTGAGAGCTAAGTACCACAAAACATAAGTATAGTGGAAATAGGCATATTTAGATAAGCAGCGAAAGATTTCCACATTACGATTTCTTTAGGGGAAACACACATGTATTTCTGATCTTCTTCATTGTACTGTACTTAGAATTGTCATAGAGATTTTCACCCACCTATATCTAGTATAAGTTGTTGAAACTGTATTTGGTGATTTTATTTTCTACGCTTCACACACTACATTATATTCAGATGGTTAAAATCCACCATTGTTTTTTCCTACTTCATAATTAAAGTCAGGATTCCACTTGATCATCATCAGTTAGAGGTTTGGCCTGCAGATCTTTGTCAACTTGCACTTAAGTACCAGTTTCCTTCTTTCCTTTGGGAGTCACGTATTCCCTAGCATTTCTATCAGCTGTGGCATTTCCTTTGCAAGGAGTCTCTGGTGTAAGCTGGCTGCATATGTTTCTTTATGTTTTCCCAGTAACTGACACACCAAAAAAAACCCCATCTAAAGGCAGCCTTTAATTGCCATTTGATCTCTCTTTCTTGGGGAAGGTGGTGTTCTTAGATATTTTTACCCAAAGGAAATAAATTTTCTTTGAGCTGCCTGAAATTTGTGCCTCATTGTTCTTTAAGATTCCAAGGGATTAGAACATTTGTATAAAAATGAAACTGAAATATAGAAGTATAACAACCAAAATTTCATATTTCAAAGTGTCTACATAGGGTTTTATAAAGAACCATGGGTATAAAGCACTTGACAGAACAATAAAATTAGTTAACAATCTTCTGTGAATACTAGGAGCTCTGTTAGCTCTTTCAAAACCAGTCTTTAGGATTTTCAACTTTTTAATGTCAAAGCCATTGCAGAATTTAACCCCTGCCCTTAGAGATTTTAGAACATGCAAACAATTTTGAGAATCAAAAATCAGAAAACACTTACAATATGTTTTATGTGTTTGTTGGAAGAGGGAGACCAAAAAGAATAGGAGTATGGAACAGGGGCAGGAAGATGTAAGCCAATTGTCATTTGTAGATTATTCTCATTTATTTATTTATTTAAAAAAAGATTTTATTTATTTATTTGCAATAGCACGAACAAGGGAAGAGCAGAAGGAGAGGAACAAGCAGACTCTGATCTGAGTGTAGAACTGGGCATGGTCAATCTTAGGACCCTGAGATCATGGCCTAAGCTGAAATCAAGAGTCAGCACTCAACCCACTGAGCCACCCAGGCACCCATAGGCTCTCCTTTATTGTGCTACCTTCTGGTCACTTTGGATTACCAGTTTCTTTGAATGCCTCTCAGGATCTCTTCTATAGTAACACTTTATATTATGTGATGATTATCACACTAGAAGTTGAAAAATACTATAAATCGCTGTCTCCTCAGTGTTCTATATTACTTTTATGAGGCTGTGCTATTTGGGGGTGCCTGGGTGGTGCAGTCAGTTAAGTGTCCAACTCTTGGTTTCAGCTCAGGTCATCTCAGGGTTGAGAGATTGAGCTCTGTATTGAGCTTTGTGCTCAGCACAAAGTCTGCTGGAGATTCCCTCTCCTTCTCCCTCTGCCCCTCCTGCTCATTCTCTCTCTCTCTCTCGCTCTCTTTCAAATAAATAAATAACTCTTTTAAAAAGAGAGAGAGGTTGTGCTATTTTAATGAACACAATCTAAACTCTGACACTGGAGGCACATAAAGTTATTGTGTTACTCTAATGATGTACTCAAAAGGGGAAACCAAAGAGTAAGCTAGGCAAATTGGAGGAATAGGAGAGAAGAAAGAAGTAAACAAGTCAGAGGAAGTCAGAAAGATCCGAGGGAATAAATGGAAAGACTATGTGTAGATATATATGGGAAAAAACAATCATTGGCACCTAATACAGTGAACTGATGAATGAACAACATTCCCCCATGCCTAATTCTTCAGTTGTGATGAATATTTACTGAAATCAGTTCTCTTACCTGGGGGATATTTTCATAACTTAGAGCGATAGTAATGGTCCGAGAAATGTGTAAGTGTTACAATAACATCAGATATGCCTAAATATTTATTTGGTATCTGTAATTACAGGATTTATGAACATTGGAGCTTATACTACTTAGACAACTAGAATGCATCACCCTTATGGTTATAAAATATTCTTCCTTAAACCCAACTTCCATTTTTCCAGTGTGCAAGTTTTGGAATAAAATGTAATAATGGGTAAAACTAGACGTATTTGGTCTGAGAATACACACATATATACATATGTACATGTCTGTGTGTATGTGTGTATATATACATATACACATGTCTGTATGTCTTATGTATGTGTGTGTATACACACACACATATATGTATATATGTATATATATATACACACACACATACAGACAGACATACAGATATGTATATATGACTGAGGTGTGTGAATTACATAAGCAAATTCAATGAAATTTTATGTCTAACAAGTAAAAAAAGCAACAATTTAACCTGCATATTACCTTCTTTAAAATGCATTTTGAATATTTGAATTGTATCCCTAGGTAGCTTCATTTTGGCCCATCTTAATAGTATTTAGTCTAGGTTTCCCCTTCATTTGAGGTGGCTGATCTTTACCAATATGTAAAAATCTTCTGCCAGATTCAAATGTAATAAAATATTAGAACAATAGCTGTTAATGTCCATTTTATTTCTTTTATTTCTCAGGAATTTCAAAAAACACATTAGGTTCCTGGATTTTATTTTCTTAAAAGCTTGAAAGAAATTGAAGAAGGCACAAAGAGATGGAAGACCATGCCATGCTCATGGATCGGATGACTAAACATTGTTAAAATGTCTATACTGCCTAGAACAATCTATACTTTCAATGCCATTCCGATCAAAATTTCACCAGCATTTTTCAAAGAGCTAAGCAAACAATTCTAAAATTTGTATGGAATCAGAAAAGACCCCAAATTGCTAAGGAAATTTTGAAAAAGAAAAATGAAACTGGGGGCATCATATTGTCTAATTTCAAACTTTACTACAAAGCTGTGATTACCAAGACAGCATGATACTGGCATAAAAACAGACACATAGACCAATGGAACACAGTAGAAAGCCCAGATATGGACCTTCAACTCTATGGTCAAATAATTTGTGACAAAGCAGGAAAAAATATACAGTGGAAAAACGTCTCTTCAATAAATGATGCTGGGAAAATTGGACAGCTACGTGTAGAAGAATGAAACTCGACCATTCTCTTACACCATGCACAAAGAAAAACTCAAAATGGATAAAAGACCTCAATGTGAGCAAGAATCCATCAGAATCCTAGAGGACAACACGGGTAGTAATCTCTTCGACATTGGCCACAGCAACTTCTTTCAAGAAATGTCTCCAAAGGCAAAGGAAACAAAAGTGAAAATGATTTTTTGGGACTCATCAAGATCAAAAGCTTCTCCATAGCAAAGGAAACAGTCAACAAAACAAAGAGGCAACCCACGGAATGGGAGAAGATATTCGCAAATGACAATACAGACAAAGGGCTGATACCCGGGATATCTAAAGAATTCCTAAACTCAACACACCACGAAACAGATAATCATGTCAAAAAATGGGCAGAAGACATGAACAGAAACTTCTCCAATGAAGACATACAAATGGCTAACAGACACATGAAAAAATGTTCATCATCACTAGCCATCAGGGAGATTCAAATCAAAACCACATTGAGATATGACCTTACACAAGTTAGAATGACCAAAATTAACAAGACAGTAAATAACAAGTGTTGAAGAGGATGTGGAGAAAAGGGAACCCTCTTACACTGTTGGTGGGAATGCAAGTTGGTGTAGCCACTTTGGAAAACAGTGTGGAGATTCCTTAAGAAATTAAAAATTGAGCTACACTATGACCCTGCAATTGCACTACTGGGCATTTACCCCAAAGATACAGATGTAGTGAAAAGAAGGGCCATCTGTACTCCAATGTTCATAGCAGCAATGGCCACAGTCACTAAACTGTGGAAAGAACCAAGATGCCCTTCAACGGACAAATGGATAAGGAAGATGTGGTCCATATACACTATGGAGTATTATGCTTCCATCAGAGAGCATGAATACCCAACTTTTGTATCAACATGGATGGGACTGGAAGAGATTATGTTGAGTGAAATAAGTCAAGCAGAGAGAGTCAAGTATCATATGGTTTCACTTACTTGTGGAGCATAAGAAATAACACGGAGGACATGGAGAGATGGAGAGGAGAAGGGAGTTGGGGGAAATTGGAGGGGGAAATGAACCATGAGAGACTGTGGACTCTAAAAAATAACCTGAGGGTTTTGAAGGGGCAGGGGGTGGGAAGTTGGGTGAGCCTGGTGGTGGGTATTATGGAGGGCATATATTGCATGGAGCACTGGGTGTGGTACATAAACAATGAATTTGGGAACACTGAAAAGAAATTTAAAAAATAAATTAAAAAAATTTAAGTATTTAAAAAAAGCTATTTTAGATTAGAATTTTAAATACTCAATTGCAATTTATATTATTATTTGCTTTATGTAATTAACATATACGTAGCCTAGTCTCTGTCTAAAAGAGAGTGTTGAAGAAGAATGAGGAAACAAGATCTTTAAAGTTAAATATAAGTAGGGGTGCCTGTGTGGCTCAGTTGTTTAAGTGCCTGACTCTTGATTTTGGTTCAGATCATGATCTCACACTTGTGAGATCAAGCCTGGTGATGGGCTCCATGCTGGGCATAGAGCCTGCTTGAGATTCTCTCCCTCTTTCTTCTTCTGTCCCTCTGCCTGTCCCCTGCAACTGCTCTCTCTATAAATAAATAAATAAATGTAAAAATAATAGTAAAATATAAATAAATTATATATTATATATTGTAAATAAATATAAGTAAAAACTATAATTTTGTACTGATTCACATCTACTTTCCTTTTTTACTTTAAATAATGTAAATGTGGACAGTCCTTGTTTTGCTCTGTAGTGTTAATTCATTATAAATGACTGTATAAGCTGAAAGAGTGCAAAGTGTCTTAATAGCAAATGAGAAATTTATGATTGCCTTATTAACTTCAGCAGTTTTTGGTAAGAAATGAAAATGTCAGTTATAAATGTATATAGAAAATTTAAAAATAGTAAATTCACATTTTATTTTATATATTATAATTTAAAATATTAAGAACATTGAGAATTGAGATGTACTATATCTTGATAAAAAATATGTGTCAGGGGTGCCTTGGTGGCTCAGTGGGTTAAAGCATCTGCCTTCGACTCAGGTCATGATCCCAGGGTCCTGGGATTGAGCCCCACATCAGGCTCTCTGCTCAGCAGGGAACCTGCTTCCCCCTCTCTCTCTCTGCCTGCCTCTCTGCCTGCTTGTGATCTCTGTCTGTCAAATAAATAAATAAAATCTTTAAAAAAAAGTGTCAGCAATAGTTTGAACAGTGTTTGACTCCTTCCTGTCATTATAACTTACAGTATGGATTGAACATCCTTTCTATGCCTTGTGAAGTGACATACTTCTTTCTAAGTCTGGATCCACTTCCAACATTTTATCCTTTGTTCTTTTGAAGTCATGAAGTGCCTCTGAGAATTGCTTTAATGTTAAGTTTTTGCCCACATCGCTTCTGAGATATCTTCATCTTTTTCATCACAACCATTTTCTGTCATCATTATTTCAATAAGTGTGCCTTCACAAAGTTCCTCTGGATGCATACCTAGTATCTCCCAAACAGCTGCAGTGTTGACATTCCCATGATCAGCTATTTCTTCTGCAACCCCTTTTATGTTTGATTTGAATTCTGAAAATTATTTGCACAGTATAGTTTTTGCTGTACTGCATGTATTTTATTCTGTTACTGCCATCATGCTTAAATGTTTTCCAAGGCATGCTATAAGTCATATTTTTTCCAAAATTCATCTAAAGAAATTTCATGATCTTCCATTGTAGCATCATTAGCTTGTCTATGATGATAGGGCTTCAAGTGTTGAAATGACTCTTTGGTCCATTAGCTGAACTGATGAAGTTGAATTTGGTGGTAAAAATTAAATGTTCACATCTTTATTCAAGTTCCAAAGAGAATCAGGGTAGCCTGGAGCATTATTCAACAGAAATGGTACTTGAAAGGTTTTCTGATTATAATTTATAATTTGCCTCTAGTATCTCTCACCTGTAGATGAGGCAACACAACTACACTCTTTGCTGTCTGTGTGTCAGCTGAATAACAGATGTGCAATGACCTATTGCTGACAGCCTTTGAAAGAAGTCACATGCTTGGTTCCTGATTGTAATACACATTTGCTATTTATGCAGTCAGTTTATAGACTAAAAAGCTAAAAGCAAAGTTGATATTTTGTGTAATTACAATTAATATACTGTGATAATTGAAATTTGAGTTGTGTAGTTGGGGTTGCATATTGAATCATCCAAAGTGAGAACTGTCATATTGTTGCTAAATTAAATAACCTCACTAAATATTGAAGCCAATATTCCTAATAATATAATTGAAACATATATGATTTGGTTTTGTCCAAGCTGAAGGACATGGAATGACAAATGTTTGCTAAGCGATGAAAAACCAGTGAATTCCTAGAGGTCATTAACCATAAGTCACTCAGCAATTCTCACCAGAACCTAATTGTGTATGTGTGTACACTCTTATTATCAATAAATGCACTTAAGAATGAATGAATAGAAAGAAAGTACTTCTTTCCAGTGTGTATAATGTATCCAACAAAAATACATTTAATTGACTAAAATTAAGAAATACAATCTTTCATCTTTATATAAAATTATAGACTCATAAAATCTATAATTACATTCATGTTATGAAGCTAACAAGATTTGATAGAATCACAATAGACACAATGAAACTAATTTTTTTTCTTTTGAATATTCCCCAGGAAAAAGAAAACAAAGGTCATGTTTATGTGCCTTCTTTATTTCTTGGAATGTAGGTTGAACAGCTCTTCTTCCCCCATTTTTTCCATCTGAGTTTTTCCAGGAAATAAATATCTGCTAGGTCTGAGAAAAGCCATTTGTGTCTTTGACTCCATTTTTGCTTCCTGCAAGCTCAGTTAAGTTTTATGATTCTCCTTTCCAAACCATTGTATAAATCAATAATGGTCTGGGTATGTTTATTCTAACACTACAACATTTTTGGCTTACTGACTAATATGCATTTCTTGCTTCTCTAAAAATAAGAAAACTTGATTAAGATTTTATTGTCCTTATGCATCCCACTTTGAAAATTATAAATGACAATATCTAACAAACAAAATCAGACAAATGAAAAATAACGAAACATAAATCCAGGAAACCACACTATGGTAAGTGAAATCTTTCTCCTAAGGGGAATGTAAATAATACTTGATTTTGTGTATTATAGACAGGTGTATAGAGATAGAATTTCATGTTAAATAATAAGCAATCTGATTAATTCTGCATCACTACAGTAAACTCTGTCTTCAATGTTTATGGATAATTAGCAAGCAGTCATATTTTTGAAAGCAAGAACTGTGTCCTTGGCACTACCTAATATCACTTGATATTTTATTCATCATAACTTTCTTAAGGTATACAGATGACCCTTGAACAATATGGAGGTTAGGAACATTGACCTCCTGCACAATTGAAAATCTGTGTATAACTTTTGATTCCCCCCCAAATTAACTACCAATAGCCTACCATTGGCTTGAAGCCTTACCAATAATGTAAACAGTTGATTAACACATTTTGTAGGTTATATGTATTACATACTGTATTCTTTTTTTTTTTTAAAGATTTTATTTATTTATTTGTCAGAGAGAGAGCGCGCGAAAGTGAGAGCGAGCACAGGCAGACAGAGTGGCAGGCAGAGTCAGAGGGAGAAGCAGGCTCCCCACTGAGCAAGGAGCCCGATGTGGGACTCGATCCCAGGACGCTGGGATCATACCTGAGCCAAAGGCAGCTGCTTAACCAACTGAGCCACCCAGGTGTCCCTACATATTGTATTCTTAAAGTAAGATAAAGAAAAGGAAATGTTATTAAGAAAATCATAAGGAAAAGAAAGTACATTTGAAGTATTGTACTGTAAAAAAAAAAATCCATATAGAAGTGGATCCATGCAGTTTAAATCTCCTGTTGTTCAAGGGTCCTATATATATTTAAAAAAAATATATCTATTTTTGAAGCAGATGTCTAAATAACTGATCAGCAATATATCCAAAATATTTTTTCAAATCAAATATCCAATATTGCTCAAACAAAAGGAATTAATCCTTGTTTGTCATAGTAGATAGAGCCTTCTTTAAAAACTCTATATTTGTCTTTACTATTTATATTTATCAGTCTGAACTTCTTAGACAACAAAACTAGTGAAAATTGGTTCAGTGGTCCTTTTTGGTTTTCCCTCATCTGGTTTCCTTCAAATTGTGAAAAGAAACCAAAGAAACCAAAACAAAATAAAAAACAAAAAAAGATGTTATGCTTCCACAGGCAATTAATACATTAAAGGGAAGTAGAAAACAACCACTAAAACTCTAACCATAAAATAAATGTTTTTATTTATATAATTAATTGTTTTTTTTTCTGAGTTACATATGAGTAAATCTCAACATTTCTAATGGAGCAAATATTTTTATATTTAGGGCTTGCTGAATTCTTAAATTCTTAAATTAATTTTTATTGAGTTAGAAATTTTCCATTCCTCAAATTTTAATACCTCTGAATTCTCTTGCTTGAACTAAATTGTGCTTAAGTCTCTTGAGGTTGCAGTAATGGAGGGGCAAGAAGTAAAAGCAGTGATTGAAATTATGTCAAATAAAGCAAGCCTCGGACCCCGATATTTCCAACATCCAGAGTGAACATATAGTCTCTCCCATTGGGAAGCTTCTGAGAATCAAAGAAAGTTCTATTGTAATTACATCGGGGAAACAAGAATGAACTGGTAATGTCCTTATCTTGGCACACCAGAATGTAAATCCCTCCTCTAACTGATGAGTTCACATGGGTAGGGATCAAGCATTTGTCCATCTTTTACTCATATATCTTTGAAATCTTGACTCCTAGCACATTTCAAGTATTTACTGCATTAAAACTGAAATATAAAGAAAATAGGGGTAAAGCAGGGCAGAGCAAAAATAAATAAAAGGAAGCAAAATGAGAGGAAAGGAGAAAGGAAAGGGAAGTTTAAGAATCATTATACCATTTATTCACAAGATGAGATATGGGATATTTGTATTTGAAGAAGAAGGACTAGAAATTTAAAGAAATTTGTATTCCTACATAACTCTGTTTCCATTAAGAGATAGGTTGGTATATTTTAAATATGAATACAGTATGATGGGAAACAGGGAATGGATGAAAATCACAGCTCTCATATCACATAATTTGCTGGTGTAGTGTACTAGTAGTCTGTTTTTTGTTAGTCTCTCTCCTAATTCTGCCCTCCTCAAAAATTCTTTATGACCAAACTATGGTTTTGCAAAATCCCATGCATAATCATGTGGTGATATATACCCCAGAGCACCTTGTAAACTGCTTTTCCTAAAAGTTTAATCTGGATCAAAATTAAATTTGTTTAATTATTTTCCTTATGAACTTCTAACATATTGTATCAAAACTTACACTTGTATTCTTACACCACATACATGGAAATGAAGAGACCAAGTTTCATCTTATTGAAAAGCCAAAAAAAAAGGTGTTGAATATCAAGTTGTGAGATAGCCCTTGTAAATACAAATCCTTTGTCTGCTGTTTTACTTTTCTCCTCTGAAGTCATAGATATATTTAGTTATTGCAACTAAGTGTATTTCATTCATTAGTATTTCATTTTCAGTTACAGTGACACTCCAGGTTCACCACAGGCTTTTAGAATTACAGACAGCCATGAAATTGCATCCTACTCCAAAAAGATAAAATAGTTCCCCCATTAAGGGAAACTTGTTAAGTGTCATTTCCATAGCTTGCAAAGCCCATCATTCTCATTGCATATCCAGCCATCTTCCTCCATTTCTCTGCAACAAATCATTAGCTAAGAACTGGAGTGAGACCTCATTATCACTCACACTAAACTATGTTCACAAAATGTGTTAGAAGAAATTTACTAGTCTACCCTGAAGCATTATCAAAGAATTGGTACTGAAATACATTTGTCAAGATAAATGAACAAAGTACATTTTGTGATATGATCTCCTTCATTTTTAATCCTGTTTTGCTGGCTTGTTCACTAATTCATAAAACTCAGTAACTGGCAGTAGTTTTCTGTCATGGATGTCAATTTGCCCTGGACTTTCGTAACTTTAAAACACAATACTATTTTGTGTGTGTTTTCAATATACAAAATATAAATATAAATATAAACAATCATATGTTTATTGAGTAGTCTTTTGTTACCTTTGCAAAGAAGTAGTAGAGGAAATGTTTATGGTACAGCTTAAAGTTATAGTAAAGCTATAGCATATCTTGTAAGGGAAAACATGCTATTTCTAAAAATGAACTGCTTCCATATTTAATTATATATAAATTAAAATTTTCTAAATAAAATAATGAACAACAAAGTCAAAGATAGACAAGAACCCAAGAAAAATATGAAAGTTAAGTGGCTAAATATTTTTAACATGCAAGGAGTGCTTATAAATTAACAAGAACCAAAAACTCAATATACAAATGGGCAAAGAAAAAGCAAAATATAAATGGACAATGAATTTGAAAGATGTTGAATTTCATTATAAATAATGCAAAGTAAAATAACAAGGAGGTATTTTTAGTCACCTAAGCAAAATCTTGAAATATACTTAAAATATGAAATAAGACAAAACAGGCCACTAGACATTATTAGCAAAAGTACAAACCTATACTCTTTTTTTGGAGAAATATTTGGGAAAATACAAACAAAAGAACACCTAACTTTGCTTTCTCATTAACCAAGCAAATTTACTTCAGGGCATATATAGATCTCTAAATTTACATATATTTGGTGAATAAATATGCCTAAACCAATATTGAAGACTATAACATAAAAATATTACCAAGTAACTGTTTGTCATAATCAAAAAGAGTTCATAAAGAGCAAATTTGTTCAATTAATGGTGGTTGCTCCATTAAATAAAATGGGACAGAGCTTTTAAAATCAGATCATCTTGTATATAGTCATATGCAATTTTTTAAGAGTTGCAAATACATACATGTAATACACGCAATATGGAAGTATATCTATTACTTGTGCATGTTTTCATGTGTAGATTGAAACTACATGTTCATAATGCCCCATACTCTGGAAAGTTGGATTCACATGGAATCCTATGTTTTGAGGGGTAAGGCAAGACTGGATTACTTCAAATTATAATCTAAATATATTACTTACTTGACAAAAATGAAAACATAATAAAGGTAAGGAGATTTTATTAATTTTCTTCTTCCTATATGAAAATCAGTTCTTGGTCCTCAATATGTTTTAATCTGTGTTGTTTTAGTTTGAAGTTAAAATGAAAAGATAAAAATGGGATAACATTTTTTAATCTATAACACTCATAATTATGTCATGTTTACATGATATTTATTTGACATTTAAAAATGTATAACATGGACATACAAAAGCATTTACTTAGAACTCAAAATCGCATGAACTGCTAGCCACAGAGAGAGAAATAATAACAACACTGTCTAGGTGACTAAGGTAATCCTTTACAGCAATGTCTTTACTGCGTGGAATGAATAATGGGTAAACCATATCCTCACGACCTCAAACAATAAATGTAAAATCACCACTGGAAGATCGGGCTTATTATCAGAGAATGTAATTAGACCTAATTACATCTCAGACTTATTTTCCCTAATTTTTCATTCTCCTGGTACTCATGCATATTGATTATACCACATAATCGTGGGCTTACTGATTTGTTGCCTTTTAATTGGTCTCTAGTGTTTAACTGATGTGTATTTCTCTTCTTGATATCACTGTGGGGCTTTTTTAAAATGCCTTCCTCATATCCCTTAGTACAATTGACAATCAGGAAATGTTCCTTTAATGAAAACAGAGTGAGGCAGAAGCTTTTTCAGCATGGACTATTAAATCACTTAATTAAACAGGAGAAACCCAGTAGGAAAAGTAGGATTCCGGTTGTCAATTGGATAATGGTAAAAGAAAATTAAGTGAAAGCTGTATAGGTAAGGATGAACCAAGAAATCTCGGTTCAGTAAGTTAACTGGGAAATGAGGGATGGTCATACAAAAAAAATTTTAATAAATTTCATAGGTCTAGTCATGGGAAGGGGATGAAATAATGCTAGGTGTTGACATGGTTCATTTTAAAGTAGTAATACAGATATTTTTCATGATCATACTAAAATACAAAAAAAATTAAGAGATCCTCTTACTGAAGGGACAACTCAGAGCCAACATCTCTAGGTCATTATTATGTATATATATTTTTTCCTAATCTATTTCCTTTATCCCAAAAAGAGTAGGGATAAATTTTCTAAATTACTTTTTTATATTTGGTCAATGAAATAAAAATATGCTAATAAATCTTATACTTTTTCATTGAAAAGTAATGAAAATTAGTAAAACTAGATTTCAAATAAAATCATATGCATATCTGAAGTCTTGTAAAATGCATTGGAAAATGTTATTTTGTAGGCAATATATGTGATTCTTGAATATCTGGAAGAATAATATTATTTTAAAATCTAATTTATTCAGGGCACCTGGGTGGCTCAGTGTATTGAGCCTCTGCCTTCGGCTCAGGTCATGATCTCAGGGTACTGGGATCAAGCCCCGCATCAGGCTCTCTGCTCGGCAGGGAGCCTGTTTCCCCCCCTCTCTCTCTGCCTGCCTCTCTGCCTACTCGTGATCTCTTTCTCTCTATCAAATAAATAAATAAATAAATAAAATCTTTTAAAAAAATCTAATTTATTCAATTTTGCTAAGACATTTGTCCACATACAGGGCTAATTCCATGCCAAGATTAAAATTTTAACAGAGAAAATATGCGTAGGCTAAAATGTATTGGGAAAATTTTCCAGGACTTCAGTAACACTCATTGAAAAGTCATTTTTTACATAAATATTTTATCAAATAACTTTAAGTTATTGAGCAACAACCTGCTCATATTTCTTTGTGTGTGTGATCAGTAACAAAAACAATGCTTTTCTCAAGTTGTTTAATTTGTAAATACCTTTCCCTTTCTCTATGATATTTGACTGTGATTTTTTTAAAAGATTTTTTAAATTTATTTGATTAAGAGAGGGAGAGGACACAAGCAGGGGGAGTGGGAGAGGGAGAAGCAGGCTTCCCACTGAGTGGGGAGCCTGAAGCAGGGCTTAATCCCAGGACCCCAGGGTCATGACCTGAGCCGAAGGTAGATGCTTAATGACTAAGCCACCCAGGCTGACTGTGGTTTTTTGACACAGAAAATGGTTGATGTAATGAAGCATGAGTCAAGATTGCTATCTTTTTGAGGGTAAGGATTAATCTTTGTGCCCCACAGCTTATTCACAAACATTTATATGATACTATGTCAGACACTGTTTTAGGCACATAATAAATATTAACTCACTTTAGTCTTCCTACAACTCTATGATATAAATATTATTATAATTCCTACTGTGCAGGCAAGGAAACTGAGGGAGAGTGGAAACTGAGGCAAGGTTCCACAGCCAGTAAGTAGAGGTTTAAAAAACAGAGCTTGTATTTCAGATTTTATATTCTTAACCAGTATAAAATGTTTCATCCCTATAACCTCTGATAGAAATACTTAAACAAGTGACTCTAACTGAATAAAACTTTTCAAAGTATTTAATCCAGTATGTATACAAACCCACATTGAATTCCAGATTCGGTAGTTTCGGTCAAGATGCTATATATGACTTGCTTATTCATTAAACTGTATCAAGTCCTAATTCAGGACTAGAGTTAAGTAAATTACTGTAGGGAAACCTACTTTGAGTAACTTTAAAGTTAGTATTTTAATAAGTATATCACAATATTTCACAATATATTTTTCACAAAATATATCAATTGTGCTTGCTTCAGCAGTGTATATACAAAACATATCACAATACTGAACTTAGATATGTATAAATACATATAAAAAATAAAAGTCAATTGCCTGTTGCTGCAGGTTTTTTTAATCATAAAAAATTATAATTATCTGACCAAAGACAGCTTACTTTTTTCCTGATGAAAATATTATTTAATGAAGATATTCACTGTGCCCCATTGCACCTTCAGAATCCTTTTCAACACAAAATGTCCATCACCACTGCCAGTATATTGAAGGTGCTTCAATGAGAGAAATCAATTTGTCATCCTTGTAATGTAATCACCAAAATAATAATTGCTTCCGATATTTAAAAAGTCCTGGTATCAACTATACTCATTTCATGGAAATCACTTATAAGTATTCTTATTTTTTACATATTCTGAACATTTTAGTTAGCATTGAGATGATTCACTCTTTAAAGATTACATGCTATTTGGTGTGTGTGTGTGTGTGTGTGTGTGTGTGTGTGTGTGTATAATGCATATGTATATAAAATGACTTTTATAATTGTTGTGAATTTTGATGAATAAAAGCTTATTTCATTCAGTGTTTTTGCACTGAAATCTAGCTTGTCTGATAAGAGAAAACTCCACTTGCCTTTTGTTTGGAGTTGCCTGTGTGCTTTTGGTCCCCTGTTTATATTCAATTTTTCCTAATCATCTATCACTATAGCATAGAATTGGTTTTTGCTTTGAAAGACAATCTGGAAATAATTCTGATAGGTGAGCCATTCTTACTAACATTCTTTTTTTTCTTACTAACTTTTTTATATAATCGGTATATATGTAAATATTACTCTCACTTTCTCTAAGTTTTTTTTTTTTTAAAGATTTATTTATTTATTTATTTGACAGAGAAATCACAAGTAGGCAGAGCAGCAGGCAGAGAGAGAGGGAGAAGCAGGCTCCCCGCTGAGCAGAGAGCCTGATGTTGGGCTCGATCCCAGGACCCTGAGATCATGACCTGAGCTGAAGGCAGAGGCTTAACCCACTGAGCCACCCAAGTGCCCCTTCTCTAAGTTTTTAAATAATATTTTTTCATCATGATGATATAAGTTGTAATATTTAATAAAGTTCCCATTTTTATTCCAGAAATTACTTTTATACTAGCATGTAGGGTTTTTTGCCTCTTTTTCAGATACTGTTTATTGATTCCCCTACTGTGAGTAAAACAAACTAAATTTGTTAAGTCTTCATCTCTATTTCTCTTCTCCTTCACCCAGTTTGATTTGGTGAGATTATTTAATGTTTATCTTTTATATACTTAAGATTCTACTATTTGGGTTATCAGATTTAAATGATATATTTTATCTCCCACCTATTGCTCCTAAACTATAGAAGTCAGTGGTTTCTATTCTATTTTCTATCATTGTTCTCTATTTTCTTCCTAATTAAAAAGAGATAGTTGTATTATTTCTTTCTTGTAAAAGTACATGTCATGTACTTAGCAACATTTCATCTTAATCCTTTCCTTTCTTTAGTTTCATTTCCAGATATGAATAGTAGTTTCAATGTTGAATAATTATTAAATATATTCAAGTTTCACCAGCAGTGCTGGGGTTTCCTAACCATTTCTGTTCAATCAAGCTCATCCTCTACTAGAGCGCTGTTGAATAGAACTTTCTGTTACAATGGAGGTACTCTAAATGCATGCAATAAGTAGCACTAGTGAATGTGCCTTGAAATCTGGCTACTGTGACTGAGGAACTGAATTTTAAATGTTACTTAATTTTTTTAAAAGATTTTATTTATTTATTGGACAGAGATCACAAGTAGGCAAAGAGGCAGGCAGAGAGAGAGGAGGAAGCAGGCTCCCTGCTCGATCCCAGGACCCTGGGATCATGACCTGAGCCGAAGGCAGAGGCTTTAACCCCTGAGCCACCCAGGTGCCCCTAAATGTTATTTAATTTTAATTAATTTTAATTTAATTGTTTTTAGCTACATGAGACTAGTGGCTGCTGTACTTTGCACAACACAGCTCTAATACTTTTTATGTTCTTACACTTTCAATATCATTTGTTTTTTACTTAATGGACTACTTGGCTGAATATAAAACCCCTGGCTTAAACTCTGTTTTAGTAAAACTATTGCCAAACCACCAACAGAGAGGTAAAGAAATCAGGTTGTGGAGCTAGCAAATGTGTTCTTAATATTCATCCATAGGAAGAATCAAGTGCAGTTTTGAATTGCATGGAAAATACAGTGGCATATATTCACAACAGTACCCCAGAGTTATAATGCCTTGTAATTTTTCTTTTGTTCCAGAAGAATCTTGATCACTTAACATTCTTTAGAATATCACATTTTTTCTTTGTATTGCAGATAGTATGCAAAGTTGAGCTGGAAATAAGTGGCACACATGTTGAACTTTCTAATTAAATACATGCATGTTGGCGGTGAGAAAGTACACTTAGGAAAATTAAAGACTTTCCACTTCTGTGAAGTACTTTGGGATTGAATTTCTGGAACATACTGGTGGCTATTAACTCTGGCACTGTCTCCCATTAAGAAAGAGGCACAGAGCTTCATGGGAGTCTTTGATTTTGCAGCACCATATACCATGGTTGGGAATACTGTTCCTAACACCATTCATCAGGGGACTAAGAAGATGTCTAGTTTTCAGTGAACACAGAGCAAGAGAGCAAATCAAGTCTGTATGGCAAGATGCCTTACCTCTCTGGCTATATGATGCAGAAAGTCCAATGGAATAAGAGTTATCTGTGAATAATAGTTTTCCTATATGAAAATCCTATAGATTTCTGGAAAGTCTCAATAGGATAATTGAAATAGTGGCACTTAGGATTCTATAGATATTTCATGCTGTATATTTTGGAAAAAGAGCTCCTGGTGGGAATCAAAGATTTAGGATAAGGAAACACAGAAAGAGATGTGTAGATAGGCCTATGGGACTGCCCACAAAAGCAGTAGGTTGTATTCCTTCAGAAGATGTCCACCACAGAAGTTCTCCAACTAGGTAGATGGTGTGACCTGTCCAGTGAATTTCAGCCATGACATCCCCCAGAGCATTGCCTCAGATCAGAGGCCCATTTTAGGAAGGAGAAGTTAAAAGAGGGACACAAAACCACATGAAACCTTATCTTATCATGTATACTATTATCCAGAACATCCAAATAAATCCTAATGGGTGATAGAATGGACAATAACATACAGTGGAGTTGCTGAATAAACAACCAATATGTGGTGGGTGCTGTGTTTCTACTGGATAGAATGCTCAGTTTGAGGAACAAAGGATTGGTTACTTTTACAGACCCACTAATAATAGTGCTCTTATCTCCCCAAAATTAGTCTCTTCCAGATTTGAAGTCCTAGTTCTAGTTCTTGTGAGGATAGACAGATAATCTTCTGCTGACCTTGAAGCTGAAATTACTTGTTCACTTTGGGTTACTCATGCCCATGGATCAAAAGAAAGGACGTGCTACATGGGTGGGAGAGGTGAAGAGGGGTAATCCATTTTGATTAGCATAAAGAACTAGCTTTGCTTTTACACACTGGGGTCAGGCATGAGTATGTAAGGAAAATATAGGATTTACTGGGTGCATCAGTGTCCAGTGATAATGGTGACATAACCACAGTTCAACAAAATCAAGGCAACTAATGGCTCAAACCAGTTGAAATACTGTCTGAAGATGAGGGAAACTTAGAAGTGAAGAAGTAATATTTAGAATACCATTTGTATTTGTATTAGCTCTCAGTCCTTTCTGCTTTGTTCTCCTCTTTCACTCCTGCTCATTAAATGATGAGCTCTAGTAAAGCCCTTGCACATAACCATTTATTTTAGGCTCTGATTTCTGGGAAACCCAGACATGAACAAAGATACTAATTGTATCAACACTCTTGTTTGTATGACAAATTGAAACAACTAGCAAAAGATAAATAATTGAATAAAATTTGGTATGTCCTTATTATGAAATACTATTCAACTATTAAAAAGACTAAGTTAAATATACATAAATCAGAAGCATTTATAAATTATGGAGAAACATATATAATATGATTCCATTTTGAAATTTTACGAGGCAGTCATTTGAAGGAATGTTTCATATGGGTACAAAGGCATGATTAGAATGATCTAGAAATTTTTCTAAATGGAATCATACTATATATGTGTGTACATAAGATTGTGTAAGATTGTATGGTAATGAAGAAACATGAAGAATGTTAGACAATAGGTTTTTAACATTAGTTATTTCAAGAGACAAAATGGGGAGACCATTAACTCTTTATTCATCTTTGAATTTATTTCTCTGGGAAAGAGAAAAGAAGAAAAAAAGGAAGGAAGGAAGGAAGGAAGGAAGGAAGGAAGGAAGGAAGGAAGGAAGGAGAAGAGAGAGAAAGAAAGGAAGAAGGAAACAGAAAGAAAGGAAGGAAGGAAAAGGAAAAGGAAAAAAGGAAGGAGAGGGAAGGGAGGGAAGAAGGAAAGGAAGAGGGGAGGGAAGAAAAAAGGAAAAAAGAAATAAACTTAGAATTTGAAAAAATAAAACAAAATAATTGTGCCATGCTACTGCTAATTTTTATAAGGTAAGACGAAACTTCTAACATGGGCTATTGCAAGGCAGTCATTTAAAAGAATGTTTCATATGGGTAAAAAGCCATGATTAGAATGATCTAAAAAGAAAATGAGAAGTGAGAAATTGGAAATGATGAGTATAGTCTGCTCTCTTGAGTGATTTTTCTATATAGTTGAAATGTAATGCATATAGAAAGAGGGAAATGGATTTAAGGAAGGGAGTTATTAAATTATTAAAATGAAAATTTATTTTGTATTCTCATAAGAAGAATCCTGGTGAGGTGGAATATTGATGATATGTGAGAGGGGAGAATTACTAAGCAAATTCCTTCAGGAAGTCAGGGTATAGGATCTAGAGGAGCGGTGCTGGCCTTGATAAGAGCACCGTCAGGAATGAAGGGAGAGAGTGGAAGCAGAGGCAAATGGATTGGTATAATTGGCAGTTGCCTATATAGCTGACCCTGGACAACATGGGAATTAGGGTTGCCAACCTGCAATGCAGTAGAAAATCCACATACAACTATTGACTCCCCTACTATTGACTGGAAACCTTACATGTAGCATAACCGTCAACACATATTTTGTATGATCTATGTATTATATACTGTATTCTTATAATAAAGTAAGCTAGAGAAAAGAAAATGTTATTAAGAAAATCAAGGAAGAGGGGCGCCTGGGTGGCTCAAGTGTGAAGCCTCTGTCTTCAGCTCAGGTCATGATCCCAGGGTCCTGGGTTCAAGCCCCACAGAGGGCTCCCTGCTCGGCGGGAAGCCTGCTTTCCCGCTCCCATGCCCCCTGTTTGTGTTCCTGCTCTTGCTGTGTCTCTCACTGTCAAATAAATAAGTAAAACATTTTAAAAAGAAAGAAAGAAAATCAAGAAAGAGAAAAGGCATTTACAGTGTGTTTATTTATATATTTACCAAAAAAAAAAAAATCCTCACGTAAGTGGACCCATGTAATTTGAACCTGTGTTGTTCAATGGTCAACTGTAGTCTTGTTGTCTCAGTGAAATAAAAAGTAAGGTCATCATTCAAGAGTTAGGAAAGTGGAATGGGAGATGGAATTTTGAGAAGATAAAAGGAAATACAAAATCTGGAAGAGAGAAAGAGAGGGAGTAAATAGTGGCAACAAAAAGGATTCCTGAGCAGTGCTCAACTTGAAGACTTTTGATTATGTTTTAACATGAGTCTAGAATCCAGGTGGGTTTGTGTTTCTAGCCATAGTCATCTCTGTGGGTTTAGGCAAAGAAATTGAGATATGTTATGCAAATACACTAGAGAATGTGCTAAAATACAGGCTTTTCTACACAATTAGAGCGTTCAATAACCACATTTCTGTTGTCTTGTTACCACTGGTTTCCCCTACCTTTTACTATAATAATATGTATGTAGCATAAATCATGAGAGATGCCACTCCCTAGTGTAATGGATGCTGAATTTCTGAGTTCGCTTTGCTCAGGAAAGCCTTCTATGAGGCTGGGGGATATTTCATGGTCTTTTGTAGTTTTGGACTAAGTATAAATGATTTTGAAGCAATCTGCTTCCTAGAAGACAGCTTCATAATTTCTCATCTCTCAATATATATTTCCCTATTGTAAAGTTACCTTTTGTCTTTAAGCTTTTATAGCTCAGTGTGGTGGAAAAAAGCAGTTTATTTCATTCTCAGTACATGAGGTTTACATTAATTAATAAAACATTTAATTAAAGCAATGCTTTGGGAATTCACCATGGCATTACTAGAAACATATGTTTATTAATATAAAATGGCATCATGTACAATGTGCAGTCTTTCTTATAAATTGCTTGGCTCCAGAGAAAAACACTTTCTCAATAACCAGTGGGATAAGGCTCTAGCACAATTATTAGAATTTTTCATTGATTTTGAATTTTGATGAAATGTGTTACATGTACAGCCGACAATTAGACTTATTTGAAGTATATGTTATAGTAGGTTCCACTTTTCTCTCTTTATATAACATAATATATATAATATATGTAGTAAATAAGGTTTAGCCAGCACATAACATCATTTTTTTAATTTCACACATTTCACCATGCTACTTATAATCATTTAAAATCAAGAAAATTTGAGGAAAATTTTATATGTAGAATTTTTTTGTTAACAAGTTTCAAGATATTCTATTTTAATAAGAGAAAGTGCTGGAGATTTTGAAATATTTAACACAATCAAAGCAGCAAAAGTTATGCTTCTTTATTTGAGAATTCCATATTAAGCAAGGAGTCTGCATCACAAATGGAAAATACATCACCACCACGTTTAATAAGACATTTCTTTTTTTTCTTTTGAAAAATTGTGTTAGATATACATATAACAAAATTTACCATTTTAACCATTTTTAAGTATACAGTTCAGTGGCATTAAATACATTCACATTTTTGTGCAATCATCACCACCATCCATCTCCAAAACCTTTTTTATCTTCTGAAACTGAAGTTCTGTACCACTTACACAGTAACTCCTCATTCTCTCCACTCCCCCCAACTCCTGGCAACTACCATTCCAGTTTTTGTCTCTATGAATCTGACTACTCTAGGTAGCTCATGTCAGTAAATTACATGGTATTTAATATTTTGTGACTGGCTTATTTCATTTAACAGGATGTCTTCAAGTCCCATGCATGTTGTTGCATGTGTCAGAATTCCTTCCTTTTTAAGGCTGAAGAGCAGTCCACTATGTATATACTACATTTTGTTTATTCATTCATCTCTTGATGGACACTTGGGTTGCTTCCACTTCTGGGCTATTGTACATAATGTTGTTATGAACATGGGTGTACAAATGCCTGTGCAATTCCCTGCTTTAAATTCAGGTGGAATTGGGGGATCATTTGGTAATTCTATGTTTAATTTCTTGAACAACTGATGTACCATTCTCTATAGGAACTGCAGCAGTTCACATGCAATGCCTAGGGTTCCAAATTCTCCACATCCTCAGCAATACTTGTTAGCATGTGTGTGTGTGTTTCATAATAGCCAGTGTGAAGTAGGATATCTCTGGGGTTTTTATTTGGTTTTCTCTTAATAATTAGTGATGTTAATCATCTTCACATGTGCTTATTGGGCATTTGTATATTTTTTGGAGAAATGGCTAGCCAAGTTATTTGCCGATTTTTAAATCAAAATTTTTTGTTGTTGAGTTGGAGGAGTTCTTTATATACCCTGGGTATTAAGCCCTCCTTAGATGTTTGATTTGCAAACATTTTTCTCACATTTCACTCTGTTGGTAGTGTCCTTTAATGCACAAAAGTTCCTTTTTTTTTTTTTTTTTTTTTTTTACAAAACAACATGTTTATGAAACTTTCTTTAAAGTGGAAATATAAATAAAAACTCAAGTTTAAAGCTAACTATCATGTTTCTCTGCACTATTGGAATTAGGATTTAGATTAGATTAGTAAATTTAAGAAAAATGATACAAGTATTGTCTGTGCTTTATCATTAAAAGTTTTCTGAAGACAATAGCATCACTTAGTTTTGGCCTTCTAAATGAAAATTTTTATAATCTTAAATACATTTGGATCATATTTTTTAAATAGAATTGTACTGAAATAAGAATAGAATAAGAATAAGAATAGAGAAATAAATGACTTAAGATTGCAGTAGATGAAAGAATCTGTGAATTTTCACACTTGTGGTTTTAGCTTTGCTTCTTTTCTTCAGTGTGAGCACCAATGACAGTCAAAGCTTCCAAATAAAATATCAAATAATATTTATGGAACCTTAACTATTTTCTACCCCAGGATCTTAATACTTGATCTCCAGCCAGCAACACTATTCTTTTATAGCTTTGTATATTTGGTTCTAATACAGGATTCAGAACAGCTCCCATACTGTCCTTTAGAGAGGTTTTCACTGATCTACCTCAATGAAAAAGCCCCACTCCCACCCTACATTACTCTTTCCCCAGCCAGATTCCAATTATCTATACTTTATAGTCCTGCATGTATAATTGCCTGAAATTATCTATATACATTTTTGACTTGGGCAATGTCTTCTCCATGCTCCCACTAAATGTGTGCTCCATGAAGGACCTCATCTGTCTTGTTTATCTGGATACCAATTGCCTAGTAGCTGGAGTATAGTAGGTAATGAATAAAATATTTGCAGAAGAAATAAAATGACAGTTGTGCCAAAAATTCTTATGAAATTGTATCCTTTTCCTCAAATTATTGACGTTATATGACCTTGTTATTAATTACATAATTATATATGAAACTTGATTATACATGGACTATTTTTCAGTTATTTTACAAGACCCATTTATGGGCTTGTGCATTCATTGGTCATTACAGAAAATACATTGTCCTCATCTTATCTTTCATAATGAATGGATATCTTGTAAGTAGTTGTATCTCAGGGTCCAGGCAAGGTATTTATTTTCTTTACTTTCTTTTAGATCTTTTGCCCACAGAGCATATATCTTTCTCTTTGATAATGAGAAAAATATTTTGTAATTTTCTAAACTTTTCAGAGTTCTTTTTTCTCAATCTTTAGTTCCTTAATTCAAAAATACTCAGTAGTAAATTAGTCCCTATTTCTGAGAACTGTGTATGAAACATAAATGAGACATTTAATAGCATAGTAACATTTTTCAAAATTTATGTAACACTTTTTTTAACATTAGTAGGAAACCTTATGATTTAAAGAAATGAGGTATTAATTTGAATTCTGTTTTTCCAAATCTCTTAAAAGGGCTACAGATATTAAATAATTAGCTTTTGAATGCCACAATTATAGAAAGCTGTTGCTTTTTTTTTTTTAAGATTTTATTTATTTATTTGACAGACAGAGATCACAAGTAGGCAGAGAGGCAGGCAGAGAGAGAGGAAGGGAAGCAGGCTCCCGGCTGAGCAGAGAGCCGGATGTGGGGCTCGATCCCAGGACCCCGGGATCATGACCTGAGCTGAAGGCAGAGGCTTTAACCCACTGAGCCACCCAGGTGCCCCAGAAAGCTGTTGCTTTTAATACATCTCACAGCATAACAATTTAAGGGGAAATTCTGGCTGCTGTTGCTTCATCTGTTTAGACAGTATTAAAAATTTTTTTTTTCAATTTCTTGTTAGGAAACACCTCAGGTTCTTCTTCTTCTTCTTCTTCTTTTTTTAAAGCACTCTTTCATTTTAGGAGAATGATACACTGGAGACAATCTTACCCATCTTGAAATACTAAATACCAGAGTGATTATTGAACGATAGAGTGTTTCCATTACTTTTTGTCTTGCAGACAGTTTTTTGTGTCATTAATTTTTTAGTGCCAACAGAGTATTGCAATATTCTAAAATGCAACCTCTTTCCCTATGAATCTCATAAATGTCACAGCCACTGTGGTTGGAAAGCAAGGGGCTTTTATAATGGCAGATATTCCTGGCCCAAAGACAAATATCTTCGGTAGGATTTGTTTTCGCTGTTGTAATTACATAAAGGAGACACTTCAGGAACAATTGCATAGTATAGCATGATGGGCTGTGGGAAAATGGTCAGCAAAGCTTGATTCTGATTGGAGCAAAGTTACTTGCTTGCCACGTGATTTGGAAATATCAACTTCTTCCAGTAAAAATTGGAAATTTTGCTGATAGTATGTTCTAATTTGTATATTGAAATTAATACATCAATATGCTATGATTTTTTTCAAAAAGGATGAACATTTTCTCTAAAAGGAAACCATGACTTTCTAGAAAGATTCTTGCTGAATAAGTTTGATATTTCTCATTCAAGCAGAACAATCCTCTCTCTCTCTCTTTTTTTAAAGGTTTTATTTATTTATTTGAGAGAGAGCGAGACAGCACTAGCAGGGGAAATGGCACAGAGAGAGGGAAAAGCAGACTCGCCACTGAGCAGACAGCTCTTTGTAGGGCTTGCTGTGGGGCTCGATCCCAGGACCTTGGGATCATGACCTGAGCCAAAGGCAGGTGCTTAAATGACTGAGCCATGCAGGTGCCCCCAAAACAATCCTGTCTTGTTTTCTAGTTTTCTAGTTAACTTTTTTGAGAAGATAGAGTAATTACCAAGGTGACGTTCTAGCTTGGGACCCTCAAAATTAGGTCTCCTCAGTCGATAATATTTCAGATATTCAACATGGAAAGCACTAGTTTGATGTGCTCCATATATAGATGCCTAAAGATTGAAAAAATATTTTCTACCTCAAACAAAAGTTTTCACGAATGAAAGTTAGTGTCCTTATTAAAGTATTCTGGGAAAGTGGTCTCAGGGGAATCTGCCAAAAATGGTTGATAATTAGCTAATATTATACTAACTCACTATGTGATTTCCAAGTGTAGGAGGTAAGAAGTAACATTTTCAGTACAGATATGTGTCCACCACCATTTTTGTAATGCCTGAAACCATTCAGGCAGGTAGTATGTAAGTAGATGATATTCACTAAGGTCTTGAAACAATTTATGAAAGCAGTCAAGAAGTAATGGATTTACTAGGTAATCTTTTCAGGATAAATAATAAATGTTATATCATTTAACTCACAAATCACTTAGTTCTTTATCCTTTTAATTCAGAATATAAGATACCTATTTGATAAATGTTTTAATTTGACTTCAACTAAGCAACAAATAGGTACTATTCACCTGAGGTAGACATTATGTCAACTGATAATTTTCTCTTTTAATACTATTTCAAACTACTAAATGAATTAAATCCTTAAAATAATGTCATTACATTAAACACATGTAATTACTCAAGTTGTACTTCTTGAGTTATATTCTTTTGCCTATAAATGAAATATTTGTCATCCATATTATGTCAACCTGAGGAAATTAAAATGACCTATTGTATACTTTCTGCTAACTTTTTAAATGATGATTAGTTTTTAGAATCCCTAGCTCAAATTTATCTTTTCACATAGATTTAAATTTATTTGCAATTGTGAAAGGATAACTAACTTTATTATATATCTTTTAAAATTGGAAATAACCAGCACAGTTGTGGTGTGGTATTTGATAAGGTCTTAAGGTAACTTTATCTTACCTTATCAGTATATATAAAGCTTTTTATATTTTGTCTTTACCATGTACGTATATGCTTACATATATATCCATTAAAAAGGTAATCTTTTTTGTCACTTGTTCTATATTTAAGATGTTGTACAAACATTGAAAATTTATAAAGAATTTTGAAGAAATTTAATTTTATTTCTACTAAAAACCAAAAGGATTTTCTTTGTATTTTATGAATTTATAAGAATGACAAATGAGGTGATACTTGATGACTTCTTGTTTTCCCACAAGAGAAAAGTTTTAAGTTATAATATGCATAACTTCCAACTATATACTTATACCTAGTTATATGTAATGTGTTATTTTGTGCTCAATTTTGGCATGAGTAGGCATTAAATGGTAATTGGGAGTTCTTTCCAATATTTGACACAAATCTCCCACCAAGGAATATAATAATAGTGTAACTGATGATTAAATTTTAAAATTGTTATTATTATAAAAAATACATCTGTCCCATATGCTTTATGTTTTTTTTTTAAATAAAAGTAAAAGATAAACCTTAAAGGAAGATCAAAGTGCAAGAAGACAAAATTAGAAGAAAAACCCCTGTAACTGAGGTAGCAGGCACTCAGTAGGTAAACACTACTGGAAATCTTTAATTCTTTCTTAAGAATTAGGCTGCCAAGAGGCACCTGGGTGGCTCAGTCTGTTGAAAATGGGACTCTTGGTTTCAGCCAGCTCATGATCTCATTATGGGTCTTGGGATTGAGCCTCCCATCAGGCTCTGGGCTCAGCAGGGAGTCTGTTTGATGATTCTTACCCTCTGCCCCTCTCCCTACTCACTTGCATGCTCTTTCTCTCTTCTAAGTTTTCTTTAATTTTTAAAGTTCTTTAATTTCTTTTAAACATTTTTGTGGTTTTCAGAATGTTCTACATTTTGCTTTTTAAATTTATTTTGAATATTTTATTCTTCTTGATGCTGTTATAAATGAAATTGTTTCCTTAATTTCATTTTCTATTTGTTCATTGCTAGTGCACAGAAATATATTGCTTCCCAAAACGGATCTACAGATTCAAGGCAATTCCTAACAACATCCCAGATGAATTTCTTTTGCATCATTTGGAAATATAAGAGAACCAGAAAAACCAAAACAATTTTTTAAGAAAATCAAAGTTGGAAGACTCACACTTCCTAATTTCAAAACTTACTACAAACTTCAGTAATCAAAGCAGGATAGTATTAGCCTAAGAATAGACATACAGATCAATGGAACTGAATTGAGAGTCCAGAAATAAACCTCACATTTATGGTCAACTGATTTTTGACTGGAGTACCAAGACAGTGAAGAAAGAGTAATCTTTGGGGGGTACTCGAATGGCTCAGTTGGTTAAGCAGCAAACTCTTGGTTTGACTTAGGTCATGATCTCATGGATTTCAAGACTAAGTCCTGCATTGGGCTCCATACTCAGGAGTCTGCTTAAAGATTCTCTCCCTCTTCCCCTTCCTTCCCCCACTTCCTCTCACTCTCTCTGTCTCTCTAAAATAAATAAATAAATCTTCTAAAAAAATAATTATGCTGCCAGATTAGTGAGTTATAAACACTATTGGAGTATGATGAAAAGAAAATGTCAAAGAAGTAATCCAACCATGTAGAATAGGAAAAGCTTTTTACCTGTTCTGTAGGCACTGATGTGTGAAGTATAAGAAATTTGTCTCTGGCAAACTTAGACTTATAGCTACTCTGTGCCTACGAACATTTAGTTTCTCATAATAACATTATACCCCTCCCTGCCTTTTTATCAAATATATTCTTTTTTTAATTAACATATAATTTTTTTTCAGGGGTACAGGTCTGTGATTCATCAGTCTTACACAATTCACAGCAGTCATCATAGCACACATACCCTCCCCAATGTCTATCACCCAGCCACCCTATCCCTTCCAACCATCCACTCCAGCAACCCTCAGTTTGTTTCCTGAGATTAAGATTATTTTATGGTTTGTCTCCCTCTCTGGTTTCATCTTATTTCATTTTTCCCTCCCTTCTCCTATGATCTTCTGTCTTAATTCTCAAATTCTTCATGTAAGTGAAATCATATGATAATTGTCTTTCTCTGATTGACTTATTTCACTTAGCGTAATACCCTCTAGTTCCATCCACATTGTTGCAAATGGCAAGATTTCAGGGTTTTTTGATGGCTGCATAATATTCCATTGTATATATATAAACACCACATCTTCTTTATTGATTCATCTGTTGATGGACATGTAGGCTCTTTCCATAGTTTGTCTATTGTGGACATTGCTGCTATAAACATTGGGGTGCATGTGCCCCTTCAGATCACTACATTTGTATCTTTGGGGCAAATAACCAGTTGTGCAATTGCTGTATCATAGGGTATCTCTATTTTCAACTTTTTGAGGAACATCCATAATGTTTTCCAAAGTGGCTGCATCAGCTTGCATTCCCACCAATAGTATAGGGGGGTTCCCCTTTATCTGCATCCTTGCCCCACCTGTCGTTTCTTGACTTGTTAATTGTAGCCATTCTGACTGGTGTGAGGTGGTATCTCACTGTGATTTTGATTTGTATTTCCCTGATGCCAAGTGATGTGGAGCATTTTTTAATATGTCTGTTGGCCATTTGTAGGTCTTTGGAGAAATGTCTATTCATGTCTTCTGCCCATTTTTTGATTGGATTATTTGTTCTTTGGGTGTTGAGTTTGATAAGTTCCTTATAAATTTTGGATACTAACCCTTTATCTGATATGTCCTATCAAATATATTATTTTAAAACTGTGTTTTCAACCCCATAATTAGCCTTCATGTTGCTAAAATCACTGGTCACTTGGCTGCCCTCATATTATTCCATCTCTCAGCACAGATGACCACTGCTTCCCTGAAACATTTTCCATTCTTGGAATCCACAAAATATGTCCCTGATTTACTTGAATTGTTTGCACTTCCTCAGCAATTTCCTTTCCTGAAGCTTCCTGTTATGACTGACCTTAAATGTTAAGTTAAACCACCGTTTGATTTTTAAACTTTTCTATACTTATATCATTTTCTGGTGATTATGGCTTTAAGATTATCTGTTTTTATCTGACTCATAATTGTCTGCACTCATCATTTGCCTCCCTCAAGTTCCAGATTCAAAATATCCAGCTTCCTTCTATACATCTCATTGTCTTAATAATAGTCCCATCATTTACCATATTGAACATGGGACTCTTAACTTAACCCATTAAATATCCCAAACACATAACTATACCCTATTTCTGGTCTTCCCCATCATGATAAATGGAACTATCTATAAGATTAGCTAAAAAAATCCAAGAGTGTTCCTTTGATTTAACTCTTCTTTCTTCCCTGAATCCAGTTAATTAATTGGTGAATCCTATTGACTTGATTTCCAAAATAAGCTTAAATAAGTCTTAAGTAAGTTTCTCTCCAACCCCACTGTCAACCTCATGTTCCGTCATTGATTAGTAAATAAATAAATAAATAAATCTGAAATTTCCATCTTACACTTACACCTCCCCACACTTGCCCCCTTCAATTCATTCTTCAAAGAACAGACAAAATAATTTTTAAAAATAAGTTAATCAAATCACTCTTGCTTTAAGACATCCTCTTATACTTAAAATAAAATCCAGACTCCATACCATGACACATAATATTCTGCACACCTAGTACTTGCATATCTATTTAATATTATCTTCCAGACCTCTCCCTCTTCTCTCCACCTTCAAACCACACTGGCTTTCTTTCTCGTCCTTAAACACTCTAAGCTTGTTTCTATCTCTGTACCTTTGCACTTACTGTTTGTTCCTCTTGGAACTGTCTTATTTAGACTTCTCTCATTCAGTTTTCAGTCTGATTTAGATTTCAGCCCGATTTCACCATCCCAGAGGACCTTGGCCTGATTTGCCCATGCTAACCACGGTTTCACTCTATATCCTCTAACACTGAAGGGACCTATCTGTTAATTCATTGCTTAGCATGGTGTCTGGCATCTAATTATTACTCAGTAAACATTGTTTGATTGATTCAATAAAGATCAGTAAATGAAACCTCTCAGAAAGAATCAGGACTGTATTCCCACTGAAATATAAGCAACTGGTTAAAAAAAAAACATTTCTAACCTATTATTAAATTCTTAAATGTAAGAAATAAAGCTTATTTTTAAAAGTTACTATTAGGATAAATTTAAGACACCCTTAATTAGACAGTAGGAGGGTTTGAGGGGAATGTCGTAGACTATGCTGGGTACTTCATGTAATACACATAAGTTATTCCTTCTAAACTTATCTATTAAAAAAACCCAAAGAAATTACACTTGTATTTTCCATCATTTTCATTTTCCAATTTGCTTCACTTTTAATTCATTAAATTGAAGTAAAATGTACATCAAAGAAAACAGCCTATAATACCAACACAAAAATTAATTCAGAAATGTTTGCATCTGCCTGCTTTGTAAACATACTTTAAATATATACTACTCAAGTATAGAAGTTACAACAGCTAAGCATGAATTATGGAGTTATAATTCCACTGATGAAATCTCAAGGCACAAAACCATGGGTCATATCCTACTATAGATTTAATATGAAACTCTTTTCACAGTTAGGGAGTTCCACTTGAAAATTGAGAAGACAGGTTGTGAATTAATAGTCATAAAATGCATTGTTCTATGAACCCCATATTGAATTAATAAAAGAAATATGAATCAGGCTTATGAGAGAGGAAGGTATATTTTCTGGTTTAGTGAAAGAGTGTACCAGCTTCATTTTTAGAATTAGAAATAAATGCTGTAATTTTTTTCAGGCTATAATAACTGTTTTTTTTTTTTGTTTTTTGTTTTTTGTTTTTTACTCAAATAAGTGAAACCTGTGCAGATAAAATATTTTGGTGTTGGGAATTCTAGGAAGTGGGATGCTGGCACAGAGATGGATGGACAATCTGTTTTATTATTTTAATCATTGTGCTGTGCCACATGCACATACTTTTTAAAACTTAACTTTTGATTTTTTTTTTTTTTTTGGTAGTGTCTACAAAGTGACATAGGGTTCTTTTGTTTTGTTTTCTCTTGTTTTGGATCTCTGTTTCATTTAATATTCATTTTTAAAATGTAAATTCATTAAATTAACATAATGTATTTTGGTTTCTGGGGTAGAGGTCAATTATTCATCAGTCTTATATAATACTCATTATATGATGCTCATTACTTCATATGCCTTCCTTAATGTCTATCACCTAGTTACCCCTTCCTCCATCCCCTTCCTCCATCAACCCTCAGTTTTTTTCTTATGATTTAGAGTTTCTTATACTTTGTCTCCCTCTCTGATTTCATCTTGTTTTATTTTTCCCTCTCTTCCCCTGTGATTCCCCATTTTGTTTCTTAAATTCCACATGTGAGATCTTATGATAATTGCCTTTCTCTGATTGATGTATTTCACTTAGCATAATACCCTCTAGTTCCATCCTCATCATTGCAAATGGCAAGATTTCATTTTTTGATTGCTGAATGGTATTCCACTGTGTGTGTATTTGTGTATATATGCATACACACAAATATATATATATATATACACACACACACACAAATATATATATATATATATATATTTGTGTGTGTGTGTGTGTGTATGTGTGCGTGTGTGTATGTGTGTCTATATATAGGCATTTGGGCTCTTTCTATAGTTTGGCTATTGTGGAAATTTCTGCTATATACATAGCAGATGTATATATACATATATACATTCTATATATACATTCTATATATATTCTGCATATATACATTATATATATATATATATATATTTGTGTGTGTATGTGTGTGTCTATATATAGGCATTTGGGCTCTTTCTATAGTTTGGCTATTGTGGAAATTTCTGCTATAAACACTGGGGTGCAGGTGCCCCTTCACATTTGTATCTTTTGGCTAAGTATGCAGTAGTGCAATTGCTAGGTCAGAGTGTAGCTCAATTTTCACACTTTTGAGAAACCTCCATACTGTTTTCCACAGTGACCGCACCAGCTTGCATTCCCACCAACAGTGTTGGAGGGTTCCGCTTTCTCCACATCCTCACCAACATCTGTTTTTTCCTGACTTGTTAATTTTAGCCATTTTGACTGGTGTATATCTCATTGTGGCTTTGACTTTTATTTCCCTGATGCCAAATGATGTGGAGCATTTTTTCATGTGTCTGTTGGCCATTTGGTTGTCTTCTTTGGAGAAATGTCTGTTCATGTCTTCTACTCATTTCTCGATTGGATTATTTGTTCTTTGGGTGTTGAGTTTGGTAAGTTCTTTATAGATTTTGGGTAGTAGTGCTTTCTCTGACATGTCATTTGCAAATATCTTCTCCTATCCTGTCGATTATCTTTTGGTTTTGTTGACTGTTTCATTGCTGTGCAAAAGGTTTTTATCTTGATGAAGTTCCAGTAGTTCATTTTTGCCTTTGGAAATGTGTCTAGCAAGAAGTTGCCGCAGCCGAGGTCACAAAGGTTGCTGCATGTGTTTTCCTCTAGGATTTTGATAGATTCCTGTCTCATTGAGGTCTTTCATCCATTTTGAATCTATTTTTGTGTGTGGTGTAAGGAAATGGTCCAGTTTCATTCTTCTGCATGTGGATGTCCAATTTTCTCAACACCATTTGTTGAAGAGACTGTCTTTTTTTGCACTGAATAGTCTTTCCTGCTTTGTCAAAGACTAGTTGACCATAGAGTTTAGGGTCCATTTCTGGACCATTGATCTGGGTCCATTTCTGGTCCATTGATCTATGTGTCTGGTTTTTTGTTTTGTTTTGTTTTGTTTGTTTGTTTGTTTTTTGTGCCAGTACCATGTTGTCTTGATGATTACAGCTTTGTAATAGAACTTGAAGTGTGGAATTGTGATGCCACCAGCTTTGGTTTTCTTTTTCAACATTTCTTTGGCTATTCCAGGTCTTTTCTGGTTCCATAGAAATCTTAGGATTATTTGTTCCAATTCCGTGAAAAATGTCAATGGTATTTTGATAAAGATTGAATTGAATGTATGGATTGCTCTAGGACACATAGACGTTTTAACAATATTTGTTCTTCCAATCTATGAGCATGGATTTTTCCATTTCTTTATGTCTTCCTCTATTTCTTTCAGGAGTATTCTATAGTTTTTGCAGTGCATATCCTTTGCTTCTTTGGTTAGGTTTATTCCTAGATATCTTATGGTTTGGGGTACAATTGTAAATGGAATTTACTCCTTAATTTCTCTTTCTTCTGTCTCATTGTTAGTGTATAGAAATGCAACTGATTTTTGTGCATTGATTTTATATCCTGTCACTTTGCTGAATTCCTGTATGAGTTCTAGCAATTTTGGGGTGAAATCTTTTTGGATTTTCAATGTACAGTATCATGTCATCTGCAGAGAGGGACAGTTTGACTACTTCTTTGCTGATTAAGATGCCTTTTATTTCTTTTTGTTGTCTGATTGCAGAGGCTAGGATTTCTAGTGCCATGTTGAAGAGCAGTGGTAATAGTGGACATCCCTGCTATTTTCCTGACCTTAGGGGAAAAGCTCTCAGTTTTGCTTCATTGAGAATGATACTATCACCTTTCATAGATGGCTTTTATGATGTTAAAGTGTCATGTCTCTATCCCTACACTGTGAAGAGGGTTTCTTTTTTTGTTTTTTTTTTTTGTTTGTTTGTTTTGTTTTTTCTTTTAAGATTTTATTTGACAGAGAGAGAGAGACAGCCAGAGAGGGAACACAAGCAGGTGCAGTGGGAGAGGGAGAAGAAGGCTTCCCACAGAGCAGGGAACCTGATGTGGGGCTCCATTCCAGGACCCCGAGATCATGACCCAAGCCAAAGGCAGGTGCTTAATGACTGAGCCACTCAGGTGCCCCCACTGTGAAGAGTTTTAATCAAGAAAGAATGTTGTACTTTGTCAAATGCTTTTTTCTGCATTTATTGAGAGGATCATATGGTTTTTGTCCTTTCTTTTATTTATGTAGTGTATTACATTGACTGATCTGTGGATGTTGAACCACTCTTGCAGCCCCAGAAATATATCCCACTTGGTCGTGGTGAATAATTCTTTTAATGTACTGTTGGACCTTATTGGCAAGTATTTTGGTGAGAATTTTTGCATCCATGTTCACCAGGGATATTGTTCTGTAATTCTTCTTTTTGGTACTGTCTTCATTCTAGTTTTGGGATCAAGGTGATGCTGGCTTCAGAAAGTGTTTGGAAGTTTTCCTTCCATTTCTATTTTTTTGAAACAGCTTCAGAATAATAGGTAATCATGCTTCTTGAAATGTTTGGTAGAATTCTCCTTGGAAGCCATTGGCCCTGGACTCTTGTTTGTTGGGAGATTTTTGAATACTGCTTCAGTTTCTTTGCTGGTTTTGGGTCTGTTCAGGTTTTCCATTTCTTCCTGTTTCAGTTTTGGTAGTTTATACATCTCTAGGAATGCATCCATGTCTTTCAGATTGCCTGATTTATTGGCATATAGTTGCTCATAATATGTTCTTGAATTGTGTATATCTCTGTTGTGTTTGTTGTGATCTCTCCTCTTTCATTCATGATTTTATTTATTTGGGTCCTTTCTTTTTTCTTTTTGGTAAATCTGGCTAAACTTTCATCAATCTTTTAATTCTTTCAAAGAACCAGCTCATAATTTCATTGATCTGTTCTACTGTTCTTTTGGTTTTTATTTCATTGATTCTTGCTCTAATGCTTATTATTTCTCTTCTCCTGTTGAATTTAGGCTTTATTTGCACTTCTTCCTACTGCTCCTTTAGGTGTAAGGTTAGGTTGTGTATTTGAGACCTTTCTTGTTTCTTGAGAAAGGCTTGTATAGCTGTATACTTCCCTGGGACTGCCTTGGCTACATCCCAAAGGTTTTGAAGTTATGTTTTCATTTTCATTTGTTTCCGTGTTTTTTTTTAATTCTTTAATTTCCTGGCTGACCCATTTATTCTTTAGTAGGATGCTCTTTAACCTCCATGTATTTTAGTTCTTTCCAAATTTCCTCTTGTGATTGAGTTCTAGTTTCAAAGCATTGTGGTCTGAAAATATGCAGGGAATGGTGGCAGTCTTTTGGTACCAGTTGAGACCTGATTTGTGACCCAAGATGTGATCTATTCTGGAGAATATTCTATGTGCACTGGAGAAGAATGTGTATTCTGTTGCTTTAGGATGGAATATTCTGAATATATCTGTAAAGTCCATCTGGTCCAGTGTGTCATTCAAAGCCCTTGTTTCCTTGTCAATCTTCTGCTTATATGATCTGTCCATTGCAGTGAGGGGGGTGTTAAAATCCCCTACTATTATTGTATTATTATTGATTTGTTTCTTTAATTTTGTTATTAATTGGCTTATATAACTGGCTGCTCTCATGTTAGGGGCATAAATATTTACAGTTGTTAGATCTTCTGGTTGGATATACACTTTAATTACCATATAGTGTCCCTCCTCATCTCTTATTACAGTCTTTGTTTTAAAATTAATTTTTCTGATATAAAGATTGCCACCCCAGCTTTCTTTTGATGTCCCTTAGCATAATAAATGGTTTTTCACCCCCTCACTTTCAATCTGGAGGTGACTTTAGGTCTACAATGAGTCTCTTGCAGACAGCATATCAGTGGGTCTTGCTTTTCTATCCAATCTGATACCCTGTGTCTTTTGATTGGGGCATTTAGCACATTTACTTACAGAGTTAACTATTGAAGGATATGAATTTAGTGCCATTGTATTATCTGTGACAATTACCTGTGAAGTCACCATTCCTGTATATTGCCTCTGTTCGTTTCCAGTCTGTGTTACTTTTGAGGTCTCTCTTTGCTTGAAGGATCCCTTTTAATATTTCTTGTATGGCTGGTTTGGTAATCACAAATTCTTTTAGTTTTTGATTAGGTCCCTGGCAGTCAGTATTGCCTCTTGTTCTCTTTTTCAAGGTGAGTTTCTCCATCTTGTCATTCTTGCAGAAAGTGGTCAGTTTTCTTCTCTTACATCTCCAGTTGAGTTCGCAGGTGTTCAGAATGATTTGATAGCTATCTAGTTGAGTTCCTGGAACCAGAAGAAACTAAGGTCTCCTACATCTCTGCCATCTTGATTGTTTCTCTCTCTGCTCCATTTTAAAGAAATGCCCTGTCACCTCTGAAACAGAGAGTGAACCTCCAAAGTGACATAGGTTAAAAGATTATCTGATCCTTCCTTTTTTAAAACATTTGAGGCTACTGAGTCTGAAATAAGTTAAATGACAAATGGAAATAACTTGGATTTGGAATCAGATTCCCAAACTCTAATATCAGCCAAGCACTTACTAGCTGTGTGACCTTTTCCAAATTACTTAACCTCCCTAACCCTATTTCTTCATCTGTAAAGAAAAAAATGATATTTATCTTGGATATAAGTTTGTAACCAAACTAAGTAATGCAATGCTATGTGTATAAAAAGCCTACCTTGGAAATAATAATAATAAGTGATTTCCTATAAAGCATATAAAAGGTATTTCACTAAAGAAGGAATTATCCTTTTGGTAAATGATACTAGACCTATCACTTACCCATATGTGAAAACAATGGATTTGGTTCCATCCTGTGTATTATATAAAATAATTATTCCAAATGGATAACAGACCTAATTTAGAGTCCAAAAACAATAAGTTTCTAAAATAAAACTTTTGAGAAAATCTTTATGAATATTTAAAGATTTCTTAACACACTCTATTTAAAAAGTATAATCCATAGAACAAATTGATAAACTGACTTCATTAAAATTAAAAACACTTCTCTAGAAAAATATTATTAGAAGAATAAAAGACAAGCTACAAATGAAGAGGAAATATTTGCACTCATGTATCCGATAAAATCTTTTGTTTATAATATGAAATAATAGGAAATCAAACTAATTTGTTTAAATGGGCAGACTTAGACACTTCAGAGAAGACAAGTGGATGGCAGATAGACCCATGAAAAAATGCTTAACAATATTAGTAATTAAGAAAATTACCACGATACACCCATTTGAATGTTTACAGTTGAATAGATTGACCAGGATGTGGAAATAATGGAACTCTCATGTACTTCTTGTATAAATGTAAAATGGCGCAATCTGTTTGGAAAAAGTTTGGCAAAAATGCCTGAAAATGTTAAACATATACATACTATACAATCCAGCCTTTTGACTCCTAGATATTTACACAAAAGATGTGAAAGTCTATGTCTGTGACAAAGTTTGTAATAGCCTCAAACTGAAAGCAGTCCAAATGTCCATGCATAGGTGACTAGATGAACAAATTGTGGAATATCTATACAGTGGGATACTAGTCAGCAATGAAGTGATTAAACTATTGATACACATAAACATGGATAAACCACAAGTAATTATTCTGGGTAAACCAAGACAGGAAGAAAGAGTGGCAAATATAAAATTCTAAAAAATGCAAACAAATTAATAGGAAAAAAAAAAAGGATCAGTGTTTCCCCAGAAATACAAGCATTAGAGTGAGGGAAGTTTTGGGAGGGGGGAATTCCAACCAGGAGTGAGAAAACTTTTAGAGATGATTGACATGTTCACTTTACTGATTGTGATGATGGTTTCTCAGATACATACATATGTCAAAACATCAAATTATATACTTTATGTGCAGTTTGTTTTACAAATACATTTGAATAAAACTGTTGTTAAAAAATAAAATTTAAAAAACAGGTATAAAGACAGCAATGGATTAAAATTGCAGAAAGCAAATAAAAGTTAGAATATAAATGATATGTATATTTAAAATATCTGTGTAGTGTTTTAGCAGGGACCAGTGTCCACAACTTCCTGCTCTTATTCATTTTCTTAGTGATATTAACTCTCTCACTTCACCATGCTGATTTATAGCTTAAAAGACACACACTACTTTGAGATGCAGTCATTTCATTTAGAAATGGCGTCTGCCTAAAATGTCATTTTATTTTGAATTCTGTTAGTCTAAGTCTATCCTTCTAGACCCCAGAATTAATGATCTTCCTTTCCCATGGATATATCTGAAAATAGTTGAAGAATGCTGTATTTACACTTCTAAAGCCATCCCTTCTATGATGAAAACATACCCAGTTTATTCTGTTGTTTCAAGATATTATTTGATCCTATTCATCTCACTCAGGAGTCCCCTGAGTTTGTTAGTGTCACTTTTAAAGTATGGAATCCAAAACTGGTAGCAATAATCCGGATTTAATGTGATCAGTACAGAGCACTAGGAGACTATAATCATCTTTGTTCTGAACCATACAACAGCCTGAAATTGGATTACCTTTTTTTAGCAATAGTGTCATGCTGTCAGTTCCTATTGAACTTGAAGCTAAATAAAACTTCATGTTTTTCTTTTTCAGTAGAACTGCTATAAATCCTGTTTTTCCACTTTTTATTTATATAAAACCAACTGTTTGAACCTAAATGTAGGAATTTATATTTGTTCCTTTGAAATTACATCTTGTCTTATGTTTCTCATTTCTGTCAATTGAGATCATTTTGAGTCCAGTCCTCCTGTCTACTATATTTATAGTTCCTCTCAGCTTTTAGGTAATTTCCAAATATCATACATAACATTTTACTTTATGTGAATTCCTTAGGTCTTGTATTCCCCTCTAGCTACCAATTTACCTTTCACCCTCATGTCACAATTACAGTAGATACATATTATTTACTTCCCTTCATAACTTTCTTTAGAGAATCATCTCTTCTATAGAACTGGGAAGTTCAGCAAACCACTCCTCCTCCACTAGAGAAAATATGATCTATACTGGTTAATCTGAATACTCTATTTCAAGGCTACAGAGATGGTTTGTGGATGGGCCCATTAACTATCCTGGGTCAATCAGAAGTTTTATGCAAGAGTTTTATGCCAAATCAAATGTAGAATACTTTTGTGGTCACGCCACAATAACTGGGAGAATGTGACCATTCGATCTACCAGGATAATGAAAATCTGTTGGTATTAGGATAGCATAAAACCAACTCATAGTTACAGGAGGTTGGATTGAAAAGGAAACTGTGAAAATTTGTGTTAACCTTTGGATCCAGCTATAACTTGGTCACAATCATGCCTTAACATCCCTGTAATGTTGGCTACCTAATTCTGTTTCTATATGAACTACCTTGATTTGGATGTTACATAGCTTTACTTTTTGCTGTTAATAATAAGAGTAGTATTTTTTATTATAGAATAAGTGCAAAGTATGGAAAAGCTAAATATATATACAGATATATAATAATATATTATTGATATAGATATATCTTTAAAATATTACTTCTTATTCCACCAAATCCTCCATGAATAAGTACTTTCTATTCATTAACTCTTGGTTGTGGAGAGTCAAATGAATGTCAAATAGACCAGACTCTCCTAGAATCTAAGATTCTAAGTAAGCTTTGCACATGGCACACCTTGAATATGTATTTTTGCAATTCATTACTCAAGGAAGTCTCTTTACTTTCGTTCTTTCTTTCTTCTTAAAAACAAAGTAATAGTTATTCAAAACTTATTTCCTAGTTACTTTACTATATTTTACTGTCATCTATGCTCTTGAACTTATTGATATCTGTATGATGGAACTATTAAGTAATATACTATCGTGCATCCCTTTCCAGCTTCCATTCAATGACTTCATGATGGATGGAATCATCCATGATGGGAGTATTTGCACCATAGACATTAGCAAGCACTATAGATCAAGTCTCCCTCCTATCCACCTGGTTATGAAGAGTTTATCAGCACACCAAGGAGTAGAGTAAAAGAAACAAAGAATTAAATGCTGCCATGTACCTTTTGGTCCTCATGCTTTAAATGTGTTATCCTATTTATGTATTTTTCAAGTATAATTAACATACAGTGTTATATTCACTTCATGTTTATAATGTAATGATTCAACAATTCTATACATTATGTTACCTATTTAAATCTCACAATAACACTGTGAGCTAGCAACTATTTTTATCCTCATTTTAAGGGTGAGAAACTAGGGTACAAATAAGTTAAATAATTCCTCTGAGGTAGTACAATTAGTAAGTTACAAACTGATGGTGTAAAAAGTTCCATCTCTGTCATGTCTTGACATTACACAAGAACTTACAACTTATGAACTATGAATGATAGCTTACATTTTTTAAAGGATTGGACAAAGATTTCTCCAGTTTGGATATTTGAAAGAACTCACTAGATTCTATAGAGCATACTCATAAAAGACTTCTATTTTCTTCATTTTCTTGCTTGAACATTCTTAAAGGAACAAACAATAAACGAAAGACTCTTTAGCAATTATCTTTAGCTTCTAAAAATATAATCCTATAACAGTGTAAGGTTTTCATATCACTGAAATTTTCAATATATTGTCATACCATTTGTTTGTTAGCATAGTTATTTGATACTCATTTCAAACTTACATTTTGTTACCTTTTTTCCAATCTAAGTTTTTCATGGAGGTAATTGTTCAAACATGCCACTTCTTTGGATATTTCCTAGTTTCCATTTTTTTCTTTCTCACTGAGGTTATTCAAAATGAGATAGTTGGATTTGGGGGGATGTTTTTCTGAAATTTATTTGGTACTTGAGTCATAATGCTTCTTGCTCTGCTAATAGGTCATGGCTTCCTTCTCTTGAGATATTCAAACATGATTTCCTCGTCTTTGGCCCTGTGGGATTATAGACCAATATTCCTTTCTTTTGGTTTTGCAAATATTAAGATGGTATTCTTTTTTCTATGGATAACCATGGTTTCTACAAATACATATTTTCATTATTGGTAAAATTGAGTTTCAAAGTAATGCTTTTCATTATTGTTTCTTATAGGCTCTAAAATTATTGACAAATTAATTCAAATATGTCAGGCCTTTATTATATATTTTACTTTCTGTGTTTTAATTTTATGAAGATACAACCTCATGGATGCTTCATATAGGGGCACCTGGGTGGCTCAATCAGTTAAGCGGCTGCCTTCAGCTCAGGTCATGATCTTGGGTCCTGGGATGGAGCCCCACATCAGGCTCCCTGATCAGCGGGGAGCCTGCTTCTCCCTCTGCCTGCTGCTCTGACTTACTCATGCTCTCTATCTGTCCGTCAAATAAATAAATCTCTTAAAAAAAAAGACGATTACTATAAAGTATGATGAAAGAAAATTATGAACCATCAATTTTGAATGTGACTGTTGGATTTCTCTTTTACTGTGTTTAAAACCTTCAATGAATTAATCTAAGTTCTATGATATTAAAAAATAGTATAAAAGATTGCAATAATCCCCACATAATTGTGTAGCAATATTTATTTATTTATTTATTTATTTATTGAGACATGACTTTCTAAATAGCACAGTAAGCTTGGAGCTCTTGACATAATGCCTGGCACATAAGTACTGAAATATTGGTTTACATACCTACTCAAGAGAAAATACATCTAGTACTTAAACTTGAAACATTCTTCGAGTTAAATAAAAAAGATGATTAAATTAAATTTAAAAGGCAGCTCAATTATTCCTTCCATAACAATGGAAGAGAGAGATCTAGTCTTTTTTTTTTTTTTTTTTTTACAGATTTTATTTATTTGTTTGATGGAAGGTGGGGGAGGAGCAGAGGGCAAAACAGGCTCCATGTTGAGCAGGGATCTTGAGGCAGAGCTCAATTCTAGGACCCTGGGGTCATGACCCGAGCCAAAGGCACTCTTAACCAACTGAGATACCTAGGCACCTCAGGAAAGGTCTAGTCTTAGCAGATGATAGTCATGTTCACAACATGCATATAGTGCCTAAATTATATACCAGATTCTATGCATATACCCTTGCTACACAAATTTGCAAATGTGGAATATATAAACTAATTCTATCATTTTACACATGGTCAAATGAAGCTAAGAAAAGTTAAGTGGTTTATCCAAGACCATCCTGTTGGTGGCAGATCTAGGATTCACATTTGTCTGATGCAAAAATGTTTTTCCACTATATTGTGCTGACTATTCCAGTCTACGTCTGGAGCCCAAATATTTTGAAGTCAGGACTTAGTTTTTAAGTAGGCAAATCCATAAAAAGATGTAACATTCTCTAGTGTGCCACCTTCATAAATGGTCCACTGTAATTTTATATTAAGTCACACATGGATGATGAGCAAGTGAATGGATGAATGAGTAGATAACTTCCAGTTCTTGGTCCTTAGTCAAATTAAAAAACCTTACTATCCTGGCTATACCAGCACATTAATATGCAAACCATTTTCAAGTCACCTGCTGGGAAAATAGGAAAGAAAAAGGAGTCAGCAAAAGAAAAAGTGTCATCTCTTTCATGCATAAATAAAATTTAAATTGCTGTGATACTAGTCAAGTGTTATTCATTAATAACTAGCATATTGCACTAAATATCAGCTGGATTAATTAGTGCACTCTACTTGTTACAAGTATAATTTCTCATATTACTTTTAATGACATTTTTAGGCTATTAAATTGCCAGTGAATGCAGAACTTGAAATATCAACATTCTTTCAAAATGTTAATTTTGCTGATTATGAAGAGAACTATTATACTGTGAAAAGAATGTGGAGCCTGGGATCTAAAGACCATGGATTAAATCCTGAATCTGACATTTACTCAATTTATTAGGCAAATTATTTCATTTTATGACTTAGTTTTTTTCTCTTTACTAAAATTGTAGGGAATGATATTTCTAAAATGAGATGATGCAGGTGAAGGACTAACACTAGCTTTCTTCAGCAACTTTGGCAGAGATAAATACAATGAAACTGACCCCCCAACTACCTCTTCACCAGATGTTTGGAAGCATGACTGACCCTTTCTAACTGAAGAGTTCTGAGTTCTTTGGGTAGTTTAAGCTCAAGGTGGGCCTCATCAGAAAGAATTGGATGTCTTGATATAATTTGAGAGATAGATACTATCATATTTTATATATTATATATAATGATATATATACTTTATAATGATATATGTACACACACAGTAATATATAATATATAAACTCCATGTTAGAAAAACATATTTAAAAGAATAAAAAGTTAAATGGCCATAAAAAGAATAGTAGTAGTATATATAAATATAGATAATTTATTTATATGTATTTATATAAAACCTGTTTTTTAATGTATAAACTATTTTATCCTAGGAATTCAAACATATAATGTAACAGGTAGTCTGTTATTGAGCATATAAATGGATGAATTTTAAGTAGGACATAGCCTATATATCATTAGACTATACAGTCATAACCTCTGAAGCTAAAAAAGCCATGCTTTCTCATTCTCTACAGAATGACTATATTTTTTAATGTCCCCTAATGACAATTCAAGTGAGTTTCACATGTATTATATAGTCTTTTTTACCAAACCAAACTGTTCCAAGCTTGTTCTTCAAATTTAGTTAAAAGATCTTTATCACTTTTGAGTAATTCTGTAATAGGTGGATAGTGTCATTTTAATTTTGAGGATAATTAGTTTAAGTGATAATCTTTGAAGTTCAGAGTATAAAACACTGCATTTTAATTTGCACACTACTCCAACTGCAAACATTTTAATATCCTATTTATTCATTAGGATTTCAAATATAGCATTTCTTTGTTCAAAAATGAACTATGGAGAAAAGAAGCATGAATAGTCAATAATAAATTAGTATAGAAAAAAATGCCCTTTCTAAATCCAGTGTGTTGTTAGTTAAATATGCAAATATGTATATTTTACATGGGTTTTGTATATGTAAGAATTTTACTAGTATTCAAGAAAATAATGTGATTTTGTCTTGTTTTTGGTTTTGTTTTCTTTGTAGCATTGCTCTTTGAGTCTCTTAACTATGTAACAAAATCTTTGTAAAGTAAGGGCTGAAAAAAACTATATTTTAGAGCCTAAAGAAGTAGTACTAGTAGAAGCTAATGATCGACTCTTTCAGTTAAAATAACTTTGCAAGTTCCTCCCCACTGCATCTACCTTACTATTTATGACTCAGACAGTGTATGAAAAGACTTAGTCTTTCCTCAGAAGCAGATCACTAAAAGACTAAAATTTAACCTAAAATTTTTATTACTCTGGACAGGAAAAGTGGATTATTCCCTCATTAAAGCTAATGCATATATATTTGACAAGCCATATATTTTTTTAAAGGCAGTTTATTTTTGTTCTATTTTATCATAAGGCAGTTCAGAGATTTACCAGCTTTCACAGCATTGTCTAGCTGTATTTTACAATAAATGAACACAAACTCTTGACTGCTATGAAAATCATTTCTTTGTGTTTTTAAAGTGAAGAAATTCTAGAAACAGGTACACCCTCAACAGGTGTATAGATATGCAATAGTGCATGGCTTATCAGGCTGCCTGATAAAATTACTATGACATCAAGAGCTAGGTGTTAAAGCACAATAGGCTAGAAGAGTATGAGCCATCAAGATGTTCAGGAAGACCACTACTTTGATATTCATTTCAGTTGTTGAAGGCTGCTCTGCAATGCCATTTTGCAGTGTAAATGTTACTACGACATTTCATCCTGATAGGTCCTGTGATATTTCACTTAGCTTAAGATGAATCAAGAGGACATGAGGTGAAAGGGGTTGGTGAAGATCAATGAAATAACATCTGGATAGGAAGAAGG